>NC_040884.2:2109718-2409718 GCF_900634795.4 Betta splendens
GTCGTTCTCTGTGATGTTTAATCGTATCTGCACTGGATCAGGTCGCTTCCGACCCGCTGTTGTGTTTCGGCCTCGCTGCGGCCGGAGCTCCGCCGGGTTCATGTGCGGGCAGCGCCGCCTGCTGGTCAGAGGAGGAACCGCAGCAGCCGCCTGCCGCAGCGTTGTCTGCCCGCTCCGCCACAGTGTGAAGCTCAGCGACCGCAGCTCAGGTGAGACTCACGCTTTATCGCTACTCGAGGAGCTTTTACTCTTATTTCACTTCTGTTCAATTCTGTTAATGAGAAGCAAACGGACGATGTGGGGTTTTACGTTAACAGAAAACAAATAAACTTTTTAATGATCACACTTCATTTATCCTCTTAGGGAATTTATCTTACCACAAGCAAACACCTTCTGTTTACGGAGATGATCTTATTATACTAATCAAAATCATGCATATTAAAATAAATTACTATTTTGTTTGTGCTTTTTTATTACTGAATAATTAAATCATATCAGTTTTTAAAAAATGCATTGATGAAAATATTAATAAATAGTTCAGCAGTAAATGTTTTCACATCGTGCAGATTTTTAAACAGCTATTGTCTATTGTCTATTTTTGTCATATATCTCTAATAGTGTTGTGTCTAAATTCTAAATCCACTGGCTTCAAATGTATCATTTTTAAAATGTGCTGTGGCTCTTTCTCTACTTCCCTGAGCGTCAAGTATATTCAGTCCAACCTGTTCTGAGCTGCAGGTTCAGCGCTGGACTCATGATTTTTCTGGATCTCAATGCAAAATGTCACATTCAGAGCGTTTAATGGAAAAACTACAATAACATTTAAATATGCAATTTGAAGTGTGTGTGTGTGTGTGTGTGTGTGTGTGTGTGTGTGTGTGTGTGTGTGTGTGTGTGTGTGTGTGTGTGTGTGTGTGTGTGTGTGTGTGTTCAAAGCTTGGCAAGTGTTTAATGGAAGGTCAGAGGTCAAAGTAAAGATTCCAGGTAAAACCAGGTCTGTTCCGTGTCCATGAAAGATGAGAGAGTGAAACCTACTGCCGGACTCTCTAATAACTCTGTACATGAATAAATAAATAACACACACGACCCCCCCCCCCCCACCACACACACACACACACACACACACACACACACACACACACACAGCTATCACCTCAGCAGCAGAATAGCAGGTGTCTTTATTCCCAGACAGACACACTCATGCACTTTTAATGGGATCCCTCTCTAAAACGATGGGATTCCTCACACAAGCCTGACCCCTTTTCATTGAGTGCTGAACTGTGTGTGTGGAGGTGTGGGCCCAGGTCATCCACGGGCCCAGGGGTGCGATTTCAGCCAGCCAGAGGCAGCGTAAGCGAGCGGTCCCCAGACCCCCAAAAGCACAGAGCTTGAAATGCAACCTCATCACGCGTGTTTTACACTGGGCCTGACTGAGCCTGTGCCTAAAACGATGGCTGAGCTGCGTCACGCAGTAAATACTGCACATCTGGAGATGAAACAGGATTTCAGGTGTCCACACTTAAATTTCTTTGAAAGGGAAAACTCTGTCTGCTGATCTGCTGCACTGCTGAGATGATCCCAACAGATGGGTGTATTTAACCTTTACCTGCGTCCTTGGTTTAGTAGCACGACGTACAACGTCCGAGTTGTGGGTTTCAGGTCATTTTCCACTTTTCCACATGAAGCTCTAAAATAAAACTGGACTCATTTAGTGTCTTTTGAATCTCTGGTGTCTTAGAATATATTGATACACTGTGTTAATGAGTTTTAACTGCTGAAGATTTATATTTGAAATGGGTCGACCTCCACATATTGGTCAGTGGGGTTGAACTAATACATTCCTCCTAATTGGGATCTAGTCTTTAAAATATAAATCAGGAAAAAATCATTGTATCAAATGCAAACTGATGTTTCTGTCAGTAAAGTTTACATTCAGTTAAAGTTGATAGATGAGAAGGAAATCTATATTCTCATTGTTAACAAATCAGTAACTAATTTTTTTTTTTTTTTGCTCCATGTCTCCATGATCTTCATGAATGTATATTTTAAATCTACTACAGATATTTGAGCTTGGAGAGATTCCCATTGTTGTGAAGTCATAAAAAACTGCATTATGTGAGTGTTTGTGTGATTCTGTCGAATCCTTTTCGAGACATCGATTGAATAAAAAATGAAACGACAGAGCAGCTGTTCCATATTTATTACACAGAAGGCACTTAAAGGCTGAACACGGAGTAAATCTGTGTGAGTTGCTGCTGCGTTACATGTCTGAGCACGCAGGAGCACTGTACCACATGTTTGTGGGTTTTGCTTTTGCTTTATTTATTTATTCATTTATTTATTTGTTCTCTGGTGAGCGGGATTACCTCTGAATTATGGAACAGTCCCCTTTCTCTCCTTAAGTAAAAAATAACATCTGTCCGGCAAATGGAGAGCTTAGTGTTTCTCTATAATTAATGGTAAAAGCCTCCAGAGCCGCACATAAAATATACATCCTCCACGCTGGCCCCCCATAACAAAGAGAGCGAGAGACGCAGAGAGGAGGCGGAGGAGCAGGGCAGCAGGTCAGTGAGAGCAAAGAAAAACACCAGCAGAAGGTTTCAAAACCGGTCAGTGTCTGACAGCACAGAGGACGGAGATGTGAGTCAGTCTGCACCACGCGGGACGACAGCATGGATGCGTCCACATTAAACAAGTCTGTGCTTGATAATTAAATTCATTCATCACAGGAGTGCTGTTATAGAATAGAGACGTCATCAGGAAGTATTTCACTTACACTGTGTCAATAGGAGCAAATGGAACAGCAAGCGACCACACAAGACTAAGGATGATCCATTCCCCTGTTAATGATGGTATATACATTAACATATGTGGAACAGTACGATTTCATGACGCATCACCTCAAGTCCTGTACCAGTTCATTGGAAATGAGCTGCTCCTGGTCCAGAGTCAGACACAGCCACTTCCACCTCCTGCCCTGTGGTCGGCACTACTGAACCCTGCACAGCTTCCTCCCACGTGTCATCGCTCAGATGAATAACGAACGTGTCTTTACGTCCTGTCAGAGCAGACGTACCTTCATCCCATCTCTGTCCAGCTTCGTCCATGTTAGTGCGCGCCAGTGTGAACTTCCCTGTTTTCAGTTATTGTGTGTAGTTATGGTTCTGTGCTAGAAGATTCCTTAGATGACTAAATATTAAACCGGACAATCTGTCATAGTCATATTATGAATTTAAATACTTTTTCAGCATATTTATTTGTTCGGTTAAGCTCAGCTGCAGTATATTCACACCTTTGTGTTTTGGGACGCAGATGTCCAGTCAATGGTGCAGCCTTTGTTTATTAGTGATACGAACATGTTTTGCCACAGAACCTAAACAGAACTCAGACCATGAGCGAACGACATGAACATCAGTGTGGGTTTATAGACAAGAGGAGCAGCCTCAGTTAGAGAAGCAGTGTTGTGAGCCATCAGTGATGACGGTCATCAATCCTTGTAATAAATACTGAGGCACATTCTAATGACAGTCTGCAGTGACCTCTACTGGTGTGAATATTGATCACAATCAGGACAATCTAACTATTAGACAAAGGCCTCTGTAGCTCTATATAAACATATCGATCCTGCTTGTTCTTAAAACTTGTAGTTTGTGTACATTTTATTTTGTCTACATGTTTTGTACGTTTATGGTCAAACAAGTTCCTAATACTAGTGAAACTGAACTATATAATACCGTATTCAACAGTGCAATACATGTTTAATAACAACTGGTTCTTAATCGCCTGTCCGCGGAACCATCGTTTAGGTGTTGTCCCCCGCCGGACCCTTATAGATGTGGGACGGGAGTGATGGGAAGATGGCGGCGGCCTTGGTCCAAATGTCATGTTTGTACCGGGGGATGTTAGCGGTCAGGGCCACCGGCATCAGGACCCTGATCCCAGGGCTGGTGCCGGTCCAGTTCCGAGCCTTCTCAATACGCAAGGAGCCGGATCTGGAGGAGAACCCGTTCTTCAGCAAGTACCAGGACAAGATCCAGAAGCTGCGCAGGTCGGTGAGCTAATTAGCTTCTACGACCATTTCGACATATTTATGTACTTTTCAGAAGATGGAAAAATTGGCGATTTGATCAAATTAGCGGTATTATTAGTAACGTACTTTAAGAATCGTAATATACCAGAAATATAATAATAATAATGGTCAGTCAGTATATGCAACCCAGAGTCGCAGGCGGACGGTCGCAGGGCTGTTTCATAGAAAGTCAGGGATTGCTGCTGTGGTGAATTGGTAGTTTGACAGAAATACTACACCAGTTTTTCATTTACAGGAGGAATCATTTCTATCATCATAAGTTATGTGCAGTGTTGATATTGCATCTGATAGTTTTTCATCTTCACATCTTACGCTCACAACTTGCGACCGTCAGCCTGCGACTCTGGGTTGCATATACTGACTGACCATTGGCCCAATACATTAGATTAACGTTTGCTTTTTGTCCATTATAATGTGTCTTCACACTGTATGGCTCTGGTTATGTCATATGGAGTAGATCACAATCAGTGGTTACAATCAGATTGTTTACTATGCGTCTTTCCTGTATAACTCGCGCCCTCGTTGCTGCGCATTGACGTTTTAATATTGGTCCTGTCTTTGCCACCAAATCTTTTGATGACATACAGAAATGCTCACGGACAAGAAAACCAATAGCGAGCACGCGCTGCTTATATGTAGAACTAGAGCAAACGTATGAATGAGACGCTGCTCCGCTTCCGCACAACGTTGAAGTGACCGTGACCGTTTGTTACAAACACGACACAAAAGACGAGTTAAATGTGAGATCTGACAACACAGTAACAACAGACACACGACAACAGCTGCTGGCGACAACATAGCACATGAAAACACTTCATAAAAACAACTGGATTTATCGTAACATCGACTCAAAGTGGTCGCAAGTTAACCCGGCTGCTGCTGTTGCTGCGCGTGACCACCTTATGCTCGTTAGATACGACTAATGCGGAGCGGTGAGAGACGATCCACCTGTGGCTCAGTGGTTCCGTATGTGGACGGAGGCCTCCTTTTGTTGGAGTGGTCGCGGGATCGAATCCCGTTAAAATTTGTTTATTTCACAGTGTTTGTGAATGTTTTTATTTATAATTGATGAATATTAAACTCAGTCAATGCCCCGAAGACAAAACTCAGAGGTTTAACATTTGATCCTTTATTGAAAGCAGAGCGTAGCAATTCAGGAGCGGACTCACTCAGTCCTCACTGTCCTTTAGCCACGTACGTAACTATAACACGAGCAGCGTTCAAACTGCGTCAGGTTGTTTCTTGTAAAACTCACCTTAAATCGCGTACAGATGACTAAACACTATGAAAACATTGGGACACGGCATCGGCGTGGGCAGCTAACATGCCTCCCTCCTGCTACAAACAGCTGCCGTAACTAAGAGCAACCGGGGCGGCATTCGGAAGTCGGTCGCCAGTTAACGTGGTCGCGACTTAATACGGAACACCACCCAATGAAATCGTGTGAGAATTTATCCTTTGTAGCGTTGAAGGCTGACGTGACTTGTTTCCAGTGCCAAACCTCAGGAGTACAAATCCAGGCTGGAGAAACGGCATGAGGTCAAGAAGGAGGCGCTCGGAGACTCCAAGCAGGCGGAGTTTGTCCGACTCATGGAGCAGGAGGTGAAGTAGTTTCAGTGACTCCACGTTTAAATCAACCTTCTGGTTCTAAACAACTGTGACGCTGCTGAGAAACATTTAAATGGGATCTTTTCATTATGGTGTTAACTGGGGTATGTAGTTTGTCAGTGTTAAGGAGAAAAGGGTTGGTTTGACGTAATGTGACTTTTTGTCTGCAGTTGGAGAAGAGAGACCAGATGGCCTCCAGTGGTGGCGAGTCTGCAGGTTTCACCAAGAACAAGGTAAAGCGAAGAGCAGTCTGATCTGGTCTGGTTTTATTTCAGGCAGATGTTCATGATTAAACCAAGATGAGCACCAGCAATTTTTTCTATGGGGTGTAAATTGCTACATGTTGCCACATCTCCACAGTCAGTAGAATTTCAGCAGCATTAATGCGCAGCATTAATGTCTTGCAATTTCTTTCTCTGTCTGCTGGTTTGAGCCCAAACCCGAACTGTGCTGTGTTAATTGACAACTGTCCTATGTTTCCACCAGACTCTAGGCTCAATCCTCAACCTAGAGATGACCAGAGACAAGACGGGGGAAGAGATTGCAGAGGTGAGTGTGTGAGATGTGGCAGAACTGTGTTCAGTTTAACCTCAACCACCATTCGCTTCATCTGAGCCTGTTAAAATCTTCCCTCCTCAGCTGTGGATGAAGTATTATTCAACCAAGGACACGATCAGTGCTGTCATCCCGGTGAGTCTTAAGATCGTCTCCCATTGTTGGGTCCATGCTTCTGAACAAACAACGTTTTGCCATCTTATACTCAGCATTGCCAATGATTAGATTAGGTTTTTGAGTGGGTGGTGTGACAGACCGTAATTTTGTTTAATCCAACGGCGCCTCCATGTGGCCGAATAATGAATCGCTTCAGTTTGCCTTGAAATGTTTGTTCACATCATTTGCTCATACTGTTGACACTCTCTTTGACTAAAGTATCTTTTTTTTCTCTGCCTTTCTTTTATTGCAGACGCAGACGTATGAGGTGATTCTCCACAGGTCAAAGTCCTGCCCCATGGTAAGATCACTGATTTATGCAAACTTTAACTAAATGTTTGTCTTAATTCGGGCTAAAATGAATATTGGTGAGGTAAAGTTATTCTGTGTCTTTTCACACTCATTGTTTCCTTCTCAGTTCCTGTACGCGTTGCCTCAGAAGGAGGGTTATGAGTTTTTTGTGGGTCAGTGGTCTGGACACGAGCTCCACTTCACCTCCCTCATCAACGTCCAGGTAAACCCAGGTTTTAATTGCCTTATTGTTCGTATGTACATTTTTGGCAAACCTTACTCAGAGCGACTGTCATGTCCAGACGCTGGGTGAGAACGCTCCCAGTCAGCTGATCCTGTACCACTATCCAGACCTGAAGGAGAAGGGTGTGGTCCTCATGACAGCGGAGATGGACGCCAAGTTCATAGTAAGCTCTTTACCTTACTGTATGTTTTGCTCATCTGCCTTTACACGTGAGCTGCAGATGTTTTCCCTCATCAACGGCAACCTTCACGCTTGGAACTTGACAAACAGGCAGTTTTATCTGCCAGTGTGCTTATATTTGAGTCTGTCCTTCTTCTCTCCCAGACCGTCCACCAGGCGCAGTGCTTGGCCAATCAGGTGCAGCTGTTCTACGGCACACAGCGGCAAGAGACGTTTCGGCTGGTGGAGAACTTCAACCATCACCCAGAAGACTTCAAACACATGTCTGTGATAGCAGAACTGGAACAGAGTGGCCTGGGGCCAGCAGTGTCCACTGGAGAATCATAAAGAGACCAGACCAGGACTGAAGCTGATTGAGAAACTGTGGGTCTGCATTCAAACTTACAGCGAAAGAGGTGGATCTTCTCTCACTACTTATGTATATAACTTAAAGTATGAACTGCTTCTCGAATTCTGTGTGGGATCTGATCATCTCAGATGTGTGATGAGGTCAGTAACAGGACACTGCATTCTGCTCCATAGCAGGTGGAAGGTGATGGACTTTGTTAGTTCTGCATTTATCACAAAACATTTATGTTCAATAAGTCATGTGAAACCTGATTTTAATATCTGACCAGTTTCCTGCTAGAATGCACAGAATAAAGCTTAACATTCTGTTCTTCTCAGAAAACGTTGACTCCAACGCAGGAAAGTATTGGTTTATGCGTTTGAGAGCATGTGAGTGGAGACGTTTAGTGCGCGTCTAATCTGTTCACTGGATCCACCTGGAGTTTGGTTCCCACCAGTCTATTTACTGAGACTCTAACTTGTAGATCACAGTAATTTACCTTCAAGTTTAAGTAGAGAAAAAATGTGGAAATAGTGTGGAAAAATAATCCCAAAAAACACAAAATCCAGCGTTTGAAGAATAAAACTTCGATATCCAAATATGAATAAACAAAGCAAGCAGAGTTCATCACCATGTAGTGAACGAGATGACGCGCAGCCATTAGAAGCTCGCGACTGAACAAAGTAACTTTTAAACAGCGGCACTTCATGAAGACTCTTCACGTGATGATAAACAACGTTTGTTACCGCTGCTACATCCGGGACACCAGTGTTTCATTCTTACGTTCTCCTCTGTCGCTGTAGTATTTACAAACCGCCTGCTGAACTTTGTACGACTTGCAGGTTAACGTCTTTGTTCGACACTTAACGCTCATATGAAGAAATAAGGGCGCAGCCTTTCTGCTGCTGCCGCTTGGTTGGTTCGTCGGGCTGCGCCGTCAAATGAGCAGGCCGACTAATCGATAACGGCAAATCATTATCGATCAATTTCCCTCATCGATTATTTTAGATTCGTCGTCGCAGCCCTAGAAGAAACAAAAACGTGGTTGTAAATTAAGTCAGTCAGCAACAGCCAAGCGTCACATCACTGAAGTTGTCAAGCTTTGTTTGATGAAGTTTGCAGTTTTTCACTCGTTTAAACGTTAAATGAACAGTGCAAATTTTCAATTCCGTTTTCATTCCGTCAAAACCATGGGACAAAGGATTTGACGATTCGAGTACGGAAACCCAGAAAGAACATGTTCTTCAAAAATACCAATGTAATCAAGTTTGTCTTTTGGAATACATTTTTCTAAATAAATCAGTTATTTGATTTATTTTTCTTGCATTCCAATGTGTTTTTCTGTTATGAAAACTAAAAGAGTTTGTTGGTCCTCTCTGGTTTACCATATTCATGACCTTAAAAAGACGACACAACAACAACAACAACCCACAATTCATTTTAGCTGGACTAAAAAGTGTTTCACGATTTCCATATCAAAATATTAAAAAACGTTCTCTGTAACTGATCAGCTACAGGCCCTAGTATCTACCCTAAACTAACATACAGTACAGTGGTTGGACTTAACAGATGTGACAAGGATCAAACCACATCAGGCTTCGCCTTTATGCCACCTCTCAGTGTGTTAATGCTTATTATTGCAACAATAATTCATGAATTAAAACTACGTTAGAGACTAGTCTATTCCAAGATTCACAGTGCATTAAAATCACACCTGAAGTGCTTTAAATAATTTAAACAACCAACTTCACCAGGAACACTGATTTAAGACGAGAGCACTTCAGTGGTTTGACACAGTTACAGAAATCTGTAACCTCAAAACAATACTTGTTTCTTCTGATTTGTGCTTTTACATTAGTTTCTATACATAACTTTATGTAAATGTACTTGCACCTAATATTTTCTAGGTGATCGATAAACACTCAAACACATTAAACAGTTCCCATGAGCATCAGGTTTTCTAAAATACTGATGGTGCCTTGTCCGGACCAGTTTGAATCTCGGCTGACGATCAGTTGAAGCATTTTAAAGGCCGGCACCCTAACACACGCAGGTTACATTTGTTTGTATTTGCACCAACATTTTGCCTCTGAGGCGGGACTGTAACTCTGGCAGCAGGACTGCACTAAGGTAAACGTAAGCAACGTGCTTCGTTACATGCTGCTCACACCTTTGTGAGCACTTCCATACATTTCATTAAACCAGAATCAGTTTGATTAAGAGAAGAAGGAGTCAGTGGAGTTAACTGCATCTGTGTTCAGTCCTTTTGTACCGTGAATCCCTGAGCGTTCCGTCTGCAGTTCTGTTTCAGTACATGGCTTCAGTGTCTCGGATGCTTCCAAATGACAAACTGAAAGTGCTTCCTAGTCTTTTAGTGATCCCGCTTCCTTCCCTCTTCTTCTTCCTGTTCCAGTTCAGTAAAGAGGCAGAACTCTGGCCCTTGGCTCCGCTCAGCAGATGCTGCCGCGTGTTTTCTTTATCGCAGTGTGAAACCATGATGGCTCTCCTCTCCAGCTGGTGACAAACAGATATGGCTCCAGTCACTTCGCAGCCCAGCATGTCACAAAGCACTGACATCCTGAACAAACACTAACCTGTGCGTCGTGCGAGTGTAACGTGACCACACGGACCTCCACTTCTCTGTCGCTGCAGCTCTTCAGCATGTGGACCACCTCCCCGTGTTTAGCCCATTTACAGTCCTGTCCATCCACTGCCACTATGTAGTCACCTTCCCTCAGGCCGGCCTCCTGAACAAGGACCAGGAAAGGACATTACGTCCACCAAACTTTAATTTGTCTTTGCAAATGAGTAGTAAACTAAAAATAAAATGTCTGAAAGATATCACAAATGCCTTTTGAACCAAATATTAAATCTGTTTAAACTTCTGTGTGAGCGTCACACCCAGGTAAAACTAACTCACTGCTGCACAGCCTCCAGGCACCACTCCAGCCACCAGCACGGGGGAGTCTCCTCGGAGCGTGAGGCCCAGTCCACCCTCTCTCCTCTTTAGCAAGATCACGCGCACTGGTCCCCAACGAGCTCTCGCAGAAAACACTGACAAGGGTCCCTGTAACACACAGAACCATGATCATCTCGTCAAGTACCGATAAGTTTCTTCAGGAAGAATCTCCTCCCTGAGAGTCTTACCAGTCTTTGGAAGATATCAGTAACTTGGACAGCAGAGAAGTTGGGTGGAGTGATGTCTGGTTTCTGATGTGTGTGAGCTGTTATAGGGAAATAATTCATTACAGTCTTTTACGCACATTAAATATTACTGACTGTAATTTTGTGGCGCCTTACACTGTATCTCTGGAGCCTCTGCAGTTTCATCAAAGTCGTCTTCTCTGTCCAACTCAGAGTACTTCTCTAAAGAGCTTTTGTGAGTTAGCGACAGCACGTCCTGCAGGATGTCCATCTTCCGCAGGATCTTACAAAGGCTGTGGACACGCATGGCCTCCTCATGTCTCATGACTGCACACCGCAGGTGTGCTTTACCTATATGCACATAGACGTTTGTAAAAATGTACCACATTGATAGACTACTGACAGAAAAAAGACCAAGTATTAAAAAACTAAGTACTTAAATGTTTCCAAAGCCGTAATGTGAGAAAACCTACCGAGCTTCCTTCTTTTTTCAGGATCTCGTAAAACCTGGCTGAGTGAGAGTCCTGCTGGAGTGCTGACATAAAACTGGAGAAAGGCCTTCTCTGCTTCCTCATCATCATCATCCTCAGTTGCTAAACAGAGGCAAAGACTAACGTTGGACTCTGCACCACTTCAAGGACACTTTATAATTATTACTTTTTATACTTACACTTGAAGTCACATAGTGCAACCGCAGTGTAGTAATGTGACAGAGCACGGAAGTGTTCTGATTTGACCTGAACCATGGACACCCATGAAAACGGCACATAGTCCTTCATTAGTGGCTGCGTCATGGTCTGCTGCACCAATGTGTAAACGTCTGACACCTACAAGACACACAGCGTTAGAATCACAGGACATCAATAACAGCAGGACACCTGGAGACATGTGCACTCACCCGTGCAGCCTCCTGCGCTAGACACAGTTGTGAGGCAAAGTCTGTGTTTTGTGTGGTGAGTGTGACACGCTCAAAGACACACTCCTGCACCTGGGCCACCATCAGCCGGACCAACATGCAGAGTGACGGACCGCTCATGTCCAGACTTGGAGCGTTGGAGAAATTCTCCTTAAGGTAATTAAATGCACCTGGATATAATCAAATTAATGCATTTATTCATTAAATTTAAATGTGTTTCATTTTATTTCACATTTTGTTCTATAACATATTAAACACATAGTTTGATCTAAATACAATGAGCAAAATACACAGCTATGATCAAGCAGACATTCTGAACAGGTTCAATGTTCAGACGACACGTACCTGCAGCTCTCTGTAAGGCATCTATCGCTTGGTCAATGCCAGCTGCTACGGAGCGGTCCTGCCGTGCTCCGATCTGCGTGTACAGAGCACCGATGTTAAACAACACGCTTCCTTTCTCAAAGGCCAAAGCTCGCTGTGACGACGGAACGCCTGTTAGAGAATCGTACCTGACAGACAGGAGACAAGAAGATCAGGTTATACATTACGCTGTTTCTACTTAAAGGGAAAAAACCTCTAAACCTGTGTATAAAGGGCTTTAAATGAAAGGTTGACGTCTGGAACGAGGCACAGAGCTGGTCTGCCCATGGGCTCCTACGGTACTGGTCTCTATTCAGTTTAAACATGAATATTGGTAAATTGTTGACTGTGTTAAAGCCATTAAAGACTTTCAGTGCACAGACTTGTTTCTTATTTTTTCAAAAGCATGCATTCACAGAGATGGTTTGCTCCTCTAATAAAACACATTTCCATCCTACCAGTGGAAGTGTACCCCCAGGTTCCTGTGAGGAGGAAAGAAGCGCTGGTCCAGGTAGTACAGCTGGTTGTAGTACTCCATGAGCAGCTCCAGGCCGGCCTGGTTACGACTGGGCGTACGCATGGCCTGGTGCAGAGGCCAGAGAAACAACAACATACGCTTACACATGACACTCATGTTTCCTATCTTTGGTTTTTCCTCCTTTGAACCGGAACTCATCTCTAAAACTAAAGGTAAAAACTTCATTTTCAACTTATAAGTGTTTTTATTAACCTGTCTGAGCTCCATAAGCTCTTTCATCTCCTGCTCATAGAGAGAGCTGTCCTCTCCATAATGCTCACAAATGAAGTCCTGCAGGGGAGATGAAAAGAAATAAATTGAAAGCAGCCTGCACTTATTTCATACTATTGGAAGACAGATGTCCTTCACTGTGTGTTTAAATAAATAAATCCAAAGCCTTTCAGGAGAGCTTTTTTCCTACTTAATATAACTGCTTAAAAAAATAAAAAAATAACATTCACCTGAATAGAAATTGTAAAGTCCACCTCTTTGGTTTCTTTCAGGCCAAGTGGGATCAGGGGAACATTGACAGCTTCACTAAAGAAAGAAAGAAAGACTGAAAGAAATGTGTCTTTGTACAGTCTTACACCCTTGGTTCTATCAAAAACCAATGCAGCACAGGGTCAACTCTGCCACCTGCTGCTCTTCAGGGCCTCGTTGCACTGGGCCATGTAGAACAGCTTAGTACTTGGCTCTAGTACTGCTAATAACCACAGCTAAAGCCCAGCATTAACCCTTAGAGCCCCCACCCACCCCCTGCTGTGTACAATGAACACAGACAGGCACACACGCCACAGGGACCTTCATAAACCTCTAATCACAGGATTTATCCCTGCCACAACCTGTGGCTGCAGGAAAAGAGTCTGTGGCTGTAGCAGCCGGGGCATGAAAAGGCACGCACATTAAGTGGTAGAGAGAATCAATAATTACACATACAGCATGAATACGAACACACAACTCTCATTAGACGTACGAATGGGACAAATGCATGTGGGTGCCCTGTACCTGTCTGTCTGGTACACCTCCATGTTGCTGTTGAGCTCCTCCAGCTCTTCTTTGAGCAGCTGCAGGTTGGAGTTGACAAAGCTGAGCTCCAGAGCCACCGTCTCCTTCACTTTGTTGTTCGTAGTGGCCCTGTAGAACAAAACACATCACAGCCAGCATCAACGAGGTTCAGTTAGCCTTCACTCAAAGTAAACATAGAATTAAGTATTTTGAAACCCCTAATATATGTAACGTTTAATATTTGTTACAATACAGAAGAAAGCATTGTGTTAAGATTATTACTACTTTACTGATTAGCTGAGTAAGTAATTAGTTGATCAGCAGTTGATCAACTTTCACCGACAGCCTCTCCCTCCAGACCAGGGGAGGGTCTAAGCCCGGAGTAAAGCCAGCTCACATTGCTATGAGGGGGGCTGAGGTCAATGTCATGCGCTGTTCCTGGAAATCAGAGCGTCACTGGGTTACCATGGTGACTGCCGTTAGCTGGAAAGGTAGCCTACGCAATCCCCCTAATCATCAACCACAACACTTTAGCGATATGAAACATCACACAATACAACTGGCTCAGGAAAATCACTGGCTAATAAACAGCACTGAATGAATGAGTGAGACGAGGAGGGAAATCAAGCAGGTCTGTTAGTCATAGTCATCAGAACAAGGAGTTTTACTGGAGTAATGAAGGGCGATAACATGATACAGCATAAAAATATAGTGCTACTTGTTTATGCAACCCACCTCACGAATACAAACTCAGTTTGTTTATGGTGCTGGTTTAGACATAACCGGGTTTACAGAGCAACAAACACTAATCTGACAGTCCAGTGGAAGGAGAAGAATTTGCACTTTTCAGAATGTGTCAACATTAAGATAAAAATGAGTACATGCTGTATAAACACACAGAGACTAAATATAAAATAAACCCAAACTGTTTGCTTCCATCTTCACAATCACTGACCAACAAAGTCAAGTGTGATTAATTAACATAGGACTAAACTCGTCCCAGATGCGCAGATGTTAGAGCACGTTACCTTCACCGCATTCGTCATCTGTCAATCCCTAACCAAGTCTCACACACACACACACGTGCACACACGCACGCACGCGCAATCTGATTACTCAGTCTTAAACAAGGTCTTCATCAGCCAATCACAGGCCATGATTAGTAACAACCCCTCAGTCCATCTATAATTAGCATCTTAACCCGTCTTCATCACATCAAGACTCGGTTCTACGGCGGTTTGAGTGAATACAGTGAAAGCAACATGTTGTGAGGGAACGATTCCAGTTGACCTGACACGGGGGGAGCAGAAGAAAAAAGTCTGATGGTGCCAGACAAATAAGTGGGGGATGAGCTTTCCAGGGCTCCGCTGGGAATCTCTGCATGGGAACGGGACGGGAGGCAGACAAAGCCAGCTGATCACAGGCCGGCAGGCTGTGTGGGGGTCCTCTTTGTTTCTGTGACCCAGCGTCCAAACAGAAAGCACAGCGCTGATTGTTTCATTCCCCCTAAACTGAGTCATCATTCCCACCTCCGCTCCCACGTCTTCTGATGCAAGCAGTTTTTAATTAATTACTTCAAATGCAGCCCGGTCATCAGATATATGTCAAACTATACCCCACTACATGAGCCTAAGGCATTTTCTTCTTCTTAAATTATTTTTTCAGTTTTTCTCCTTAGTCGTCTTTGTTCTGTGTTGATCTTATTAGATTCCAGCACAGCCCCTTGCTTTAATTAAGCGGCTCCTCCTCCTACTCCTGTGATGAATGTTTGAGGGAGCGGCTGCAAGTCCCCCGCAAGCGCGCTTTCAAAAAGCTTTACACAGTGGCTCATTCATGCTGGAAACCTGCTCCAAACTGCCACAACAAAAAGAAAGTTAAAAATCTAAATGCATAAACACGCAGAGCTGGAGCAACGACAAAGCAAAGCGAGAAAAGCTGCAGAGGATAAAGATGACGCTAATGTTCTTAGAGAGGAGGCTTTGATGTTCTGCCACCGTGTCCTTCTTTCCTTCCATAATTTCTTTGCTAGTAAAACTCGATTATGCTGCGTGAATGACAGCCGGCTGCTTAAAAGCACAAAGCCAAGCTGACTCATTCGGCTGATTAGTCCTGCTGGGATTCAAGCGGCAGAGGTTTGCAGGCTTCAGCTACTGTTTTCAACGTGTGTACGACACATTAATGCTAACAAATGGGAGGAGGAAAAATCGCCAGAGGAGGAAGCGCAGCATGGACACATGGCAGAAAGACATAAAGCTGTTTACACACAGAGACCCGCTTTCAGGCAGCAGTAAACCTGGCTGGTTCTGGTCGTTTGGAGGGAGTGATCCCTGACCTTTTCCCATCACTGGACCCCAACACAAACCAATTCACAAAGACGTACCAGCAGAGCATTTGTCAGCCTGTGGAAAAGCAAACCAGTTCCTAAAGAAATGCGACTGTAAAATGTGCCAAACTAAATTAAAACTGAATGCGAATCTTGCAACTTCAAATTTTTCCATTCAGAAAACATCTGAGGAAATTCAACATTGTTTTTCACCAATTGTTATTTGCTGTAATCTTGCTCCAAAAAAAGAAACTACCCTGGCTCGTTGCCTGTTTCATGCTGACACAGCATTTAGTTTCTCCAGCAGAGAAAGGAGCCAACAGAAACGAAATTGATGAGGTCCGAGCACTGTTCAACAACTTTGTTAATAGGTTCATTATCTGTTTGACACTCAAACATGTTAAAACATGCTGGTCTGGCTCTAGGAATAAAGACACGCATTCTCCTCACCTGAACAGGTTCTCGGCTCCAGCTCTCATACGCATCTCCTTGTTGATCTGCTGATTGATGCGAGCTCGTCTGTGCTGAAGTTTGCTGCGTTGAGTCTGGGCGAGAGGATCGCAGCCCTAACGGACAACGAAAGGAAGTACAGACGGAAAACAACGGTAATAAAAGGAAACTAATTAGGAGTTTGTTTTTTTTAAATTTACAGTCAGTTTTAAAGAAATACCAAACCAGCATCAGCCATTCCAAGTGAACTTACATCCCATACTACGACTTATCCATCCATATCCTGCATCAATCGTCTCAAGCAGAATTTCACAGTACTTAAAGTATTCGGAGTTCAGAAAAAAAGCGACTGGTAGAGCAGGGGAACGCTGTCAGCAAAATATTAACCTAGTAATATATCAGAGATTTGTATCTAAAGATTGATTCACCTCTTACTTCACTAGACACTTTACCAGAAACAGAACAGCATCTTCACAGCTGAACATTAAAAAAGCACCAGTCTCTCATAGTTCACCAGTACTTCACACATTAAAGTAAACAGATGTTCAGTGAGCTGACAGATGGAGCGGCCGTACTGTAAACACACTAAACACTCCCTTGCCTTATTCCTTGTTCCACCATCTTCTCTATCCCTTCCACAGCCAAACTGCACAAACATTTATCATTGTTTGACAATTTCAATCCTTCTTTCATTTTTGCTTTCACCCAGTTATGGTGTTTATTTGGCATGTGCACATCTAATCCTCAGAAGACCTGTGTGGATTAGGTTCTGGCTGTGATCCCACCTCTGCTCCAGCATCAGAAGGGCAGGAGGATGGAGCTCGTTCAACATCTGTGCTGATAACCTTTAGGCCCGTTTTAAAAGTCTTAGTTTCCAGGTGACTTTTCCTGATATCCACAAATAATTTAGGATAGTTAGTATTCACATAAAAAATCCAAAATTACTGAAAATACAAATAGTACAAGATAAATTCATCTTCTTAAATCTTCTACATAATTTTCCACTTGCTGAATTTCAGTAAAGATGAGACTTTAAACAACGGTGCTCAACAATGAAAATGACATGAGAATGGTCCTGACTAATATATTTTGCTGATTGATTTGGGAACAAAGGTGCCAATATCCCTGTTGACCAACATACACCAGGGTTTTAGTTGATCACTATTAGCCCCCTTCATTGAAATGACCATAAACAAGTCGGTTTCCAAAATAGTTTCTTCTCCTATCGTTGAATTACGATATTTACTGATGTGCTAAGAAGAAACAAAAAATATTGAGGCCAAAGGTTGCAGCTCATCTGTTTTGTGCAGTTTTTGAACATGGACTTTATTGTTGAGCTCCTGCCACAGGTTCACAGTAGGATTGAGGTCTGGGCTCTCAGAGGGCAAATCTATGACCTTAATTCTGGGTCAACCAAAAAGATTTGGGTAAACCTAATATTAACGTTGTTTCTAGAAGATCCTCTAGTGACCTAGCTCTAGAACTGGCAACAATGTCTTCCCATGCACCCAAATAAAATCCCATCAAAGAAGCAGTGAAACAGCTCCAAAGCATTATGCTACAACCCCCCATTTAACTGTGCGGACTGTGTTTTTGTGCCAAACAAAAACTGCATCCATGTGATTGGTTTCATCAAAAATCAGTCCCAAGGATTTTACGTTTACTGGCAGTCATCAGTTTGGCCTTGGAAATGAAGTATTTTTGGGAAGATGACCTCATAGCCCATGACGATGAACAATCCCAACAAGCACCTCTTTTGAAACATCAAGCCTCAACAGGACAGTTGAGCAACAATCATTTTGGCAGAGAACCAGAGATGATTGTTGACATCACTGACCGTTATCCTCTCCAGGCTTTGGAAATCAGGCAGCTTTGACTATGACTTACACCTTTGTCTCCCTGTGCTTTGCAATGACGACTCACAC
This sequence comes from Betta splendens, assembly GCF_900634795.4. NCBI lineage: Eukaryota > Metazoa > Chordata > Actinopteri > Anabantiformes > Osphronemidae > Betta > Betta splendens. The sequence goes on from NC_040884.2 coordinate 2,127,814, forward strand.
AGTTGTACACACTCAGAATGCTTGGAAATTCAGTCTATGGAAAATGTTAAGACCTTGTTTGATCTGAGCACCTTGAGAATTAAGACAGAGTTACAGCTCTAAACATTTACACATGTAAAATCAGTAGACTAGCTTAGATGGTAAGCCACTTGTTCACAAACAACAGGAAAGTTTCCCCAGTTCCCAGATTCTTCTTGCCACGTGTCTGTACAAGTCGTCCTTGGACAAGACACTGAAAACCCATAGTAGCGTTATCATCTGTGTGCAGCTGCCCAGTAACAATCTCCCTGTGGGGATCCCTGGAGAAGTTAAAGCTGATGAGCACAGTCACTGCTTCTCACCCAAAGACTCACATTTACTTAGATATTATCTCCGTTAAAACAAGATAGGCATTTCAAGAGGTCACTTTTCATTACTATGATTTTAACAAATTAAAGTGCATTACTTTCATTGCACAGCAGCAGCAGAATCTTCAGAGGATGATGGCTAGTAATAGTACTACTACTACTAGTAACAGCAAGAGATATCACCAAACTACCACATACAAAACGTGAAGCTTTGGTCGTGAAATGCTGCGGAGTTGTGCTTTAACGCAATCCTCTCCGTCTATAGAGATAAAAAGAAGGCTTCGCCGTTTGGTGACAGGAGTTACTTGCTCTTGTTCCATGGAGCTCCAGTTCGTTAGAGGACTGTCCACCTGGGACTCTCACCTTTCGGACGCTCCCGCTGTGGCCCTCCGTGGGCAGCGTCAGCGGCATGTCGTCGTCCGAGGCGCCGTCTGACAGCGACATCTCAAACTCTCTGCGGGGACGAACAAATGCTATTGTTACTATAGTGTCGCGTTTCAGTCGGACAACAGTCAGAAGTTCACATAACGCTGCCATAATGTGAGAAAACAGCTTTAAAGCTCTTTAAAAGCGCGCCGAAGCATTAGCCTTGCTTAAAGTTCAGCTTGTTAGCTAACGAGCTGCTTCACGCTTCTTGCCTTGTTGCAGGTTCCTCCATGGTGAAGAAGTGACACCATCAAACAGTCCCTACATATCCTCCCGGTCGCTACCACAAGCAGCCCGCCAAGTTTGCAGAGACAGTGGAAGAAATAAAGTTTAAAGTTATAGAAAGCGCCCAGCTTCGGCTCCCCGACACCACCTCCCCCTGCTCCTGCTCCGCTCGCCTTTTTCTCGATTTGTGTGCAGCTGCAGCAGCTTTTTCACCAAGGCGGGCTGCAAATGTGTCAACGAGCCAATCACTGTGCAGCTTCTATAAGCGACATGACATTGAACCAATCAGAGGAGTGATTAGGACCGAAAGACAGCATAAAATGGCCAATCCCAAGTCGGTCATTTCGTATGTGGTACGCTGCCATGGCAACCGCGGGGCTTTGGCCTGTGTGCGCCCCCACTCTGTTGGGCCTGGAGCACGCATTTAAACCACGAATGTGTGATTTGTATGACAACAACAACAAAAGCAATAGTAATAACACATTTTCGATTAAAAATCATTGTAGTCTGACAGAGACTAACGCTCACCATAAACTCTTCAGCGTTTGTTTCCAGGTTCTCATGTTTTGGCCTCTGACCAGATGATTAGTTATTTCTTCCCAGAAATTCCTGACTCAGTCACCGCAGGCAGCTGTCAGCTCTGAGCAGGAACACGACATTAAACTCTGCAAAGCAATTTACCTTACTAATAATGGATAATGGATAAAAACAGCAGCTGGTAACACAGGCCTGCGCAATACAAACTACAGCGCAATTCCAATATTGCTGAAACATATCATGAACTGGAGAAACATGGAAAAACACATTTTTATTTTTTTTTTTTTTTACATTTTATCTTTTTATGACACACAGCAAAGTTGAAACTAAGATTTTTTTCTCCTACACTTAATGCCAATGCAGTGACATTTGTCAACAAATGCCCATTTTTTTATATTAAATATTACTGTTATACACCTAATCAGTGACTGGAAAACCAATCTTTACGCTTTTACAGTTAGATGCAGTGGATGTGATGACTGTTGACTTGTTCGGCCACTTGAGGGCACTTTTACACAGTAAATACCCCACAGTGCATTTCTGCTGCCCTTAAAACAGTGGTGTCGTTTGTGACGCACATTGACTGGATGATAAATGTTTTGATCTGCAAGACGGTCAAGAAGAGAACGTGAACACGTTTGCTGTGAGAGACACAGAGAGAAAAGACAAATCCAGATTTAATGGATGTAAAAACAAAGACTTCATTTTGAGCCTTGACATTTGGTTCCGCTGATCTGAGGAAGTTTCCAGACTTAAACTTTTTGTTGCTTTCACTGTCTTCTCTGCTAGTGGCATTTTCCAAAAATCAATAATTTAGTCCACACTCGTCTGTTTCAGTACAAACAATCAGGAGGATGTGCTGTCGCAGTGAGACGTGTCTCTATTTAGTCAAAGCTTTCCTCAAAGTCAAGTGGCAGCAGTGAAGCTGAAGGGGAAGAGACGGGCCTCGTAGATCATTTGGTGTCAGTAAATCAAAAAGTCTAATAAATAAAATAAAAATATTGACACATTTATTCCCATTATGTAATTGCCAAACAAAAGGATGTGATAGAAAAGGACAGTCAATAAAACCTAATTAAATCTGAAGCAACATGGCTGGAGGCCTGAGAAAGTCATTCAGGTAGTTGCATTTCTAATGTGCCTCGAAAATGAACAACTAACTAAAGAAGCAGTGTCAGCTGGCTCCCTCATTCTGTCATAATAGCAGTGGTTCTAATTATTTTGGTCACCAAATTTAAAAAGACAAGGGTTTAAACATAACAATCTTATCCTAATTTAAAAGTGTTAATTAAAAGTGATGAGTGGAGATTCATGGCTTCTACAGCAACAAAATGTTTATAGGACTTTAACAGAAATTTAAAGTGTAAAACTGGCTGGTGGAGAATAATAAATCCAGTCAACACAGACTGGTAGTTATTATCTTCTGCCAGCCTGTTTTACTTTTCTGGATAATAAACCTGTAATCAGATGATTGTTGTGCGGTTGATCACAGCCGTCTTCCAGGTTTGGTTAGATTGAGTGGATGAGGCCCTCGGAGGCTGATGTGGAGCAGCGCTGGGGATGAGGCTGTCGAGGTGCCAGGAGGTCTGTGAGCCGGCGAGGGGAAGCTTTTACAGCAGATGGTGACCTGCGGCGGGCAGGGCGCAGGCGAGCCCGGGCCGGGCCGGTGCCCTTCCTCTTCTTCAGCTCCCGGGTCGTGCACTTGTGCAGACGGAGGCTGACAGGCACTCGGCAGCGTGGGTAACGCACTAACTGTCCTCAGCGTGCGTCAGCCTCAGAAGCTGCATTAGCGCCTTCCTCGCAGACGCTTTCTCTGTGGGCGCTGCTCTGATGGTGATATTGAATTAATCTGGAGGATCGCAGCTCGTCAGATGCCCCCCCCCCCCCCGAGTGTTCAGTTGAGTGCTTTTTAACTTTCATCCACACAGCCGTGGATGCTGCATTACAGAATCTCTGATAGAAGGGAGAAGAAGGGAACGTACAAAGACCCTGCTGTCGTGTCCGTCCTCAAGGTCATGCTACTCCCCTTCACTTCACTGTGAGTTTGTGATAAAACCTCCCAGGTGTTCATCAGTGATTTCATCCTTTGTCCTGTCAGCGTATGAAAATACCACTGTTTTACTGCTTCAGAGGAACATGTCTGATACAGTATTTCTCTCACTCTTTCTGCCACTCACTCATTATTATCATCTGCTAAAGTTGTGACTGAACCCAAAACTCAGGGAACAACAAACAAACAAACATGCACATAGTTAATATCTAGATGACAGTTACAATAACCATAAATATTTATTAGAAGAGTTGAAGGGAAAACAGTGATCGACAGCGACAAGGTGGTAAAAAAATGATCTTTTTTGCAGTTTTAGATTCTGAACTTTGGAACAAATTGCTGCTGTAGCAGTAAAGTGAACCTGGTTTTAATCCAGAACAAGAACAACCTGTGAAGTTGTTGAGGTCCAGGCGTGAACAATATCGGCTACTTGGGATTTTACTTCTTTGGGAGAGTTGTACTAACCACAGCATGCACAGAGCATTTAGGAGCCAGCAGGATTCTGTGTAGTGTCACAGACTCATCAGCAGCAGCACGTAGCCCTTAACAGTGAGGTAATAAAGGTCCAAAGCAATCAGACACTACACAGATGGACAAGCAGTCACAGCTTCGGCCACAAATGTGATGTTACAACACTTTTACCACAACGATTATTGCAAAACTTAAAAAAGTGAAAGTGACACAGTTGACTGTTTTTGCCTCATAGGATCGATGGCTTTGACAATTTTTGTGTTTAAGGTGTAACCAGGGCTGTTCGGGTAGCACTTGTTTACATAAAGCTATTAACACAGAACTACAAAAACTGTTTTACTTTTGAGTTTTTTGCTTCCAGTAATTACAGCATCGTTGCACAAAAAGGAGCAGGTTGACATTTACAGCTGACCTGTGTTAGTTCATAGAAATGTGATGAGGTTATAAAAACCTGGTGTCTCACAGCGTCACGGAAAATAAAACCACTGTTCACGTGTTCATCTAATGAAGGTGAAGTGTGTTAGACTGTAGCTGCAACAGCACAACAATCAGTGAGCAACAGTCATGGCATAAATGGACTGACCACATCCTGTTTGTCATGACGTCACATTAAAGCACTTAAACGCGTGGCTCATAAATTAGGAGGAAGAAATAGAAGAAACAGTCCACGTAAAAGCTGCACATGTCCGTCCCTGTTTCTCCGTCTCCACAGTGAAGAGTCCAATCAGACACAAGCATCAGCGTCTGATGCCGATGACGTTCCCGCACAGGTTCACAGCTCAAAATCCCTCCGACACCAACTCCACAGGTGCAGCGTCCCTGCGTGCGACGAAACAGCGGAAGGAGCTTCGCTTCCTGTAAATCCACTCCAACGCGGACCCAAAGCTTTGGCGCCGCTTGGCCCGTTAGGTCCCAGACTGAGGGTCTGGAGGGCGCTGCTGCTGCAGGGTCTCGTCCACGGTGACCACCGTCGCCTCCGCTCTGCTGCCGCTCACACATTTACTGTGGTTCAGGGAGACGGAGCTCATCTCCACCAGCCGCGGCCTCTCGCTCATCTCGCTCACATTTCTGCTGATGCAGTTGATCTCGCTCTTGTTGCGGTCGCTGGAGCGACGAGAGCCAAACACCCAGTCTGAGCGACAGAGAGGCAATAATTAGAATTAATGACTACTTGTACTTTACCATTAACTAACAGGGCTGCAGGCCTCTTCCACCACCGCCATCCATCAGAACGAGCCTTGACAGAAATGTACATGTGACCGTGACACCAGAAACAAGCGGCTGAGGATGTAGAACATGCACAGAACAGGGCTGCGAACTTGCCCTGACACAAAGTTATGATGGGTTCAGCCTCTGTAATTCCATTAGAGGCAAAGCACCATAAAATTGTTTCTGGTGGAGAAGTCTGCGGCACAGCAGCCCCATCATGAGCGGTGGAGCCCCTTTGGATTGGGGCGCATCAATCACTGTTCTGTCAGATAACGAGCTGAGATGACAGTTGTGAGTGTGGAGAACAGACAGAAGGCAGGACGGGATTCCTGAGAGCCACCGAGCGATACATGACCAGCCCTCATCACGTGGGGGGGGGGGGTCTCAGTGACTGCACAAAAATGAGTGAAGGGTGATGGCGAATGGAATCCACAACATTTTGTCTCAAATGACATGGTTTAGCTTAGTTTATGTCTAGAAGTGTAAACAAATACATTAAATTCAATATAGATTTCAATTATTACATTATAATTATACAATATTAAAGGGCCCATATCATGCAAAATCCACTTTTTAGACATTTTGGAGCGTTCCTATGACTCTATGGGTCACATATACACACACACACACTGAGCACGGTAGAAATGCATTTCCTGCTTTTTTCACATTTTGAAAACGTAAATTTTCTTATCCAATGAACACAGCCACGACCTACTCTGAGGCCGTTCCCCAGTTCTCGTCACACTGGTTGAAAGTTCTCCTTGCAAATCCTGAACCACCACCCCCACAATGATCCCGAACCAAAACTGGACTTCCGCCATTTCCCCCCTCTCACTCACCGTGAACAGACCAGCACGGCAGCGCCCAAGTCCTCCCATAGAAATAGTTCGGTTCTTGGGTGTTCTAACCAACACCAAAGTCTCTTCATTTTACCAGGGAACAACAAGTGAGGATTTGTGGGTCACTTTTATTTTTAACGGACCGGTGCCAGAAACACTGCCTCAGCATTTATACGTATGTGCATTTCAAACGAGGGTGCGTACAATGCTGGATTTGTTTCACGACTCCTGTTGGAAAAAAAGGACCTATTCCTAAAGTCCGTCATCCACTCACTGAAGTAAGTTCATGCTTGATATTTATAATGTTTTAAAATGTTAGTTTGTCCGTTTAAATGTAGTAACCTATGTGTGGGGCAAGTTACTAGCTAGCTATGCTAACGGCTACAGCCATTCGACCGAGCCTTTGTCCCCTTCAAATGTGCTCATGTGGGCTCCTGCAGCCACACACCTGTGTGGAGAAAAGCTAATGACTAACGGCATCGAGCGGCTACAGGCAGGGAGCGGTGGGTCTAGCCTGTCCTTTTTCTGTAATCACATACACCTGCGGAGAACAGCTGATCGTTATCGCCCTTCCAGCGGCGACAGACAGGAAGCGGTGGATCTAGCTCGCTGTAGTAAGTTTGTGCTTGATACTTGTGATATCTAAATATGTTAGTTGGGTCTGTTTAAAATGCAGTAACCCACATGTGAGACAAGCTAATCGCTAGCGTCGCTAACGGCTACAGTGAGTCAACTGAGCCTTTGTCCCTTTCAAATGTGCTACTCTGAGTTGGTGCAACCACACACCTGTGTGGGGAACAGCTAATAGCGATGGGCCTTCGATCGGCGACAGGCAGGAAGCGGTGGATCGAGCTTTTGTCCTGTTGACGTGCTGCCGCTCCTGTTTGTGTTGCGTTAGCCGTTAGCATGCCTTTAGGCCTTTGCACTTTAGAGCTACAGCTGGTCATCGCTACAAAAAGAACCTGCAGATGAACGCGGTTGTGTTTGTTATTACCCCGTCCTGTATCACAGCCTAAATCAACTTGTGATTTGGGGGTTATGTCATTGTTCTATCAAATTCTAACATGATTAGTTGGAATGATTACTGTGTTGTGTTTCAAGCTTAGTTGCTAATTAGTCACATCTCTACAATACCTGCTGCTTATCTGGTCAGTTACCGATAGCTTGTACCATAGCCATTATATTTGTAGGACCAATACAATTTACAGTAAATGTAACAGTCTTTTCTATACTGTAGGAGGGCAAATCCCAGTTGCCCACATGCAAGGAGGCTGTCAAACAGAGAAATCACTGCAGACTGTTGGTACACAGACATCTGCTGCCCAGCTCAGGAGTAAAGGTATGTAAGTTTGTATGTACCAACAGTAAGATAGGTAATAGAAGATTTTAATTGGTATATACTGTTTAGATTTTATATTGAATTGTAACAACTGTTTATCTGTTGTTTTAGCACAGACAGGCCTGTCCTCTTGTTTGGTTTAATTTTTTGTCTGGTATTGTGTGTTCTTACATTAGAGAAGGTTTTGACCTACATAATAATTAACATTTCACTAATCTACAATTCTGATTGCACTACCTTTTGTTTTGATGAGGTGATGGTGAGGACAGCCACAGCTTCCATCTGGTAGAGGACTGCTTCCGCTCAGTCTTCCAAATAGTGATGAGAACAAGGATCACCACATCTCCCTGTTTACCCTACTTTCATGCATTTCGTCTGCAAGGCCCTGCAAAAGCTTCTCCTTCGTCCTCAAACCCCCAGACTTCTTAATTAACTCAGTAACCTATACATTGCACATTGGAGTGTGAAGGTAACAGTTTGTTCTAGCTTTGGCGTAGTGGTGTATTTTTTTGGTTTACAATAAAGTTGGCTTTAACTATTATGTATTTCACTGAACTCTGTTTCTGAAGGGAAAACACTTTATTTAGGAAATCATAGTATGGAAATTACATGTTTTTCTCTTTCTAATATGGTAAGCTATAAAGTTGAAGCGGCCATAAATAAAACGCATATAAATTATATATAAATAAAGTTAAAAAAATTCTTAATGAGTGTTGCACTCACAAAAAACACATTTTACTCAAACGGTAAAGGAGTTATTCTACAGGTGGTCTACATCAATCATACTATGAGTGTTTAGTGTTTTATCCATCAGGAAACTGCCTTCTACAAACCCAAGCATGAAGAGATGGCAACTCAGATTCTTCACCCCAGGAATCCTCAGCACCAGCTCACTAGCCTCTGTAGACTAGATACCTGTAACAACTTTAGATACAGAGACATATTACTGTCAAATTTATCATGAATGACAAAAAACATAATTAAAAGCAGTAAAAATACGTTAGGTCAATATATAATTTGAACCAATGCTTTTTGTTCCCAGGTAGGTCATGCAGTGATTGCTCTAAATATTAATGCACATTTTTAAATAAAATTGTCAGAGCAGCAGCACAAGTAAGACAAAAACAGTGAAATGTGTAAATGTAAAATGTATTTATATTATTTCAGCTATGCTCTCAAACTTATTTATTTGTATAATGTGAGCTAAAGTAGTGTTTTCTATTAGTGAGAGTTTTCCAGGTAAGTCGTGTTGTGAATATTGAAGCTGCACACGCCATTTAGCATTCGCATTAGCAACCGCTAGTCGCTTTGCAAATTACATAAATCAATTAAATTGAAGTAAATGTGACATTACCAATGAGACACATCTTGCATCAGCCGAAATGTGGTGACTTCAACAGCCTCCTCTTCAGCTTCAGGGTCAGATTCGGGATCGTAGACGTATGGTTCTACTACGCTATGAACCAGCTGACTAATGTCGTGCAGTTCTGTAGTGGGTCGTCTTCTTCTGTGGTGGATTGCATTCTCAATGTCGCACTACTGCCACCTATTGTATCCTAACCGTGCGGTGGCTCGTATCCATGGAGCCAATTTAAAAAAAAAAAAACAACAACAAAAAAGGTATGCGCTTCCGCACAGAGGTGTGGTGAGCAGCTTCGCTTGCGACACGCCCAGAAAACACAGCGTTTGCTGATGGGGAGTGAGAACCACATATTGACAGGGGCAGTGTGGACGATCTAAAGGGTTTTATGGGATGAAAATTTACAGAGACCTTACTGAGACATTAAAGTCAAATATTTTTTAGAATGAAAAGCATGATATGACTCCTTTAATAATTATAAATAAACATATTTGTTAGAATTAGCACAAACTTTTTCCACATGATTGAGTTCCCAAACAAAGCTGGGGTGCCACAGCTGTCACTTGTGTTCTGGAGGATCTGAGGACGAGGGGAAAACAACATTCCAATATTTTCCTCCTTCTGTCACAAGCAGGACACAAATACTCAGTTTATTCTATAAAGCAGAAACGCTCCAACAGCTGTAAGTGGATTCATTAAACAAACACCAGAGGATCATGTGTCTTCAGCTACACTGCGGTTCACACGTTCACCTTCAACCACAACTAAAGCAGAACCCTGATAAATGAATAGAACACCTAACTTTGAATGAAGGTTAATTTGTCATCGCCGACTCAGGAGAGTGACTGTCATCACTATGTTGCTGCTGAATAAAGGGCAGCTGTAAATGATATGAATGGTGTATTTATTTTGTATATTTTATTTTATTACAGTCAACAGGCTGTTTTTGATGTCAAGCATCTGTCAGTCAAAGCGTTTTCAACCTTCCTGTTAAAAATCACACATTGTCTACATTTACACCTGGGTGAAGTGTGTGTGTGCGTGTGTGTGTGTGGGGGGGGTTCAGGTCTCCGCGGGTGTGAGCGTTGTTGTGTTTCTTACCTGGTTGGTTGGCTTCACCGCCGTCACCTTCAGCGGCCATAGACCTGCCTCCGCCTGCACGAGGTGAGAGAGGAGGGACATGAGAGGCGGCTCAGACTCTGTGGCTAATTAACACCCAGCACCAACAAGATGAACCCCAGACAACACGTTCCCTGTGAGCAGCAGCGTTCAAAAAACCTCAGATCCAAACTTTCACTAAAAACAAAAATGAAAGTTTGTTGTTAAAAAATAAATCTTAAATAAAATAAATAAAAAAAATAAAATAAATCAAATAAATAAATCATTCTTCATTCAGTTGTAATGATTAAAATAAATAAATAAGTTAAGATCTCAAAATGCATTCTGTGCCGACGTTTCCCCTTCACCTGCTCCTAAATGACACTGTTGAATATTGATTAGAAACTAACCAACATGTGGCTCCAAGCAGCTGGAGGAGGTATTACCTGGTGACACGTCACACGTAAAACCCTCCAGTTTGGCCTAAATCACAGACGTGATGAGCTCACTATCATTCACGGTGCCGTTATTTCCTTCACTCATTCATTATGTAGAACACACAGGAAGCCCCTGATAAACAGAGGATCCTGTCCGTTCACTCTCTACGTTTTTCAGAGCGTCTCCTTCACAAGGTCACTGGCTCATACCAGAACCGAACCTTTATCTGGCTTTATCTTCACCAAACAACCCTCACCGTTGCCCTTTCATTAATAAAGAAGGTCTGCTTCCTTTTCAGGACGCCCCACATCACGTCGTTCATCCATTAGTCGCGATGTTTGCATTCATTCTGCTTTCAGTCACTTGTCTTTCCGCTTTAAGCCCAGAGGAGGAACCTTCAGGAGGTCCCAGGTGTCCGACAAAAGGAACTGGAGGCTGTGTTCACGGGACATCTCATTATAATTCTATCACGATTCTACGTCGTAGCAAACACACAGGGTCACGTACCCACAAAGTCATTGACCACATCCTTGACCAGGTGTCCGACTATCGCATACGCCACCGCCACCACCACCAGCGCCGCCATGACCAGGTACAGCACCGCCTTGGGCAGCGGGATGGGGTCCCGGGCGGGGGTCCGGTGGTCCGTGTACAGCAGGTCGCCCTCCGAGTAGGAGTACTGGAAGACGTGCTCCATGCCCGACGTGTGGTTGGAGTTCAGAGGAGGGTGGCTCGCGCTCATGGCGCGGTCCGGCTGCAACGCTGTCACCGTGGTGGTCGTCACAGCCTCGGCTTTGTCGATGTTCACCAACCCTGCAGTTTTATTCATCAAAGGTAAAATCTGAGACAGAAAATAGCTCCAGTCCTTTATGGAGCTGATGTTGCATAAAAACATTGTTTCTGAAACGCACGCGCCACAGATCAACAATGCGCAAAAAGCCTCCTACGCCACAATTAGACGAGCCGCACGCTCCAAACTGGACATCCGTCAAAGCCACAGATAGTACATGTGATAATCCAAGGCGTTCTCCCAGATGTGGACCTGCGCGCGACGGAGGCTCGTCGGAACATCGGAAAACTTGCCCTGTGTCACTGAAACGAACGCGGCGCCCGTCATTGATGGACGCGCGGCTTTTACGCGCCACAAAAGCCGCTTTTGCGCATCAAGTCTTCGTTTTATTTCCCAGATTGAAATAAAAGCAACACAGTCAGCCTGCAGTGTAATCCAATGAAAGGACCGTGCGGAATTTCCCCAAACGATAAACGTCCGACGAAGGAAGAAGCATCTGCGACTGCTCGTCCCCGCGGAGTTCACGTGCAGAGACGCAGATAATTACGCGGATGAGGCGCTGATCCTTCGCTTCGCTGAGCGTCTGGCGCTGAACTGTGCGGCTGCTCGGGAGAAGCTCGGAGCCACTTGTTCAACCTGCCTGTGGACTTCAGATGGAGCGAGGCTCTTTGGTTTCCTGAGGTAAGGAAACTTCATGTCTCTGTTGTGCTTCGTTTTAGTGCCTTAAACTTCGCGAACAGCGTTTTGTCAACAAATCCAAAATCGGATCTCATTGAGAATGATCCTTAGTGAAGAAAAATGACAGAGCTGTCGTCTGTGGGAGCGGAACCAGATATAAAAACAGGAGTGGATAAACATGCAAACAAGTCAGTACAGCATCAGTCCAGCTGTGACAGCACTCCGCAATCAGAGCCATTATGTTGAAGCTGAAGCACAACAAGGCACTGGCTCAAAATGGACAAATAAAAGATATAACAAGTATAAAGTTTTGGGCAAATCTCTGATGATGGCTCATCTGTGAACACACTCAGCACAGATACAGACACAACAAGCAGAGGACTGTCAAACTAGAAGCCGTCATCAGAGGAGACAATGCTGTGTCTGATTATCTGTCCGGTGTCACCACAAGGAGGAAACGGGATTCTGTGCTTCTTTTGTCGTCTCACCACAAAAGAACCTCTGAATCTGTCCGTGAAACTGGGCCTTAGTGGATCTGAGGACTGAGCATGTCCCTCGCCTCCTCTTTTTTCTGAGGGGGATGAACGAAACTCAATTAAGATCACATCAGCTGTTCAAAGATCAGCTCAGAGGAAACGTATTGACCCTTAAATCAATCACAGCATCCAGTGAGTCACCGACGCAGCCTTCAGAGGTCCATCTGTCACAGTGAAGAGGGGGTTTTTGAAAGATTTTCAACATGGAGCATCAGCACTCGCAAATGGATGTCATGTTGTTGCAGCTGTGTTCGTTCAGTGGAAAAACATGAAATGTGAAGGTGTCTTAAGGCAGCAAAGGTTCAAAGTAAAGCTAGAAACCCGCAGAAGTGGCGCAGCTTGAAATTAAATTCATCTAATGTCCCACAGTCAGCTCCAGCTTCCGCCTCCCACAAACTGTCCTGACGGTTGATTCCTGGTAAAAGAGCGAGTCTGGAGCACGACATGCCGGCGCTGAGGCTGGAGGTCATGAGGTTTGATCTTCAGGCGCTCGTCTCCGTCCTCAGAGCAGAGCCTCGTCTCCTGTGTTAATCAGGCCTCTTTGATCGACTCCCACTGGATAAAGACGCTGTGTCCGAGCAGCTCCGGCTCATCTGAAGAACGTCACCGCTCAGACTGGACTGGCTCTGATCACATACGGCCTGAGCCCAGCACACGCTCGTCCATTCTGCGGGCAGAATTAAGCTCCCCTGTCACAGGTGACACCTCGTCCTCACAGGCGGCGGAGGAGGAAGTCCTTTTTAGGTCTGGTGTCAGATCCCGATCCTCAGCAGCTCGTAGGAGATCCGCTCTCAGGCCTCTGCACCTCAGGGCTCCGTCTCCTGGACGCTCGTCTCCTGCTGTTCGCCCTTTTCGTGACATTTCAGCGGAACTGAACATCATTCAGACACAAAGGTATCTTCATGATGAATCGGTTTGTTCAGGAAGTGTGAGTTATATAAGCAGTTTCCTATGAAGACCCATACACATCCCTGAACACACACAAACCTGAAACTTTCAGACTATTTAGCATCTTCTTTGCGTCTCATGAGGAGGATGTCACGTGAGGCGAAGGTCAGCCTGCCTCCGCTCCCTCATTCCTTCCTGGTGTTCTGCAGGTAAATAGGACTCTGGGCCTTATTGATTTTCCACCATGGAAATGAAATTGGAAAGATGTATTTTGAGTCGCTCTATCAAATCCACTGCATTGTCTATAACTCTGTAGGTCAGAGGGACTTTTGTCTCCAAACTGTGTTTCTCTTCACTGCAGCCTCAGCTCTAATTTGACCAGTAAACTGAATAAAGGCACCAAAAATAACAGTAACAGTAGGAAGTAGTGCAGCGAGGACTGCGTCTGTTTGCGTCTGTTTGCGTCTTCCGGCGTCTGTTTGCGTTTGTTTGCGTCTGCCCTTGCGTCTGCCCTTGCGTCTTCTTCTCCATATTCTAATTTGGCTGCTGCAGCTTCTGGATGTCGTCGCACTGCACTCAGAGCTAACATTTAGTGTAACGAATTGCACTGTTGGACCAAACATTTCCCCCTCTGGATCTTGATCAAGTTTTGATAACAGCTACAAAGTATTTTGAATTTGTCCTCACTCCAGACAGATTCTTGTTCATAATCCTGAGGTTTGTTTCATCAGCTGGAAGCCCATGGCTTTATCTCAGTTGAGTTACATGACTGGATGTGAATAAGCGATTATTTATGTCTATGTTATGTCGGCTCAGCTACAAAGCTACAGGTGACACAGAATCTGGATTTATCTCTCATGATCATTATCATCTGATCTGACACAGGGATGATTTTAATAACATCAGAGCAGGCAATCCTTATCATTTGGAGATTAATTTGAGAAATGGACCTGGCTCCATCCAGTGTCTCCATATTTCAAATAGAAAAACCAAGGTGAGCGTCGACTAGGAAGCGGATGGTGTGCAGGTCAGACCGAGGGCGTTCGTTTTGAGGCTGCTGCTCTGTCCTGCTCGTCCCAGGTGGTCGGAGTCTCCTGAAAAATCCTCCCAGCTCAACTTTAACCTTTGTATCACTGCAAACTCCTTCGACCTCACATCAGCGGCACCGATGGCTTGTATGAAAGGCTTGAACAATATTAATGGAAAATCATTATTAGAAATGCACTATTACTATATTTAGACTTAAAATTGTCCAGACACAAATGTAAAAAGTACCAACACAGAACCAGGTTGTTGGTTGATTTGCAGCAGGATGAGGCGACAACATTCATGCTTCGTCCTCAGTACGTGGAAATGTGTGTGAGGTTTATTTGCTATTAAAGCCCCATAAATTAAATCCTGCCGTCTTGGACCTCGTCCACTTATCTTTGTGAACTGCTGTTCTCTGGCACTGTTTTCACCTTGGATGAGACACTAAGTCGAATTTTTTACCGGAACGTTAATTGGGATTCACCCTTTTCACTAACTACGTTCCCGGAGGCTTTTCCAGCGTGGCAGGAGGTAATTAGTCTCCGTGATAAGCAATAAAGTGCTGCTGTCAGGGTGTGAGTTAATGTTCAGATGTGTCCGTCCCACAGCTGAGCCAGAGGCGCAGCACATCTGGCGCAGGGAGTCCCCCTCAGCGTCCCCGAAGTGGAACTGATGTGGAACAGCACAGTTTGCTCCGTCCTCTGGGGGACAAGCGATCATAAAGTCTCCCAAAAACGAAAAATGACCATGAACGCATCACGCAAAGGTTTGCTTATTCCTGCCCAGGTTTGATCCTCCTTTGAGATCGATGTGAGTGCATCCCTCTCCGTCCTGGGGACTATAAGGACCCGTGTCCGCCCGATCGGCAAAGTCACTCTGGTTCTCTGGTCGCCGCCACCATGAATCATTAAACAGCCTCTCATCTGCTGCAGCGTCGGTCAAACGTGCTGAGGGGGGTTTCCCTGCATTACTGCAACTTGTGTTTTAAATGCAAAACACAAAAATGAATTTAATTCACTAGAAAATGTTGCAAAGGTTTCATCATGTTACTAAGAAATACTTTGAAACTGCTTCTTCCAAGTCTTAAAAACTGAACATTGGTTCAGGTTCAAAACAAAAGCTTCCAGTCTCCTTTTAAAGGTCAATATTTAGCGCCTTCATGCCTGATGCTTTGTTTTGGAGTCGATTTCTTTGTGATCTTCTTCTCCTCCTGGCTGCCTCCAAAATAGATGTGATAATGGAAACCTCTGGCAAATGGATTGTTGTGGCTGGGCTTTCCAGGCCGTCCCTCCCCTGATGGAACACATTTGTTTCTGCTGTTTTTCCTTCGTCGCAGGGAAGATTTTCTTTTCACTGCTTCCCCTCCTTGTGTCGCTAAGAAGAAATCTGCTCGCTGAAAATGTAATTATCACAAACGTTGAGCTGGAGGAGTGCGGACATGCACAGACATGGTCGCCCTGCTGGGTACAGAGAGAGGCGCAAGGCTCAAAAAGCAGAGTGAGCGTGTGATGGAGATGAGCATCTGGTCATTACAGATCAAACTGGGAATGAACATGGAAGCTCCATGAGGTAGAAAGGAGCTTTGGTTCCACGATGACTCAACTGTAAAGTGCATCATCCTGAGCAGAGCTGGGGGAGAAAGCCTCATTGTGACTCATTGATCAGCATCTGCAGGATGAGGCCAGATGTTGCGTGTGACTGTTATGAAACCACGGCACGTCTGTTTAATCTCACAGCGGTTTGTGTCGCAGCGGCCGGATTTCCTGGAGGTGAACGGTGAACACGCTTCTCCTGCCATTTAATGTTCCGCCTCAGCACACTGACGCCGGATAACGATGGGGGAGTTCACAGGACAGCATGTCAGGACAATAAGGATGATGCTCAGTTCCACAGATTAACCCACAGCCATTGCACTGATTTAATGTCATTAGTGTGACACTGACTGAGGCTGCATGAAGCTGTCAGCGACCTCACAACAAGGAGTATGAATGGTGACGCGCCACCAACAACCATCCACATCCTCAGTGGATTGCTATAGTGGCTCATTGTGTACCAATGCAGAGATATGCACCAAACACCAACACAGTAGAATCCATGGCCCTTCCCTGGTCCAGCTCTCTGTCTCTCAGAGGAACCCCCAGCTGTATCTGTTCTCCACATCTGCTTTAGTTTGACTGGGGACTGATGGAGTGGGCCGTCATGGTCTGGCATGGCCGCGGACCCCTATCTGTCTCTGACAGAGCCATAAATGTCGTCTTTCCCAGAGGCTCTGGTTTCAATCTTGGCCTTTTCCAATCTAAAAGAAGATGAAGAGCAACCCCACAACAAGGACCACGACAGATTACAATCTATTAGCAGCTGAAGTAGAATTGAGGGACTCTCTTTGTCACTGAGTGTGACTGAGTTTGCAGCGGTGATATAATAAATATAAATCAAATGTGTCACATTGTGATCTCAGATGTACTCACGGCTGCCTCCGTCAGCCCCTAACACCTAGCGCTCATACGCAGCGCAGCAGCTTCACACATTCATTTAGAAAGATGAGAGGATGGAGAGGAAGCACCGGATGAAGATCAGGCCAACGTCGTGATGGCGACACTGTTTCTACCCTGGAGTGCAGTAAAAGAGAGTTATACCGTCATGACGACCTCTGCTCATGTGCTCCATTGACTCTCACCTCCGACACAGTCATAAAAGTCACGTCCACACACGTAAATCACCAAGTTTCAGGACGCAATAGTGAGCAGAAGTTCATAAATGAACGTCTCGCGTGTAATTAAATGGCCGGAAAGCGTCGGCGTCAGGAACGCTGCTAGTCACAGAAGCCACATGAGAATAAACTGGTACAAACAGCCACATTTAGTCTCAGTACGACTCCTGCTCCTACAGTATCTCAAATAACATCTTAAATAAGCTTTTTGAGACTTCACGGGCTCTGGCGCATAATCTACTCCAGCTCAGTTAAAACTGAGGAGGATGAAGGTGCAGCACAGAGCTGCCTACATGCCTTAAAACCTAATTAAACACCAACGATGTCGCAGCTGCAGGGAGAGTTTCCCCGTTTCAGCACAGGTCCAGGAACGCGAGGGAGAACCAGGCGCTCTCCTCCATCTGCAGCCTCTTGCACAACGCACCTCAGAGTGTTATTAATCCAGTTTGAAACTCACTGGTCCAATTAATAGATACACGACACCGGATCGCTGACGTGATGAGCACACAGACACTGATAACTGACAAAGGAGCAGAATTTATGGGATAGATGAGGACACAGCATCTGGCCCTTTCATGGCTCATTGGCTTGATGGAATACTAATAAAAGCCATATGACAACAGAATACTAAGTATGCAATTAATATTCTAAAATATTCCTGCGCTGCATGTGTCTGAGACCTGCTCCAGGCTTCCTCTCTGGGAACGTGACGGCGCTGCCTCCTCCTAAAGAAGCCATGTCCTTATTAACCTTTTCCCCAGAGCTGTGCCTCCGACAAACCTCAGAGACACACGGGCTCTGTTTGTTGTTCCGTCACCTGACAGCAAAGAAATAAACTCCTCTGGAGCCTTTTCTCCTCCGAGCCGCGTGTCCAGAAGGAGCTAATTGATTGATTTGGCAATTATTCAAAGTCCAGAGCGGTGAAGTGTTGTTTCACAGCTGAGAGAATGTTTGTTTTCTTACAGTCTGGGTGTGAAATCAAAGACATGTTCCTTCAGACCAGATATGAAAGTTTCTACAAAACAAGACGTACACACGTTTCAAGTGTAGCTGGTTTAAAGTAAAGTCGTACACAGGAGGTGATCTACTGCCACAGAACTGAGCTACGTTAGAGCTCAGCACATGGAAACGAGCCAGACACAAGGAAACACAGCTGATAACTCAGCAGCAGCTCCAAACCTGCGGAGATGAGCTCCTCCTCCATCTTTGCTTCCTCCTCACCTCAGTAACTGAGTCTTATGCACCGCTTCACACAGGCCTGCAGACGGAGCTACAGGTGTAGATTAATACGGATTAAATCAGACTCACACTGTCTGAAATCAGCTCATCATATCTACATACAAACTGACCCGTGCATCATCATCCATCTGAAGTGGCTTGTTGAGTGAGTTAAACTGAGGCAGACGTTCACAACCACAGGGCTGCTGAGACGGATACCCCACATTAAACTCATGCTGCTCTGTGCAAACGGCAACAGAAGAATGACCTCACAGAGAAAGAAGGAAGTGGCCTCAAAGATGAGAGTTATAAAAGTTAACTATTAATAGCCTTGGAATTCTAAGGGACCCAGAATTCCCTGGTATTCAGTGTCTCTTCATTCCATTGGCTTTGTTGCGGAGTTGCACAAAAATAGTCTCTGGAGACGCACGCATCCATGGTACGTGTCAGTCTCCCGGTTTCCTCCGGCAGACAGATAAGAGGCGGCAGTGGGAGCCCAGAAAGGCCCCTGTGCTGAGGAAGACTGTCAGATTCACGTCAGGCTGCGGAGCAGGAGCGTCCTGCGGGCTCACATCACAAACATGTTGTGTTACTTTAATATTTCATTGAGCAGCTGGGCTGTGTTACACAAATCTGTCTATAAATACACAGTGTCTGAAATCGTCTTCATGGAAGTCTTGTTATTAGAAAATATCTTTTATTTGCCGTGCAGGAAAACTGAAACAGACGTGAACCACTGTCAGAAAAGGCAGATTTAAACTGTTATTTTTGTCCTTGTGTTTTTTAGTGAGGAACATTTTCAGCATTGGGGCACATTCTGGCCTTGTTGTCGGATGATATTATCTGCTAAGCCGCCTCGTGCTGCATCACAGTGCGCGGCCTTTTGAAGCTGGAACCAGGTCACTTTGAGCTGCGGACCCTCCCCGTCCACAGCGGAGCGTCGGCCAGAAGCAATTTGCATTTTAAGGCAGTGTGGGTGGAGCGGCGCCGCTGCTCTGTCCCTGAAGGGCGGAGCAGCGTCCTGCTGTCACGTCTGACATCTTCCTAATGGAGAGGCACAGGCACGTCCCGCATGCATCCATGCTCCGATTCATTTCCTGTCCTTGTTTACTTTGTGCTTATGGGGGAACACGGGGTCCTTGGTCTCTGCTACACAAGGCAGCAGCTGAAACTATATGCACTTTCCTTCCACTTCAGCCCCAGAGGAGGCCACGACCATGAAATCCCAGCAATGACGCTGCAAAGAGGTGGCGGTGGACCTCCTCCAGCCGTCCCTGCGTGCCTGCAGCAGCCTGGACCCAGGCCTGCAGCAGCCTGCAGCAGCCTGGACCTAGGCCTGCAGCAGCCTGCAGCAGCCTGCACGCATGCCTGCAGCAGCCTGCAGCAGCCTGGACCTAGGCCTGCAGCAGCCTGCAGCAGCCTGCAGCAGCCTGCAGCAGCCTGGACCTAGGCCTGCACCAGCCTGCAGCAGCCTGGACGCAGGCCTGCAGCAGCCTGGACGCAGGCCTGCAGCAGCCTGGAGCAGCCTGCAGCAGCCTGGATGCATGCCTGCAGCAGCCTGCAGCAGCCTGGACGCAGGCCTGCAGCAGCCTGGACGCAGGCCTGCACTAGCCTGCAGCAGCCTGGACCCAGGCCTGCAGCAGCCTGGACGCAGGCCTGCAGCAGCCTGGACGCAGGCCTGCAGCAGCCTGCAGCAGCCTGGACGCAGGCCTGCAGCAGCCTGGACGCAGGCCTGCAGCAGCCTGGACGCAGGCCTGCACTAGCCTGCAGCAGCCTGGACCTAGGCCTGCAGCAGCCTGGACCTAGGCCTGCACCAGCCTGCAGCAGCCTGGACGCAGGCCTGCAGCAGCCTGGACCCAGGCCTGCAGCAGCCTGGACCCAGGCCTGCAGCAGCCTGCAGCAGCCTGGACGCAGGCCTGCAGCAGCCTGCAGCAGCCTGGACGCAGGCCTGCAGCAGCCTGCAGCAGCCTGCAGCAGCCTGCAGCAGCCTGGACGCAGGCCTGCAGCAGCCTGGACGCAGGCCTGCAGCAGCCTGGAGCAGCCTGCAGCAGCCTGCAGCAGCCTGCAGCAGCCTGGACGCAGGCCTGCAGCAGCCTGGACGCAGGCCTGCAGCAGCCTGGACCCAGGCCTGCAGCAGCCTGGACGCAGGCCTGCAGCAGCCTGCAGCAGCCTGGACGCAGGCCTGCAGCAACCTGGACGCATGCCTGCAGCAGCTTGCAGCAGCCTGCAGCAGCCTGGACGCAGGCCTGCAGCAGCCTGCAGCAGCCTGGACGTCTCTGTTTGACTCACAAAGGACTTCAGAATGTCACACATTTCCTGTGCAGGTACGTGAAGCCGAAGCCATTTATAAAAATGTTAAATGACGCTGCCACCCGGAGCAGAGGAGCGACCGGTGATGGATGGCTCCGAGCTCCTGGACGTGACGTCGTGATCAATGTGTCTGTCAGGAGACGGAGTGCCTGCCACGGCCAGACCCCATTGTTTAATCCAACACATCATTTGCACGCAGGCGAAGGTTAACGAGACAGAGATAACCCATTAAAGGATCAATTCATCAGTCATTCAGAAGCACATCTACAGTTAGTTCTGTTTTCTACTCCTCAAACATCTGACTCAGCACCGACGAGCGCATCCACAGCCACAAACGGCCACAAACCCTCAGGGACTTGTTCTGTTTTTTATTACTTGTTCTTTTGTCCTTGTGTAATTTGTCTGCTTTATCTGGGCTGAAGGATTGAGCTGGCACTTGAGTGCATGTTTAGATAGCCCAGACATCCATTATCAGCCCCCAGCAAACGGGATTTACACCCTGGCTAAAAGAATTACTCAGGAGGAGAGTGCTGTGATTCTGCCACCTCCTCGTCCAACTTTCGCCCCGTCGCCGCTCTTTAATTGGGCTGCTAATCAATCATGACCCGTGTGCGAGAAGCATAAACGAGACGGGCGATCAGCTGTGAGGAGACGCCGCTGCGTCCATAAAGCGCCACCAAACGTAACCAAACGCAAGCTGCACCTACAGGAAACCACGACTTCAATAATAAGGGAGAAGATGCAGCAAATGTTTAGCAATGCATTCTGGGTCGTCTTGGTTCCTATGCTGTCTATAATGTTTTTATCCATTACCATGTGAGCCATGCTGACTTACACATTTTCACTTCATTGCATATTTGATGGTCAATTTGGAGGCGAGTGAATGTGAATGTTTTCATCCTCCCCAACAGATGACATTCATCCCTAAAGGAAGAACAGAACAGTCACTTACGTTAAGTATCATCTAATATTGTACGAGGCCTAAAATAGAACAAAAGTATAGAAGGGCAGAGACAAACGTGAAGCAGAATTACTGATGCAAAGTCATCTGAAAGAAAGAAATCAGCTGATTGCTTGTGCTCTGGGCCGCTGTGAGCTCAGACTCCGTGTCCGTGACGTCACAGCAGCAACAGCTGACGATGCTGCAGACGTCCTGCAGGCCCGTCTGATCATTAAGATCTGGACGTGGGCTTTGACTTTCACACTTGAGCCGCAGCCGGACGCTGGAGGCGTGACGTGCGGGGACTGACAACGCTGTGAAGAATGAGCAGCCATTTCCACAGTTGTTAAGAGCGTTTAATAGCTTAATTGCTGCAAATCAAAGAGGAGCGGCCGAGCTCGGCAGCAGCGGGTCAGACTGGAGCGAACGTCCAGCTGTGGTCCACATCAGGCTGTACTCTATGAAGAGATTAGGGGCCTGCAGAACTTATTGACTCAGATTTTTCCTCTAGGTATAAAGTAATTAATGTAATTAGAGCCGCTATCTCCGCTCAAGCCTCTTATCGAAGCTGTTTTCTTATCGCTTCCAGAAATTTAATTAGAAGAATCTTTTTAATTAATGATCTTGCACATTTAAAGGTAACTTGAAACTCCTGATTCTCGTATTGGCTCCTTCCTTCATGAGCCTCTTACTGTTGGTAAGAGGCTCATGAAGGAAGGAGAAACTGGTGACAAGTAATAACAGTGTAAATTATTCAAGATACTCTCAAGATCACTTGATGGCACATTTACAGATTCTAGACAACAGCAAAGCAGAGCCGTCTGTGCAGCGGGTGGTGATGAGGGAGAGCAGGCAGATTTATTCATGTTTGACATCAATGAGCGGGTGAAGTCAGGCTGCGCCTGCCCTCCAGTGGCCAACACTGGAACAACACATTATAAACAACTCTTATTTAAAGGAGATTCTGGTTCCTATGCTTCCAGAATGGACCCAGTCATTCCCAATCAGCAGCAGGTGTAAACATGGAGATCAAACTGCAATTAATGAAGGCCAGAGCTCCACCATCGACAATTATGACCCATGTCACAGACGGAGTACCGTTACTTTTACAGTAAACTCAGACATTTCAGACAGAGAAAAGGCTTCGCGTTCCTTCTGTCAGGGTCCGATGCGCTTCAAGACTCTCTTCAGTGCTAATCTCACCCGATCCATCTGAGATCTGCCACCTGCTTCTGAAAAACGGCCACGTAAAGTGGATATAAAGACGCTCGGCCCT
This sequence comes from Betta splendens, assembly GCF_900634795.4. NCBI lineage: Eukaryota > Metazoa > Chordata > Actinopteri > Anabantiformes > Osphronemidae > Betta > Betta splendens. The sequence continues at coordinate 2,150,528 of NC_040884.2, forward strand.
ACTAGACTAAGGAAGGTTTATTTAACCAGAGACTGGAGCTCAAAACATCAGAAGTCATCCAACAATGTGCTCTGTACCGGATGACTATATATAACATATGGCTAAATAAATGACTGAAATGAAATCCCATGTGTTTAGCACCATGTTCCTCATTTGTTTAACATGGCAGTTTTCCTGAAACGGTTACTACAACCGCAGAATCCGTCACAAGCATGGACCCGATTTAGGCTGGTTGGTCGGAGGAACGGGTCACTTTAGCTTTCAGTGGCAGCACTGCACTGCTCAATCACCAAGTCTCTACATTTGACCACAGGAGCATCATGACCCCTGGACTAAAAACAGCAGTCTGCTGCAGCTGGTCTGACGGCGTGTTGCCTTTTCTGCCTGGTGTAAAACCACACGGTTCCCAGAGGAAATCTGAACATGACACAAAGTGATCGTTTGCGTTTTTTCCTTTATTTTTTGTAGCTGTTTTTTTATATTCAAATTTTGTCCCTTTTTTCGTGCTCTCTCTGTTCCTGGCTCTACATACACTACCAGCCTCACGTGTGGATACACCTTTTGTTATTTCTATTTTTGCTAGGTAAATTGTGTATCAACATTGATCTGATATCTACTTGAACCCAAATCAGATGGTTTGGCTGAAAGTGAAAGAAGGCAGCGTTCGAATGCTCAACATGTTAAAAGATATCACATGTAAATGGTGATATTATGGTTTTGGTGCCTTCAACATCACTAACAGAGGGAATAATTAAATACAAATTTTGAGAAGGTGTATCCCAACACTGGAGCGGTACTGTAGTTAGGGTGACACAACGGATTGATTGCTTTTAAAACAAACATCTATTCAAAGCCTTCATTTTGTGGCAAGCAAAGTATGAATTCAGCTAATAAAAATAAAGGTTTACATTTGTCTTCCTTACTTTACACATAAAATAAAAACACTTTTTTGGACCCCCTCAAAAATGGGGGTATTAAAATATTTGACATTTGTATCACAAATCAATGTAATGTGACAAAAAATAAAACATAAAAACTGTACAAAAAAATGATAAAATTCATTTTAAAAATTCTCGTGATCACATGAGGCAGAGTACATAATTTTACCTTTATGCCACTGATCATAAACCTAATTAAAAGGGGGGAAAAAGTTTACTTCTTCTGTTGAATGAAATTCAGATTGACTTGGTGTCGGTCGTGAGGGACCAGTGGGTAGTTGGGATTAGGATGCACCACAGGACCTGGTGGAAGAAGAAGAAACCATCAAGCAACTACAGATGAAGAACCTATGGTGAAGTCATCAGCAAAAACACAATTAAATGTCTGACCTTGGGGCAAAAAGGGTTTGCTGGGTTGGTAGCCTCCGTTACCCTGCTGCATGAAGCTTTGGGGCACCCGATAGGGCCAAGACGGAGACAGGCTGTACTGGGGGGTTTTGTTGTGCTCCCATATCCAAGGGCCCTGACTCACACCAACAAACTGGGCAGAATGGCCTGAATCTGTATAGAGAAGAAATCAATAAATGGGTCAAAATGTACTAACTTTCTAGTTGGAGGAAACCAAAGTGTCTCTTCACCCAGTGGTTAACATCCAACCCCCTCCAAAACTACTGGTTCAACTTACATTTGAACCATTAACTGTCAACATTTAGAGCTTTTTTAACCTTTATTTTATCTTTTTTTTTAAAGGCAAATCATTAAAATGCATTTATCAAAATCATGGCCTGTCGTTTCAACACTAGAACCTGAGAGCACGTTCTAAAAAATGTTGTCAGTTTTGAGTTATTCTTTAATTAGAGAGAAGAGACCACCACCACCGTTCACCCAGTGAGTACCTGACTTCACCACTGTGCCATTGCCCATGAGTGACCCAGGCTGCCCCAGGTGGTTGTGCCAGTGTGCTTCACGTCCTGGCCCCATGCCCAGCTGCCTCCCTGCCGGCTGGGCAAAGATGATGCTGGGGTCGTTCAGGTTCATGGGGCTGGGACTGGTACCGGATCCCGTGGGAGTCCCGTTTCCTGAAGCTGAACGGAGGGCAAACTTTAGGCTGGGTGGGGAGGGGGTGGTGGGCGAGGACGTGGAGAGGACCGGTCCATGGACAGGCCAGGCCGTGGAGGGGATGTGGACTGGGTGATGGGGCTGCCCCTGTGACTGGTGCTGGTGGGAAGGAATAAGGCCTAGTGCAGTGAGAGCCCCCGGGTGGTACTGGCCTGGGTGGGAGGTAGGGAAACTGAAGAGAGGCATGGAGACCTGGGGGAGAGAGGGCCGCTTCACTGGACCAGCAGAACCAGCCTTGGTCTGGGAGGGCTGAGGGGAACTGGATGGCTGGGAGGAGCTTGGAGCAACAGCGGTGGGCTGTGGGGAGTAAGGCGGAGTCTGACGGCTGTCGGACTGTGGAAAAAGACACAAGATTTACATTTGTGACTTTTACAAGACATAAGGTTGGTTATTATAGTGACAGGCCTGTCGTACTCACACATTCAGACGGCTGCCTGGTCCTTCCAGGACAGTCTACCGCTGCCTGAGGAATGGGGATGGACTGTGAGCTCACCACAGTTCGGACCATGTGTGGAACTGGGGAACAGCAACAAGCCACATAAGCAGCTGCATGCAAAGTGTGAATGCGAATCGTGGTCAATCAGACGGGGTGGGTACCTTGTGCTCCAGCAACCCTCTGTTTGAGGTGCCGGTACTCGGGACAGTCTCTCCGTACGTGGCCCATATCCCCACACTGGAAACAACGCCTGTCCTTCGGTTCCCGCTCGTCCTCTTTTACGTCCTCGTCTTTGTCGTTCTCCTTCTTTTTCATTCTGGCAAGGAAAAACATTAAGAGACACAATTAGTTTAATAAAAAACATGATTAATTACAAACTAGACAGTAGTACATCCATGAACGGTGAGAGGACAACCTGCGTCTCTTAGGACAGTCCTTCATGTAATGTCCAATCTTCCCACAGATTCTGCAGCACCTGTCATTTGGCGCCAACTCGCCGTCCGTCAGCACCTTGGAGTCAAAGAAGTAGTCCTGCAGCGAAGCACAGACAAAGACAGAGCTGTTTTGTTTAAGATTAAACCATATTCCCTGTTGGCACAGCTGAGTCACGTTTCACCCACCACTTCAGTGCCGGGGAGGGGGTAGAAAGGCGTTCCAAACAACTTCCTCCCGTTTATAAAAGCCTTCATGATAAAGTTTGTCACTAGAAGGGAAAAAAGAGGCAACTTAAGGTTTCAAAACAGAAATTCAAATTTGCATCAGTGACGTGATGTTTGAGAAATAAATATCTTCTACAGAATTTTCACCTTTGACGAAAGCACTTACTTTTGCGTGAAACTCCAGCACCGAGATTATGATTTAAATCAAAAGGATCTGCAGGGGAAGGACAGACGAGGGATCAGAAACCATGAGCCTGTCTATAAGCACAGAGCTGCAGGCAGGTCTGTGTGGGCACCTTCAATAGCGATGCATTTGCTGGTCCACTGTTTCTCAAAAGTGGTGAGGAGCTTCTTTTGGCGGATGCTGATGACGTGCTCCTTGAAGTCAAATTCCTCCGTGTAAAAGCGCAGAAGTCCCAACCACAGCTCTCCCACGGACTCCGTGTTAGGCTGCAGCTCAGAGAGCCGCCGGCGCTGTGTTGATGGACAGAAGAGACACACTCAGTGCGACTGAGCTTCAGATACTAGGGATTCAGGCTGATTTGAACTCACCAGATCGTCAAGGTCATCACAAAAGAAAGCATTCCAGCCGTCCACCATGAGCTGAGGAGCAGTCGTCCCATCAAAGATCTGAGAGCACATGCAGAGCTAATGATTTCATGTAAAAGGTCACAATGCCTTTCATTCTTCAAATGCAGTAATGCCTGACTTCCTGAGTTCAAACAGCAGAGTACCTCCTGCAGGACAGGGATGACCGGCGGCTGCCTCTGCTGCAGGAAGTAAAGCACCATCAGGATGTAAGCGTAGGATGAGAGACTTCCTCTGGACGCATCTCCGATGTCACAGCGCTGTGAACAGAGGCAGGAGACTTACACAGCTACATCCTATGCATAGCATTCGTTTGTAAAGGCGGCTGTGTTGAGGGTTGGGGAACTTTAAAACTACCGCAGCCGTGTCTGCGTTGGTACATTGTCACTCACTGTCCTGTGTGTCCTGAAGGAGAGCTGAGCAAACGCTCCGCAGTCGCCTGCTGTTTGTCAGTTAATGGCTTTAACTAATCTGACATTCTGTCGATCGTAACTGGGAAATTCAGCTTCAAATGCTCCTTTCAAGCAATGTTTGCTATGTCTCTGCTATTCACTAATTAGTTTCTAACCGTCAATCATTCCCACTGGAGAAGAATAGCTCAAAGAGCTGATTGAACACAAATCAGAGGGTTGAAAAGCTGGTATGTCGACTAATTCTGTTTGCTGTTTAAAAGTCAGTGAATCAGTTTTTGACCAGTCACATACCTTTGCAAAGACCTTCATTGTGTATCCCAGGAACTGCACGCGTGGATCCAGGGCTGCATACGTAGCCAGCATCCTGGTGTTGTGCTGAGCCTGCAGAGAGCGCGCCCCAGTTATCCCAGTTAACTCGTGAAGCTCCTCCAACAGATTTTGTCCGAGCACTTGACTCATATGTCAAAGCACACTTCGATTTTGGAGGCTTGTTCACTCACCAGGGTGTTGTAGAGGCTGATATCTCCCTCCAAGCCACTCTGTCTGTGTTCAAACTTCACTATAGGCACTTTAGCTGTCGTGATAGGCAAGATGTTTCTCAGACCTGAGACAATGGGGAGAAAGGAGTCAAACTCAGCTACTCACACACACGTAGCCAAGCAAAGCAGGACCATGAGCTTTAGTTCACCTGTGTGCTTCTTTAGCACCTTAGCGAGGCCTTCGATGATCTCTTTGCAGTTCAGCTTCTGTTTAAGAAGACAAAACTCTCATCACATCTAGACACCCTGGGTTGGATCAGGCGGCTGTGTACAACATTTAGGATTGTGTGTGTTTATCTCACCAACCTCTGCAGTCTCATGACCCTCAAGAGTCATGCAAATGTCAAGGTCGCTGTCACGGAAGCCAAAACCATTTTTGGAGGAACCAAACAAGCAGAGCTGAGCTTTATCTGCAGATTCAAACCAAGAAGAAATGTGAAAGCCTTTAAATGTAAGCAGCAAATGTTACGCACAGTCTGCTTCTGTCTTCACTGGAGAAGCACTCAATGTAATTGGTTAGTATCTGCAGACCTGATGTGTACTGGTTGTACTGTAGCTGAGGCCTCACCATTGTACTCCTTCCTGATAAACCTCTCCAAGCCGGCGAGAATCTGCTCCCTCTTTTGCTGCTCAAGTTGTGAAGGTGAGAGTTCATCTAAAAGCAGCAGAACAGAACTCTTAACATACAAGCCTTCAGTGAAATAACTGCACCAGTCATCTGCCTACGTACAGTAGCACAGTCTGCAGAGCCCATCAAGAATATCTCTGAAGCGGTCGTTCATAGGAGGCAGCGGCGTCAACTCGATCTTCTTGAAGTCTTCAGGACACTCGTCCTTCAGGTGACCGTCTCGCTTGCAGAAGCTGCAAACAACAGTTGGAGGCTGAAAGAAGAGATTAAAATGTAAAGTGATCACTCAGACGTTTACGTTCTTTCACAGCTGAAAGGAGAGGAGTCATGACACATGCTCATAAAGAGCGAGTCCAACATTTACCTTGCCACCAGTGAAGATCATCTTATCAAACACATAGTGCAGATCTTCTGATGAAACCATGGTTTTACCCTGCTTGTCCTCCTCCCCCTCCTTGTCACTGTCCAGCAGGCCGTTGGGGGAGACGCACGGTGTGTCCTCACTCAGAATCATGTCCATGAGGTTGGCCTCTAAAGTCTTCTCGCTCTGCTTTGTGGACGAACCTGAACCAGCTTCATCATCTCTCTCAGGCTTCTCGCACACCTCTGAACCCACACGTTCCCTCTGAGCTCCTGAGCTTTTGTCACGTTTCCTTCGTTCTTCTTCTGTCTCAGCTGCTTCCACTTTTGCACCTTCTTTGCCTGCCTTCTTGTTTCTTGTTCCCCCTGTAAGCCGTCGCTGAGGGCAAGCAAAGTACTTGTAAGCTGTGCGGAAGCGCTCCTGGATGTACTCAAACACCATTTGGCTGTTTAGGCTTCGAGCGACATTCCTCTTCAGCGCAAAAGGATCTAAAAAAATAAAGACGGAAGGACATGGTGAATTTCTAAATCTCCAGTTGTGCAACAGGTTCTCCAACACTGGCCTCTTACCTTCTATAGCAAGCCTGCGACGGGGCCAGTTCTTCACGTCCCTAGAGAGGAGCTCCTTTAAGCGGATGCTGATGATGTAGTCCTCAAGAGCGAACTCCAGTGTGTAAAAGCGTAAGAGCTCAAGCCACAGCTGGCCCAGTGACACTCCCTTAGCTGCATCCAGGGTTAGGTTGGTCTTTAATGGAAAGAGACAAATCAAGACAAACTGCACTGCGTGAAAGTATGATTTGAAATCATTTAAAGGCAATCTCAGTTGCCTGACATTAAGACTGTGCTGTGTATTCAAACTCACCAAGCCCTCAGAGTAGTGGCTCTCATCAGGTTTGTTCTGCTCTGATTTGGGTCGGCTTTCTCCTCTCGTCTCGTTTCGGTTCTCCCCTCGTCCGTCTGTCGAGCTCGGAGGTCTGTGCTCCCATTTGACAAACATGTCCAGCACGATGCCAGTGAGATGATACTCATCAACGCGTTTTACATCAAAGCCTTCGATCTGAAAGTGGAGTTTAAAAAAAGAAAAAGGACTTGAGAAGCTAGTGGGAAACAATGATTATTTGAGCTGTGGGACAGAAAGGTGACTACTACCCGTTTTCTGTTTTCAGACTGTACACAGTATTTTCAAATTCAAATTATATCTTGGTCAAATGATACTTTTAATTGACCAGTTCCGATTGTTTTTACATAAATGTATACATTGCTCTCCAATGTAGCATCCTGCTGAGAAGCAGAGGGATTATTTTCACCTGTGTGCTTTTCTTAGATTTATGTGACACACTTTTAAGCCAACACCTTGTGCTTCACCAACCAAGCTGAGCTGTGTGAAATTCACAGAGAAACATGAGACAGGGCGAGGAATGTGGGTCATCTGGAGCATTTCATTATAAAGGGCTGCGCTTTGTGCTTCCTTTTACTTTAAGTGAAACCAAATTAAAGAATTAGGGTCAATGTTGAATTTTCGAAGAAAAAACAAACACTTTGGCAGACAGAAATAGGATCTGAAAGCTTTCACCCACCCAGTGGCCCAGGTAGACGGGAAGAATGGGCTGTTTTCTCTGCTGCAGGAAGAAGATGACCATAAGAGCAAAGGAGTACGACGGGATGCCACCTTCGGCCTGGCAGTCAATGTGACACAACTGTGTGCAAACAAGAAACAATTATTGTTCATCTGATTTTTATCCAAACTCCAAATGGTGCAACTAAACTGAATCTACTCATATTTATTATACTGTAAATACAGGTATGTTATTATATAATATAACAAAGGTCATGTTGTATTTGGGAAAATTCTAAAAAAAAAAACTAAATTCAAATTGAAAGCTCCTTCTGCTTCCTTTCAGCTGAGTAGTAGTGTGAATCGCTAACTTACCCTTCCCCAGTAGCGAAATGCCAGTACCAGAGGAACCAGTCTGGGCTCCAGCTTAGCAAGGACAGCCAGGTGATTGGTGGTGAGACAGGCCACGTCATTACCTGCACTAACCTTGCACATCAGGCCACTGCACAAAAAAAGAAGAACTGTTGTAAATTCAAAACACTTATTGAGAAACAACCGACTTATTACATTCTCATTAAAGGGCATCACTGGATTTCAACCAACACTCACTTGCTAATATCCCGACAGAACACAGCAGGAACTTTGGCATGAAAATCTGACTCAACGTCAGAAAACTGAGCTGTGAAATAGAAACAGAAAAAACAGGTAATTGACCTTGAGGAAAGCCAAACAACTCAAAAATCCCATAATGAAGAAGAAATGTTTTATTCACACGCGACGACTGATAATTGCTCAACCAAAACAAAACTGAAAGTAAACAAAGTGAAACTTACAGCTGTTCTTCAGGATTTCCAGCACCTGAATCAAGACCTCAGGTTGAGTCATCTAAACAGAACAAAAACAATCAAAACTGAGACAATTTGACATCACTGATTTAGATCATCCCTTATATTAACTAAAGCCTTACGGAAGAAGGGTAGGTGACATCAATGTTTACATCACTGGTCTTAAAGGCAAATCGCGTAAGACAGGAACCATAGAGATGAAGAGCGCAAGCTGCGGGAGCAAAGGAAATATATTGGCAAAATATCTGCACTGCAGCATTTAAAAACAAAGGATTATCCACAGTGGGGTCCAGAAAAAAAGAAGAGCGATATGAGAGCACACAACCTGAGAGATGCTTCTTGATGATCGCCTCCATTTTGACAACCACAGCCTTCCGGACCTCAAAGTCCTCCTCGGAGATCCCTTGCTGTCTGGCAGTTTCAAGGACTGCTGCATCTACTGCCCTCAGATGAGCAGTTGAAGGGGCTGGGAGGGCACGCAGCTCATTCTCCTCCTGCTTCTCCTGATGCACCAGAACCACAATGTGTAAAATGCTAATTTAGAAACCAGGTACTGGTTTATAGGAATCACTGAAGAAGTCAAAGAGTGACAAAGACAGACATTCCTACCATTATGTTCTTCTTATGTCTCTTCTCCTTGATGTGTTTGTGTGCTCCTTGAATGTTTTCAATGTGCACAGAACACAGCTTGCATAAGTACTGGTAGTTTGGATACTCCGGAGACTGCTGTAAAAACAAAACAAGGAGTGGGTGCATCACTTTACATGTTGTTGGATTTTGTTCTCCATCTGCACACAATCCCACTCGTAATCCCACTCCTAGGCCAGACACTGACATCTCATTATCCTTTGTTGGGGTGAATGAACTGTGTCTGCGGCTTGACTAGGCCACTTCCTTACTTTCAACAGTCGGTGGATGTAGTCTCTGTAGAGGCGTTCCTCTGCCTGTCGGAGGCCCAGCTGTTGCTCTGTCAGGGTTCCTTCCTCCACAGTGGGCCTCACCTCCATGTCCTCCTCAGATGGACGCATCAGTGCTGCAGTTTTTGCCCCTAAAAACCACATGGACAGAGCACTTTAGTAGAAATACACATGTTGGGGAAGACATAATCAAATAACATCAGGAGAAACATCAGGAAAAACACACCATAGAGCTTTTCCTTTGCTGGTGCTTGTGAGCTCTTGGCCTGGTCGGACAGACCTTTCTCAGGTGGAGCAGGATCTGCTTTGTTTGTGGATGAGCTGCTGTCTGCAGAGAGAGATGGTCTGGAGTCAGGGGCCTGTGTTGCAATCGGAGGATGTGCGCTTGTCAGTTTTCCTTTGCCTCTCTCCCCAGAACTCGTTCTTCCAGTCAGTCTAGTCAGCCTGGAGGGCCGGCTTTTTCTCTTGTCCTGGGGAGTATCTGTGGAAGTCTTGCATGGCCCACGGTTTGCCTGAAAGCCTATATTATGTTCATCCTTTGCGGCTGTGAGGTTTTCGTTGCTGCAGGGCGCAGACCTGGTGCTCTCTTTCTGAACAGGAGCCTCTTTAAATGACTTCTCACTGAATGTAGACTTGGCTCCTCGGGACTGAGACTGTTTTACTGATTTTACTGGACTTATGGACTTTTCCATACCTCTTGTGCCTGGTGGAGTTAACAGCAATCTACAGATAATGAGAAAGACAAGTGAGATCATCAGCTACAAGGAAAATGAAAGTTAACTTTTCTAACTGGAAAGTGAAAGCTAAGTGATCAACAAGTCACGTCCCTGTGCGTTACTCACAGGAGTAAAGAAATGCTAATCTACAGACAAAAAAGAATTGTGATTTGCAAATACTCTAAGTAAAAGAAGAGAAGTTTAAAAAACATGTGATGGAACATGTATCAATAAATGTAATGATGAATAAATAAAAGTAAAGTACTGTGTAACAAGTCTGACATTAACTAAAGAATAACCAATGTGTTAGACTTTAGTACTAGAGCTGGTGTCAGGTCCAGTGGTTCCCAGCCTGAAGGATAAACTTTACAGATAAACAAATAGACAAAGAAAATGATTCGTGGTGAGGCTGTGAAATTAAAATAAGAAACAAAAGTGTGGTTTCGTTTCTTTGTGAACACGGAATTCGACAATTCTTTGAAATGCAATAATGTTAGCTTCAGGTAGGAAATAATATAGCAAATGAAGAAACAGAACAGCAACATGCAGAAATCTTCACTTCGAGGTCTCCGTTACTTTTCTCCAGTGCAGACATAAACAACAGTGGAGGATTTGGTCTCCAGTGAAATAACACGTAACTCCGTGGTGCGTGTTACGAGCACTTTTCAGGTAACATCACATTACAGTTAAACGTCTCATACCGATGGTTTCAGGTGAAGGAAACTGAGCTGGGCGAACAACACTTCACCAAACCAGGACTTGACGCGAGCTCAACTTCCACAACACAAACGAAAACGCACAGAGAATAAAGACGGAAACACGTTCTCACCATTAAAACCTCGGCGTGTTTCCGTGTAACGGCCACAGTTCGCGTATACTTTCTAGGAATTGGGAGCGTTACCGACTCGCTGTTAGCTCCGCAGGCTAACGCACGTAGCCGCTGTGCCCGGTCGTCCGCCGGAGCTAGCTAACTGGAAATAAATAATGCTGGCACCCAGTTGCCACACAGCAGTGATTAGGATCGGAAGAAGCCTCGAGTTCGACCATTACAGCAGAAAAGCGAACATCTTAACTTATTATTTATCTTTAAAGTTGTTTGTGATTATTGTTTATCTATCTCCATGGTTCTGTTCTGCACAATATTTTTCAGATCCCACGGCCCTGATCAAAACAGCAACCATTGACGCCGTGTTAACACATTGCCCGCTGCATTGTGGGACATCCAGCGATGACGAAGATGGGCGTGTTTGATGATGCATTAAAGGACTGTCCGGATTTTCTGGGCTTTAGAGTTGATCTTCCTAAATTTTTTTCTCGCTTATTTTCATCATATTAATTTTGATTGTCCTATTTATTATATAGTTTGCAGTTTAAATAAACCATTAAATAAAACGTATCAATTACTAATTTAAATTTAATAAGCCACTTTACGTTTCGGCTGATTAGTAATTGAAACTTATTTCTTGTAAAGAAACAAAAGTTTCTGCATGTCTTTAGTACTTCACCTTGACTCGTCCACTCGTATTTATATTTTAATAGTACTCATGTGTTGTATTTGTGTTTTCGCAAATAAATAAATGTCTCCAAAACATAGTGGAGTCATTTCCGACACTAGTTGCAGCACACGGCTTTTATTGTGTAAACTCGTTCCACCCGGAAGCTTCGCCCTCTTTGCCTGTACCTTGACTGTCCCGACCGCAGGAGAACATCAGGAGTTTGTAGAACCTCGTAAGCTGTTGCGTTGGCAGATTGGCTGTAAAGATGGTTCCCGGAGCTTTAGCCGTGCTGCTGGCTTTGGTTAGCTTCGCTGAGAGCAAACAGAAAGATTTTTACACATTTAAAGTAGTGAACAGCAGGGGGAAGTTAGTGTCCCTGGAAAAGTACCGGGGTTCGGTAAGTGCGGGTCCGGACAGCTGAACGTGAGGTGACGGCGATGCATGACCTTCTCTCCGCATGTTTGCCTGCTGCATGAACGGATGCATTGTGTTTGTCTGTAGAGATGCTGCTGCTGCTGCTGCTGCTGTGGATCAGGGTGACCGGAACATGTCCCGTCCCGTCCTGTAGCGTAGAACCGGTAGCCTACGTGGCAGGAGGCCTGCAGAGCTGGAGGCTCCATTCAAACAAGGAAAGCAGCGCCACTCGGTTCTCAGTACTTACTCCACATAATCAATAGTCAGATCACCCTAGTGGGTCATGAGTCATTTAATAAATAATATATAGTCAATAAATAGAAATATTCTATTAAATCCTCGACTGTTTCTCTCAGATCATGAACTGAGAACTTCAAAGTGAACAGATTTAGATTTCTGGTCAAAATAAAAATGCTTTACTAATGTTTACAACTGCAGCAGCTGGTTGTGGTGACACAGAATAGGCCCGTAAGTCCATAAGCCCACAATCTGAAGCAAAATGGAGAAGGCGTTTTAAAATGCCCATGGTAATAAGCAGTTTATTGTCCAACTTTAGTATGAAAATTATTATAATGATGACTATGTTCATTAACTACTTCAAAAGTTGTTGCAGACACAGTAGTTAAACTCTGTTTAGCTCTTCCTGGCCTTCCACACTCCTAAGGTCCGGTCTTAAAACAGCCTGTAAAGAATGTAAGAAACGCAACCCGTCAATAAAAGCTGCTGAGTGTCTCTGTCTGACCAGTAGACATTCACATGGATAATGAATATTCTCTCATCAGAAACTGGTACAGATCACTTAGTCCTTCCTGCTGTGAGGTTTGTGTTGAACAGAAGCGACTTCATTGCATCTTTTGCCACTAGATGTCAGTGTTAGATAAAAGATCATCAAACCTTCAGTTTTTATTCAGTGGGGAGAAATGGAAGTGTGTGATGCTTGGTGACTGAACTGTAGCATGAAGCTCTAACATGTAGTAACCTGCACTAAAAACGCACTGAGCCATCAGTGACCTCCTTACTAACACCCCAGCCAAAACACACACGTTAAAGTATATATCAGACAATTTTATTTCTTTAAAGTTAAGTATATAAGAATGCAGCTATAGCATCTATTTTGACTGTGAGGCCTACGCTGTTCTTTCTCTGGCTCCAGGTCTCCCTGGTGGTGAACGTAGCCAGCGACTGTGGCTTCACAGAGGAACACTACAAAGACCTGCAGCAGCTCCAGCGGGACTTTGGGCCGTCCCACTTCAACGTGCTGGCCTTCCCCTGCAACCAGTTCGGCCAACAGGAGCCCGGCAGCGACAAGGAGATCGACAGCTTTGTCCGCAGAGTCTACGGAGTCTCCTTCCCCCTGTTCAGTAAAATCGCTGTGGTGGGAACTGGAGCCAATAATGTCTACAAGTACCTTGTTGGTGAGCGAGATGTAATGTTGCTGTTATTTTCTTAAAAACAAGCAAGGACAATGAAAGAAGAATGTGCATTTGATAAAACGAACAGGCCTACGTCAACAGCTACTAATAAGAATCAACAGCACAACAGGAGGAAATGTAGGGACAAGACAGAAAATACAACAGGTACAAGAGAACAAGCAGCAGGTGAGAATCATGCAAGGCGGGAAAAATAGAGGAAAGAAAAAGATGTATATAGTGTCTTAGTGATATAGTTTAGATCTGACTTGATTCGTCAACTTTGGAAAAATAGTCTAAAATAATGATATTTCCTGGACTTCTGCTTATTTCACTGCACGGTTTCACTCCTGGTTTTATCCCGACAGAGGCCTCTGGAAAGGAGCCTGACTGGAACTTCTGGAAGTACCTCATTGATGTAACTGGAAAAATTGTGGATGCGTGGGGACCAAAGGTTTCTGTCAAAGAAATCCGACCTAAAATAGCGGAAATGGTTCGTCAGATAATCCTGAAGAAGAAAGAAGAGCTTTAACCTCAAGCTATGACACGTTCAATGCTCAGTGTTCAGTAGCAGCTCATGAACTCATTGACTGCTTTTTGACTTTAAGGTACAACATTTGAATAAACGGTTCAAATCAATTCTGCCAGCACTGATAAAGCCACTGTTTAAAGTCAGATGTCTGAGCTGGGAGCTCTGGTTTCCACATCTGTTAGTCATGTGGGTTATGGTTTTGTAATATTTAAAATAAATGTTTCTCACCATAAGTGTTTGGAACATATTCCATGTGTTTATTATTATTAGATAAGACATACTTTATTGATCCCTTTGGAGAAATTGAGTTCTCTGCATTTGAACCATTCCCTCACTGGGGGAGCAGTGGGCAGTCACACACTTCAAATATTCAATGTAACAATTTAACCCACATCAAATAGAGAAACTGGTGTCATTTGTGTGTTGTCCAGCTTCCTCCTACAGTCCAAAGATAAACCTTAGCTCATTCTGAATGTGATGGTCACAAGTTTACAGAAGATAGACTAGAGATCAGAGCTGCTGTGAGCAGTCACACTATCAGTGAAGGTAAGTGGCTCATTACACTCCCACAACAAAAGGGTTTAAACATTTGAATCCTCAGAGAAAGGAACCTCTGAACTGAACATTAACTGTCTCTTCAGCATGGCTTTTAAAGGAAACTAGGTTTATTATTGTTAAGTATATATTTATGAGCATAAACAATCCCACTGAACAAGAAGGTGTGGAACCGTCACACAGAGCCCAACCACAGGAGAAGGCAACAGTAGCTGGATAAGACCCTACACCATAACACACACCACAAACCTCCCGATGACCGAATAGAGCTTGGTCCTAGAAGCAAATCAAAACACGCCACAGAACGTGTCAAAAACAAACATACATAAGTTACATCTAAAACAGTGAGAGTTTACTTTCACCAGGCAGGAAACATTACAATACAATCAGCTACTGTTATACACAGATTAGATATGTTGACATTAGGTCCATTTAACTTATAAAGCATTTATATTTTCTTAAAATTCAGAAATTGATTTTCATGAATATATTTTAAGGCATTTAAGACAGCATCAATTTAAAGGATTGATCTAAGTAAATATGTTCATAATTTTAACATTTTTAGGTTATGGTATTAAATCTAGATGGAGTACAGTAAGAAATTTCCCAGGAACTTTCAAGCAAACTGTCTAAAGCTGAAAAATGTTTTAGCTCCTATGATTCATCTACTCTGTATGTTCTAAAACACGCTAACAGCAACAAGACCAAGTAGCAGCTGGACTGTTCCCAGACTCACACAGTAACTGTCACTGGTCGTAGTTTGAGCAAAGGATGGTGTTGGTGATGGGATAAATGGTGGAGAACCTAAAGAGACTGACGCTGAAAAGACAGTGGTTGCTGGCAAAGTTGTGGAAGCATAGATTGTTGTTGAAGCTGCAGCAGTTGTTGTAGTTGTTCCTGAGTCTACAGGGGTTGTGGTAATTGTTGTTGCTGGGTCTGCAGTAGTTGCGGTAGATGTTGCTAGGTCTGCAGGTGTTGTGGTAGTTGTAGTTGTTGTACTTGGGTCTGCAGGAGTTGTGGTAGTTGTTGTTGCTGGGTCTGCAGCTGTTGTAGTAATAGTTGTTGCTGGGTTTACAGGAGTTTTGGTAGTTGTTGTTGCTGGGTCTACAGGAGTTGTGGTAGTTGTTGTTGCTGAGTCTACAGGTGTTGTGGTGGTTGTTGTTATTGTAAAAGCTGTTGGCGGAGCTCCGTTTGCTGTTTTAGCTGTTGTTGGGTCTACAGGAGTTTTGGTAGTTGTTGTTGCTGGGTCTACAGGAGTTGTGGTAGTTGTTGTTGCTGGGTCTACAGGAGTTATGGTAGTTTTTGTTGTTGGGTCTAAAGAAGTTGTGGTAGTTGCCGTTATTATAAAAGCTGTTGGCAGAACTCCGTTTAGTGTTTTAGCTGTTGCTGGGTCTACAGGAGTTGTGGTTGTTGTTGTTGCTGGGTCTAAAGAAGTTTTGGTAGTTGTTGTTGCTTGGTCTACAGGAGTTGTGGTAGTTGTTGTTGCTGGGTCTACAGGAGTTGTTGTAGTTGTTGTTGCTGGGTCTACAGGAGTTGTGGTACTTGTCATTATTGTAAAAGCTGTTGGCGGAGCTCCGTTTAGTGTTTTAGCTGTTGCTGGGTCTACAGGAGTTGTGGTAGTTGTTGTTGTTGGGTCTAAAGAAGTTGTGGTAGTTGACGTTATTATAAAAGCTGTTGGCAGAACTCCGTTTAGTGTTTTAGCTGTTGCTGGGTCTACAGGAGTTGTGGTAGTTGTTGTTGCTGGCTCTACAGGAGTTTTGGTAGTTGTTGTTGCTGGGTCTACAGGAGTTGTTGTGGGTGTTGTCATTATAAAAGCTGTTGGCAGAACTCCGTTTAGTGTTTTAGCTGTTGCTGGGTCTACAGGGGTTTTGGTAGTTGTTGTTGCTGGGTCTACAGGAGTTTTGGTAGTTGTTGTTGCTGGGTCTACAGGAGTTGTTGTGGGTGTTGTCATTATAAAAGCTGTTGGCAGAACTCCGTTTAGTGTTTTAGCTGTTGCTGGGTCTACAGAAGTTGTGGTAGTTGTTGTTGTTGGGTCTAAAAAAGTTGTGGTAGTTGTTGTTGCTGGGTCTACAGGAGTTGTTGTAGTTGTTGTCATTATAAAAGCTGTTGGCAGAACTCCGTTTAGTGTTTTAGCTGTTGCTGGGTCTACAGGAGTTTTGGTAGTTGTTGTTGCTGGGTCTACAGGAGTTGTGGTAGTTGTTGTTGCTGGGTCTACAGGAGTTGTGGTAGTTGTTGTCATTATAAAAGCTGTTGGCAGAACTCCGTTTAGTGTTTTAGCTGTTGCTGGGTCTACAGGAGTTATGGCAGTTGTTGTTTTTGGGTCTAAAGAAGTTGTGGTAGTTGTCGTTATTATAAAAGATGTTGGCAGAACTCCGTTTAGTGTTTTAACTGTTGCTGGGTCTACAGGAGTTGTGGTAGTTGTTGTTGCTGGGTCTACAGGAGTTGTTGTAGTTGTTGTCATTATAAAAGCTGTTGGCAGAACTCCGTTTAGTGTTTTAGCTGTTGCTGGGTCTACAGGAGTTGTAGTAGTTGTTGTTGCTGGGTCTACAGGAGTTGTGGTAGTTGTTGTTGCTGGGTCTACAGGAGTTGTGGTAGTTGTTGTCATTATAAAAGCTGTTGGCAGAACTCCGTTTAGTGTTTTAGCTGTTGCTGGGTCTACAGGAGTTGTTGTAGTTTTTGTCATTATAAAAGCTGTTGGCAGAACTCCGTTGAGTGTTTTAGCTGTTGCTGGGTCTACAGGAGTTGTGGTAGTTGTTGTTGCTGGGTCTACAGGAGTTGTGGTAGTTGTTGTTGCTGGGTCTACAGGAGTTGTGGTAGTTGTCGTTATTATAAAAGCTGTTGGCAGAACTCCGTTTAGTGTTTTAGCTGTTGCTGGGTCTACAGGAGTTGTGGTAGTTGTTGTTGTTGCTGGGTCTACAGGAGTTGTGGTAGTTGTTGTCATTATAAAAGCTGTTGGAAGAACTCCGTTTAGTGTTTTAGCTGTTGCTGGGTCTACAGGAGTTTTGGTAGTTGTTGTTGCTGGGTCTACAGGAGTTGTGGTAGTTGTTGTTGCTGGGTCTACAGGAGTTGTGGTAGTTGTCGTTATTATAAAAGCTGTTGGCAGAACTCCGTTTAGTGTTTTAGCTGTTGCTGGGTCTACAGGAGTTGTGGTAGTTGTTGTTGCTGGGTCTACAGGAGTTATGGCAGTTGTTGTTGTTGTTGGGTCTAAAGGAGTTGTGGTAGTAGTCATTATTATAAAAGCTGTTGGCAGAACTCCGTTTAGTGTTTTAACTGTTGCTGGGTCTACAGGAGTTTTGGTAGTTGTTGTTGCTGGGTCTACAGGAGTTGTTGTGGGTGTTGTCATTATAAAAGCTGTTGGCAGAACTCCGTTTAGTGTTTTAGCTGTTGTTGGGTCTACAGGAGTTTTGGTAGTTGTTGTTGCTGGGTCTACAGGAGTTGTTGTAGTTGTTGTCATTATAAAAGCTGTTGGCAGAACTCCGTTTAGTGTTTTAGCTGTTGTTGGGTCTACAGGAGTTTTGGTAGTTGTTGTTGCTGGGTCTACAGGAGTTGTGGTAGTTGTTGTTGCTGGGTCTACAGGAGTTATGGTAGTTGTTGTTGTTGGGTCTAAAGAAGTTGTGGTAGTTGCCGTTATTATAAAAGCTGTTGGCAGAACTCCGTTTAGTGTTTTAGCTGTTGCTGGGTCTACAGGAGTTGTGGTTGTTGTTGTTGCTGGGTCTACAGAAGTTTTGGTAGTTGTTGTTGCTTGGTCTACAGGAGTTGTGGTAGTTGTTGTTGCTGGGTCTACAGGAGTTGTTGTAGTTGTTGTTGCTGGGTCTACAGGAGTTGTGGTAATTGTCATTATTGTAAAAGCTGTTGGCGGAGCTCCGTTTAGTGTTTTAGCTGTTGCTGGGTCTACAGGAGTTGTGGTAGTTGTTGTTGCTGGCTCTACAGGAGTTTTGGTAGTTGTTGTTGCTGGGTCTACAGGAGTTGTTGTGGGTGTTGTCATTATAAAAGCTGTTGGCAGAACTCCGTTTAGTGTTTTAGCTGTTGCTGGGTCTACAGAAGTTGTGGTAGTTGTTGTTGTTGGGTCTAAAGAAGTTGTGGTAGTTGTTGTTGCTGGGTCTACAGGAGTTGTGGTAGTTGTCGTTATTATAAAAGCTGTTGGCAGAACTCCGTTTAGTGTTTAGCTGTTGCTGGGTCTACAGGAGTTGTGGTAGTTGTTGTTGTTGCTGGGTCTACAGGAGTTGTGGTAGTTGTTGTCATTATAAAAGCTGTTGGCAGAACTCCGTTTAGTGTTTTAGCTGTTGCTGGGTCTACAGGAGTTGTGGTAGTTGTTGTTGTTGCTGGGTCTACAGGAGTTGTGGTAGTTGTTGTCATTATAAAAGCTGTTGGCAGAACTCTGTTTAGTGTTTTAGCTGTTGCTGGGTCTACAGGAGTTGTGGTAGTTGTTGTTGCTGGGTCTACAGGAGTTGTGGTAGTTGTTGTTGCTGGGTCTACAGGAGTTGTTGTAGTTGTTGTCATTATAAAAGCTGTTGGCAGAACTCCGTTTAGTGTTTTAGCTGTTGCTGGGTCTACAGGAGTTGTGGTAGTTGTTGTTGCTGGGTCTACAGGAGTTGTGGTAGTTGTTGTTGCTGGGTCTACAGGAGTTGTGGTAGTAGTCATTATTATAAAAGCTGTTGGCAGAACTCCGTTTAGTGTTTTAACTGTTGCTGGGTCT
This sequence comes from Betta splendens, assembly GCF_900634795.4. Lineage (NCBI taxonomy): Eukaryota > Metazoa > Chordata > Actinopteri > Anabantiformes > Osphronemidae > Betta > Betta splendens. Next base: position 2,169,343 of record NC_040884.2, read on the forward strand.
ACAGGAGTTTTGGTAGTTGTTGTTGCTGGGTCTACAGGAGTTGTTGTGGGTGTTGTCATTATAAAAGCTGTTGGCAGAACTCCGTTTAGTGTTTTAGCTGTTGTTGGGTCTACAGGAGTTTTGGTAGTTGTTGTTGCTGGGTCTACAGGAGTTGTTGTAGTTGTTGTCATTATAAAAGCTGTTGGCAGAACTCCGTTTAGTGTTTTAGCTGTTGCTGGGTCTACAGGAGTTGTTGTAGTTGTTGTCATTATAAAAGCTGTTGGCAGAACTCCGTTTAGTGTTTTAGCTGTTGCTGGGTCTACAGGAGTTGTGGTAGTTGTTGTCATTATAAAAGCTATTGGCAGAACTCCGTTTAGTGTTTTAGCTGTTGCTGGGTCTACAGGAGTTTTGGTAGTTGTTGTTGCTGGGTCTACAGGAGTTGTGGTAGTTGTTGTTGCTGGGTCTACAGTAGTTGTGGTAGTTGTCATTATTATAAAAGCTGTTGGCAGAACTCCGTTTAGTGTTTTAGCTGTTGTTGGGTCTACAGGAGTTTTGGTAGTTGTTGTTGCTGGGTCTACAGGAGTTGTGGTAGTTGTTGTTGCTGGGTCTACAGGAGTTACGGCAGTTGTTGTTGTTGGGTCTAAAGAAGTTGTGGTAGTTGTCGTTATTATAAAAGCTGTTGGCAGAACTCCGTTTAGTGTTTTAGCTGTTGCTGGGTCTACAGGAGTTGTGGTAGTTGTTGTTGCTGGGTCTACAGGAGTTGTGGTAGTTGTTGTTGCTGGGTCTACAGGAGTTGTGGTAGTTGTTGTTGCTGGGTCTACAGGAGTTGTGGTAGTTGTTGTCATTATAAAAGCTGTTGGCAGAACTCCGTTTAGTGTTTTAGCTGTTGCTGGGTCTACAGGAGTTGTTGTAGTTGTTGTTGCTGGGTCTACAGGAGTTGTGGTAGTTGTTGTTGCTGGGTCTACAGGAGTTGTGGTAGTTGTTGTCATTATAAAAGCTGTTGGCAGAACTCCGTTTAGTGTTTCAGCTGTTGCTGGGTCTACAGGAGTTGTGGTAGTTGTTGTTGCTGGGTCTACAGGAGTTGTGGTAGTTGTTGTTGCTGGGTCTACAGGAGTTGTGGTAGTTGTTGTTGCTGGGTCTACAGGAGTTGTGGTAGTTGTTGTCATTATAAAAGCTGTTGGCAGAACTCCGTTTAGTGTTTTAGCTGTTGCTGGGTCTACAGGAGTTGTTGTAGTTGTTGTTGCTGGGTCTACAGGAGTTGTGGTAGTTGTTGTTGCTGGGTCTACAGGAGTTGTGGTAGTTGTTGTCATTATAAAAGCTGTTGGCAGAACTCCGTTTAGTGTTTCAGCTGTTGCTGGGTCTACAGGAGTTATGGTAGTTGTTGTTGCTGGGTTTACAGGAGTTGTGGTGGTTGTCGTTATTGTAAAAGCTGTTGGTGGAGCCCCGTTTGCTGTTTTAGCTGTTGCTGGGAATACAGCGGTAGTTGTTGCTGTTGTTGTAGTAGTAGTGGTGGTTGTTGTTGTCGTGGTGTTTAGGGCTTGATTACAGAAGATGGTGTTACAACAGTTAAAACTGAAAAGTTTATTGTACATTGGGAAAATCAGTTCTGAAAAACCACCACAGACATTTTTTGTCACACAGCCAAACAGTGAAGTAGTTGTGTTTCCGCTTGTCGCTGTAGATGAAGAGAAATTATTTTAGCTTTTCTTTAGACACTAACTTCACATTTAACTCGCTGATTTATTTAAAATTACCATGAAGAGAGTTGTTATGCATATTAATATACACAGTGTAAAAACTTACTTATTGGTGCAATGCATCGGTCCATTTGTCCTGTGCACTGAAGGGCTTCATTGCAGCTAGAGCTGACTGTGTCACAAGTATAACACTGGAGATCGTTTGCCTTTTGAAAAGGGACTGACACTGAAAACATGGAGAAAATCTATGTTAAGAATATTTAAACTTCATAAAGAAACCTGTCCATAGACATTAGTGTTACTATTTAATAAACATTTATTAACCTGTACTTACAAGGCAGAATGTCTGAGTTACAATTATCAGTGTCACAACACTGAAAAACTCCGTAGATGTTAGGAATGCCCAAGTTGACTGAAAATGTCTGTGATCCTGTAGCCGCACACAGGGAGGAGGACGCACAATGCTTGTAGATGCCCTGTGCTTCCAATGAAAAGTCTATAGAGAGAAAATGCAGTTGGTAAAGTTGACAGGAATCATGACTTACAGTATCACACAGTATGTCTGCATTTTCATTACAATTATAATGTCAATTATAGCATGAAGAAAAGTACCGTAGGTGGAAGCTGTTATGCACATCGTCTCTGAGGAACAACTGACTGAGGTTAAGTTTGAACACTGTGGATCTGTGCAAGTTTGACACATAAGCGCTCCAGCTGCAGTGAAGAGACAAATGGAAAATTAAATCCTGACTTTGTTGTCAACTGTTTTTCCAATTTATTTGACGAGTGAACCAGTCTCAGTCTAATTATACACATTAGTTTCTATAATTAGTTCTGGTTTATCAATATCTGTAGTCATTTAGTTCAGTTCCGTTCCATATGTGTTTATACTGTGGAAACACATGAGTAAATATCAACTCCTGAACTTGTTAAAATGTTTCCTAGTTCTGGACAAAATAAAACTGTAAGAAAGCAGGTACCTGAGCTGAAGCAGGTCCAGATCAGAACCCAAGAGATGAGCGTCCACATAATGAGCAGGTTCTCTATGTGCTGTAGCTGTAGGTTCCCTTGGCGGTGGTGGTGATGCTCTTTATTACTACTACCTTATATACTGCACAGATGTGGAGTAAATGTACGTCAGAGGTTAACAGATATCAAGTAGTGGGCGTGTTCTAATTTTTGCACCATAAGCATCATATTGTTGCTTCTGTCATATTATGCTTCTAAATCTATTTAATCCAAATCATCAGGCTTATGTTTATTTGTTTTATTACTGGTTATAAACATACGTTCAGTGCATGGAGCATTTAAATAACAGGTGAAAACCTGAGAAGCTCTCAGAATAGTTTATTCCCTGTCCCTAATCTTTCTTTAAAAAAGGTTCTTTGTTAAAAACTTACTAAAAAATATTTGATTTTAGTATTTTGTATGTAGGCAAATACCACCTGAGACAGTTGACATAAAGCTTGATTACACAACAAACATATAACTACAAGTGGTAAAGATGTTTGCTCGTAGCAGTAACTTTAGGTAACTCAGATGATAGATGTCAGCAAACACTCACTCAGAAACACAATGTACTGGTTTTATGGGAAGACTGATCATTTTCTGATAAATGAACAGGTGATGGTTAAAGGTGGCAGGTTGCCAGTTACTGTGTGTATCTACATATGCATGCGTGAAATAATTATGGTCCAACACGTGATGCTGTAATGTTCTGTACTGTTGCAGTGGTGTTTTTATTTTGTAGATCAAACTGAAGATCTACAAAAATAGTGGTGAAATCAGTCCACTTTAACGTCCAGAGAAACAATGACATTGGTTTAAAATCCACATTCCCACTCTGTAGCCAGACTGTCAGAGTTTGACCTCGTATCCCTTAAAAGGCCGCAGCTTCAGTGTGCTATGATTGAGTGAGTATTTAAGAAGTTCACTTGCTCCTTTTTTCATTTAGCTAGTTTGTTTCATTCTTTCTCTGACTGGTCAGAATTCTTCCCTCTTGTTGACATAAGCGATGACCAAAAAGTCACAACCACCTCCGCCTAAACACATAATAGCAAGTGGAGTTGACATTAGTTTTCTTTGAGTGTGAGTGTGATTTCCCACTGATGTGTGACCGCATTATTAGATGTATTTGGTCTAGTATGTGTGTAATTTTGTTGCAAAAACGTTTTTTTGTTTAAGGGGAGATACATACAGTATGGATGCGGTACCTGACTCCTAACAGTAGGGGCACTGCGGGAGGTAAACGGTAAACTGTCCAAACCTACTGTATATAGTGCATTTAAACACCCTTCCTCTTTCACCCATTCACTCTTACACACACACTGATGCCAGGTGGTTTGTGCTAATGCGAGTTTGCTGTGCTTCATAACGATGGAGAACTCAGCACAGGAAAATCACGTCTTATATCGTGAGACGTCATATATCGTCATATATGTTGAGCAGATAGTTGAAGGAATGAGCCCGCGTACCGAAATACAGTAGTGTTTTAGTTTTGACACTCAAACTGGTTGTGCCGCAGTTAGCGACGGGCAACCGGACACGTGTTGTTTTTGCTAGTAGCATGCTAGTTGTCGGTTCACTGTAGGTGGCTCACATTACTTCAAGTACATATCAATATTACGGCCCAGGTTACTGTTTGTGGTAAATACAGAAAGGTAAATGAGAATATGTTTTAATGAGTTTATTGATACTGCATGTAAGATGTTGTATAGACCAGAGAAATGGGAAATAAATGTATGCATGTATAAAAAGTATTTTAAATTTAGTATGTTAATGTGTGTCTACAGTATTTCATAATCTGAATCTGTATAGAGCTACAGTAAATATGCAGTAATATTTATGATGAATGAATATAAATCACTGTGGTAAGTTGCATTTGAAAATAATGATAGAGGAAACTCAGAGGAAAATCATGTTGTCTGTGTCTCGTGTTATTGATTTTCATTTCAGCTGGATTCTAGGCGCTGCAGTCCGGTACCTGTAACATGAGCGTCTCCCGTCGTTGACCCTGTGATGAACTGGCAGCTTGTCCTGGGAGCCGTCAGTGTGGCATTCAAAAGGTTTTTTTAAAAACATGTCTTGTAAATCCAAATGAATAATAAAGCCATAAATACACATTGTGTTTGCTTTGTGGTGTTATTGGTTTATTAAAATACACTTTATCAGTTGTTTTACTCATTGGGCCACAGTGTATAAATGTGACACAGCATCAATAATACACGTGTCCTTGGTGTCTCACATTTTTATTCATGTGTTGTATGAGCAAAACCAATTAAGTTGTCAGTTGTGGCATTTTTATTGCTGGGAAGGAACTGTATGAAAGAGGAATGTCTTTGTGTGGTTCTTTTGTTCTTACTGTAGCTGGAATGTTGTGAAGCTGGCATCTCGTCTGCACACATTATTCTGTGACTGTAAATAATTTATGTCATTTTAGCAGATTACGTATGAATTATTGTTAGATGTCAGACGTTGTGACAGCAAACACTCGTTAAGAAACACAAAGTACTGCTTTTAGGGGAAGACAGAGCATTTTCTGAAACATGAAAACAGGTTGCTACAGTAGTTACTGTGTGCCTCTACATATGCATGCTGGAATAGTTATAGTCCATAATAATAGTTTTTTTACATTCTTGAGAAAAATGTGCAAAAGTATTGATGGTCTATTAAGGGAATACATAAATTGTGTTGTGGCTGAAAATGAAACATTGACAACACAAAACAAACATTGCTTTACATGTTTAACAAAGGGTTATATCTTAACAGTATGTTTGAATAAGGACAAGGATAATTGTTTCTAAGTCGTTTAGCAGCCTTTTATTTTAAATCAAAGCAGACAGTTGTTAGAAAGCCACAGAGTCTTTCAGACTTTCGGCTTTAGCAGCCGCGACCTCCTGGATGTAACTTGTCTGTGCTGTACTCTGGATCATACAAGCAACCATGAATGTCAGACTGTGCTAAGACACTGTAGAACTCACTGCCTTCCATATAATCTGTAGCAGGACCTCAGGTCATTGAATATTAGTGCTGTAGGTGTATGCGAAGATAAACAATGGCGGACTGTTGCTGGGACAGGTACAGAGAAAACCAGGAAATATTAGTTGTAGTCTGTGAGAGCACTGCAATCCACCAGGGTAGCTGCGAACGTCATCTTCAGCTACCCTGGCGACATTATGCAGAGGAACAAATGAGAATGTTTCTGCATAGAAAATATGGAGGAATCTGAGTGTTCCTTCATTCCTAAATACTACTGAACATATTATTAGTCAATATTGATAGTGTTCCTCCCATTTTAATGAACTGAATTTGAGGCTACAAGGCAAGTAAGCTAATGACAAGCAGTATTTTTAATGGGCAAATACTGGGCCCCTCCAAATGCAACTGATTGATCTCCAAGGAGATATTGCCCTGAAAGAGCAGAGTGTGGCAACTGAACCTTTCACTTTCTGGCTTCAAGTGGTCCCTGAGACAGCTTGGATCTAAGTAAAGTACCCCTTGACCATGATTTTGACTATTTTCTTTGACAATTATCACATCCTAAAATGTAACAATGAAATTGGTCTTCTGCATTTAACCCATCCCCTGGGGAGCAGTGAGCTGCCATGCAAGGCGGCCGGGGAGCAAGTGCAAAGTGTAGCTCAAGGAAACACCTAGAGGCCTGACCTGCTGCGTCGCAGGCCAATGCTCTACCCACTGAGCCTCCAGAAGATAACCAAGAGAAAATATCATTCCTGGTTAACCAACGAATACCTCCACATGCATATGAGAATGGCACTGTTTAAGATTCTAGCAAGAGCAAGCTACGCAAGCTAGAGCTCAGTTATCTCACTGATCAATAATGTGGTGATGTTTTTACCTGTTAAATTGGTTGGGACTTTTAAGTCAAGATGTAAAGAGAGTTTTTTTTCATGCATTTCCTTCCTTTATTTTATTTTTTCAAAGTTAAGCACTTTATTTGAACATTTTTACGCTTGTTTTGAAAAGCAGCCCCGCTTTTATTTAATAAATTAGAGATAACATTGTGAATATATGTTCAGTTCAATGTTACATAGCAATAAATTTGTCAAAAGGTTTTTGAACTGTACTTAATTAATTTGATTTGACAGTGTAGTATTTATTACACGTAGGTTACTACATAATATATCGCAGTAAATAGGTGGACATTATAATCATCTGCACTTTTGCCTCTTTTAATTTCAGTTGAATACCTCTGCTCTAGGATCATGTTTTGACAAAGTATATAAATATACAAGGAACACGTAGCTAGTAATGTTAAAGATTGTTTCACCTCTTTTAGTTTGTTCATGTATCTCTTTTAGATTGAGATTCCACCTTAGTGTTGCCTATAGTCCATCTGCTCTCACTAACTTTTTTTCCCTGGTATCCACCACGAAATTATGGCAGTGACAGCCAAACGATTCTTTTTGGCAGCGGTTGTTGTTGTTGTTGTTGTTGTTGTTGTTGTTGTTGTAGGAGCAGTAATTGTTTGTGGTGCATTACACAAACTGGTCCCACAGCATTCCACTGTACTGCTGATGGCACCAAGACTCTGGATGAACGGTAAACTACCCAGACTGGAAGCAACTGCACACAGGTTTGACGATGCACAACCAAAGGCTGGAACAGTGGAGGACCCGATAGTCACTGTAGATGAAAAAGTTGTTTTAATACAAACTATTGGTATCGTATCACATTGCAGTAACATGCAGTACAACCATTAGTGACTACTGGTTATGAGTAGTGGGAAGTATAATGGAGGCGATTCTTAAGAACCAAAACCACGTCTTGTGTGTAATTAGAGGAAAAAAATCTTTTTGTAGCATGTAAATGTAATTTTTTCAGACACTTACTAACTTCGTCCACTTTGTTTGTCTGTACGATGTACTGTAAGCTACACAGCTAGCTAGCTCATTAACCCCTCAAAGGCTGGTAGGAATCAGTCTAAAACAATTAGGTTTTAGACTCACATGTTGTTTGAAGGCAGCTGTCCTCCACTCCACGGCATTGTAGTGGTGTGGTGCAGTTGGAGATGGAGGTGGTGGGGTCACAGCTGAAGCACTGAAGGCCGTTGTTACCCTGAGCAGCAGGGACTGAAACACAAAGCGTCCAATGTCATTAACTGAGTAGAGTCACAGAATGGGGTTTCCAGTAAAAGCTCTCCTGTACTTACAAGGCAGAGTTGCTGAGTTACAGTTGTCAGTGTTGCAGCACTGAGCAGAGGCGACGGCACTGGAAGCTCCCAGATCACCTGAAAATGTCTGAGTTCCTGCAGCTGGACACAAGGAGGACGACGCACAGGCCTTGAAGATCTGTGACACTGTAGTTCCAGATGAAGTGGCTACGCAGTCAAAAGGCACTTTGTTAATGACAGGAACATGGAAAGTGGCAGAAAGGTCCTTCATGGCATGAAGCACAGGTTCTACCTTGGATGGAAGCTGTTACACACATGGTCTCTGAGGTACAGGTCACTGGTGCTGTGCTTGAACACTGGGTGTTTGTGCAGGTTTCACACATAAGAGCTCCAGCTGCAGTGAAGAGAGAAGTCAGTCAGTTCAGTTCTAAAATTATAAAAAATGCAACTTTGTAGAAAAAAGGTAATAAAGTAAATAACGAGCACAGATGAAAAGTCTGAGATGTTTGATCAACATGAAGGTTGTTGTGGTTTAAATGTCCTCACATCACCAGACATCAGTTCAAGTTCAGCACGAGAATAATTCTGTGACTGACTTCTTTTTAGCTGCTCTACAGGATGAAGTCGGTTCATTTCAATGAAATAATCCTCTTAATATCGTTACCTGTGCTAAAGAGCGTCAAAATGAGAGTCAGAGGAAGGATCATCTTCATCGTGATGAGCAGGTAAGAGCTGAGATGTAGGTTGGTTTCCTCGTGATGATACTGCTTCAAATGGCCCTGCACCAGTTTTTAAACCTCTACAACATCTGCAGACATAAAAAACACACCCCATCTGTAGTTTTTTATCTCTGCATTCTCTCTGTCACCTGTTCTTTTGTTGCTCACTGCATTATGACCGGACCTGCTCTGTAGCTTTGAGTATGCACCAAGACAAGAAGCATCAAACATGATTATTTCCTTTTCATTAAACCAGTTGTTTCTGTATTAGTGAGAATTGTTAAATAGAAAAGGGTTTAAAGGGTGGGTCACATTTTCATAAAAATATTTTAGTAATGTCAAGAAACTACATTTTCTTTTACTCTTACCTGAATAGTATAAAATAATCTGTTTGTATGTGGTTGTGAGACATTATCTTTCTTATTTAATGAATTTGTAAAACCTAAACAAAGTAACTTTGAGCACTGTAACTTCACACTTTAAGCACTGACATACTGTAATAATTTACATTTACAGAATGAAGTGCACAGACAAGATGCCAGTTTCACAACATTCCAGGACTTTCATTCTTACTTTTATTCCAAGAACTGTCAGGATGGATACTAATACCTGAATGAACTATATTCAGTGGAATTGGTGTTTAGTTAGTAGTAGTTTTTGTTTCCTGCAGATGGCGCCAGATGCTTAATTTGTTCTAATACTAAAGCACTGCCCATAGACGTTGAGCTCAAGATTTAGAAAAGACCACGTGATTAGAGTATCTTAGAATTTCCAGCAAATTGGGACTCATCCACTCCCATCAGTAAGCGTTTAATTGTGTATTTGATCAGGAGAGTGTTCCAGAAAATCTGCTAAACCCTGAATTCTCGGTTGATTAACCCAAAACCTGTTTACCCTGAGCATGTCAGTTCCACAACACCTGAGAAGAGTTAGGTTAATCTACCTCCTGTTTGTAGCCCAGAGTTACTGCACATGCACTGTGTGTGTGTGTGTGTGTGTGTGTGTGTGTGTGTGTGTGTGTGTGTGTGTGTGTGTGTGTGTGTGTGTGTGTGTGTGTGTGTGTGTGTAGAAAGCCTTTATTGGTCATTATTACATCTGTTTAAAATGTAACGCAGAAATTGGTCTTCTGCATTCATTTAACCCAACCCCTGGGGGAGCAGTGGGCTGCCATGCAAGGCCCATGCAAGAACCGGCGGATCGTGACACAGACTATGACGTATAAGTGATTTATTGCCACAGACCTTTAGTTGCATTTACATCTTTCATCCATCCCATCCATCTTCTATTCCGCTTTATCCCGTGCGTGGGGTCGCAGGGAGCTGGAGCCTATCCCAGCTGGCTGTGGGCGAGAGGCGGGGTACGCCCTGGGCAGGTCGCCAGTCCATCAGAGCGCTTTTACATCCTCTGTTGTTTTATTGCCAGATAAACTTTACTTGCATATTTCCACTGTAGGATGAACAGACCAATTCTGCTGTGACAGAATTAGACAGGGCTATTGGATCCATAGAGGTCTGATACATACAGTACTATATGCAATAACACCTTGAGATGGACCATATGCAGTTTCAAATAGAGAAGACACCGGCCATTAAAAGGGCTAAACTTGGCGACTTCAGCTTGCGTAGGCAATGGGTCAAACTTTACCACCTTACTCTTAAGGCAGGACTGCACCAAGGCCACTATGACAGGCATCCACCTCCAAAATAAAGGGAAGGCTAAAGTTAGCATAAGCCAGCACAGGTGATGATACCAGCCGAGTTAAGTAAAGCTGGCCTCACTCTCTGCAGTCCACACTTCCTCCGATTGGAGCACTTTGACGTAGATGCTTTTTGTCTAAGAGGTCAGCCACCAACTTATGTTGTGGGAGCGCTAACTTGGATATACATTTGTTTAACCGGGGCATCATAAAATAATGCAACTGCAGCCAGCAGCATGAACTAGAGGTGCTTTGGAAATACTGCGTAAAGAAACTCTCAGTGACAGTTGTCACCATGGACCCTGTGTCCAAAAAACACTTAACAGATACCCCACCCAATTTAAGTGTTACATAGGGACAAGATGCAACCAAATTAGGGACCGGGGCCTGGGTGCCTGAACCCAGTGTAGATGAGCCTACATCAACCCCTCCAGATGCTTGGCTCCCTACATCCAAAGGGTCTAGTTTCCCGCCTCCTGTGTTAAACTGCTAATAGCAACAGGTCGTGGAGAGTGAGGAGTCTGCAACCTCTGCACCACACCATCCCTTGCCTGAAGACTATCTGTCATATGCAGGTGCTGTCAAGGGACAGCACCTGCATATGACAGATAGTCTTCAGGCGTTTAAACCTATCAGGAGCATTAGACATAGCTTGGAGGGCTAGTACACTCTGGGTTAAGCTGTTCCTGCTGAAACTTTAACATCTTCTTTAAGTCAGACATTTCTTTACAGCCTGTGTTGAAATTTCCTCTGCAACAACGCTGAACGAGAGAACAGAGTTACTCCTACCTCTAAGCTCATCAACTTGCCCCTCCCTCTCCCAGCAAATGGCTTCCGCTCGCCCATCCAGCAGCGTGTAGACAGGGTGTTGCTGCACCAACCGCTTGAATTCCCCGTGGAGATCTGTTTTAAAAACATGTTCAACAAACTGGTCCCGCAATAAAACAGGGCCGATCTGCATAATACAGTGCAGTCAATACCGTGCATGCGAAAATTTTTGCAATGCCCCCTCATACTGCTTCCTAGAAAAAAACTTTGTTGTAAGGAAACATAAGATCTGGAACAAAATATCAAAAATCTTCTCAGGGTCCTCTCTGTATATCCTTGGCCTATACTTATTACTATACTACTTTATCTTTGGCCTCCCTTCTAAGTGATCATACTGTATATAAAGTAAGCCTGATCAATTGGTTGTAAGTGTCTGGTCCTCAATGTAGCTCTCATCTCTATAACCCAGTCCTATACTGCAATACCTGATCTGCCTCTAAACACTGGACATTGAAACCTTGAAACATACAGCAGCCGCTTAGCTGGACCAGTAGCAGTAGACACCGAAGGGCCAGCACCCACTGGACTCCCTGGAACCAGAAAGGCTCCGAACCAGAGCCTGTAGGGTGAAAATGAGAGTTGCGTTCTGTTAGGAGCTGCTCCTTTTCGGCACATAGTTGTTGAACCAGTTACCACAATTCCTGTTGTTCATGGGCCATGATGATGAGGGAGTCAGTTCAGTATGTCTACAATATTCAGATAAAATGAAGAGAGAGACCACTCCTGCTGTCTGTGCCGTCAGTTAACTGCCCACTGCTGTTTTCAATAGTACAAAGAAAACAAATAGGAAACAAAAACAATACAACAACAACAAAAAAAACACTTACATATAGCACGTCCCACTACAGTCACTCACCCACTGCATCAGTGGTTTATATAGCAACCTGCTCTGCACCCATTACTGTGCAATAACCCTGCAATGACCTCATACTCACTCTAACTGTACTGTACTGCTTTGTACTGTGCCAACACATACTGTTCTGTACCTGTATTCTCGCTCATCCGTACTGCTGTTATGAGACGTAATTTCCCCACTGCTGGACTATTAAAGGTTTTTTTATTCTTAGCCCCTTGAGTGTCTCAAACCCTTTGACTGCCCACAGGATCCTGCCAGCTACAGTACGGCAGAATGTGGCGCATGCACCCAGACGCCACCTGTGTTCCTGATGAACCCAGCAGTCAAAGGGAGAAGGCAAGACACTAGTGTCATGTGCAAAAATATAATTTATTTAATAATTCACTATTACAGTTAAAATGCTACAATCTTGTAATAAATAATTAGTTTGGTGTGCGGTGAGGGTCATGGCTGGTGAGGTCTCTGGAGTCAGATTTTACAATCATAATACCTTAAAAGTGTATATTTTCACTATTTACTTGTCAGAATGCATATTACTATTGGTCACATTTCAACATCTTTGGACGTTTCCCATAATTACAGATGGTACATAAGGCTTGTGCCTCCATTTCCTCCCTCTCTTAACTCCAGCTTTGCAGCATCTTTGTTTTCTCCGTATCTCTGCTCGAATCTTTGAGTTGCCGTGCAAGACATAATTCAGAATTACTGTATCCTCTCACACACACAGTGAAAGGTTAGCTCTCATACATACTAGTGAAATCCTTTTATAAATACTACTGAAATTCTTTTTAGCAGATTCCAAAATAAAAGCTAGTAAGCCAAGCTAATAGTTAGCCACATCGACGTCTACCTTGCAGACAGAGAAGCAGACATCTGTGTCTAACTGCTGTTACCCTCACTCACAAAGCATGTTAACCGTAAATGTAGCAAATATTGTTAAATAAAGTGAGGCTGGCTTAACCGCGGTTTCTGAAGAGACGGCTCAGTACCTCTCGTAGGAGTCGTAAGGTGCTGGAGCCTGTCCCAGCTGTCAGTCCGACCAGAGGCAGGATTGGGATCGGGCGCCAGCCCGTAACAGGGCCACAAACCACTCATTCTGGCAGCTACAGGTATCTCACTATGTCCAGTCAATCTGACTGCTCGTCTTTAAGCTGTTAACTGTCATCTTCGTGGTCACCAGGAAATTAGCTGTCATAATAGATTGTATGTCAATGTTGTTATATTGGAGTTAGTATGTATGAGAGGATTTCACTAGTTTGTATGACAGCTAACCTTTCACTGAATTCTGTCCCGCACGAAACTCTCACTCTTTTCAGCGTGGAGAAACTTGGTTAAGAGTTAACAGCTGATTCAGCTCATCCATCCATTTCCTAAACCGCTTATTCCCTAATGCGGCGTCACGGGGGCGCTGGAGCCTAACCCAGCTGGCTATGGGCGAGAGACAGGGTGCACCCTGGACAGGTCGCCATCGCAGGGCAACACACTGACATGCACACACACACACACACTCACGGGCAAAGAAAAGAGGAAAGAGTCCAATCAACCTAATGCACGTCTTTGGACTGTGGGAGGAAGCCGGAGAACCCACGCAAACACGGTGAGAACGTGCAAACTCCACACAGGCCGCCTCCGGGAATCGAACCCAGAACCTTATTGCTGTGAGGCGACAGTGCTACCCACTGCACCACCGTGCCGCCCTGATTCGGCTCAAATTGTTGAAAAAAGATAATAAAACAAAGAGCAAAAGTAATGAAGTTTGTTCCCTTAGTCGCACAACTACATAAGGATTTATAGAAAAAACACAAACGGGGGGAAAGAAACATTAAAAAACACAAAAAAAAGAACACAAAAGCAAAGAGCTGCTGAAATTTGTTGCCACGCACACAGCGCCATCTTTCTCATTCCTTTTAAAATGTTTCAAAAAGGTTGTTAAATACTTTAACGATTCTTGAAAAATATCACATAAAAATGTCACATAACCTTCTAAAACAGCAAACAGATCTTCTATAATACTGACTCCAGCCCTATTAGAGGACTTTTATGCATGTTTTTTACCTTGAGTTCCTATGCATTTGTATTTCCATTCTTTTAATGATTATTTATGATGATTATATGATTATTATTTATAATGATTAATTATTAACTTACTACTTTGGTGTGACACTGTATTTGGGTCCCTCCCCCGGTTTGTTAGTATTAGACCTACTCTAAGTAGAGTGGTGCTCTTTTAATATTCCACTGTACAGGAGATTGTTTGTTCGTCGGTCTTGACCGCTGTGCTGTATGTTAGTTTGCTGGCTGTGGTAGTCGATCCTAGCAGCTCTTAGTTTGTGTATGTATCCAGGAAACAGAATTGTTACAAAATATCATGAAGGAGTCAAAAGACTGAATAAATCTTTTACAATTTAAATATACAAGGAAAACGTAGCTAGTGATGTAATGTAAGTGTTGGATTGTTTTCCCCCATTGGTTTGTTCATGCATCTCTTTTGATTGAGGATTTTCTTGTTCAACTTTCATGTCCCTTAGAGTCAGTCCACTCTCACACTAACTTTCATTAACCCCGAGAAAGTATTGCAGTGACAATCAAACGATATCCAGACAGAGTTCTTTTAATGATTGTGGCAGCTTCACGGGTGCTTCGTCCATTACTTTTATAGTTATGGTTGTGTATGGGTGTGGTTCTTGTTCAGAAGATGGTTGTAGTGATGGAAAGCAGATGTTGAGTTAGTGGCTATGTTTTTTAATGGGGCTGCGGCGGTAGTTGTTGTTGGGGCTGCAGTTTTTGTTGTTACATTGATCGTCATTGTACAGTAGTTACTTTTGTTTGGGGCAGAGGTTGTTGTTGTTGTTGGAACAATGGCTATAGTTTTGGCAGCGCTTGTTGTTGGGACAGGGGTCGTAATGGTGGTGGTGGTTGTTTTTGAATCTGTTGCTTTTGGGGCTGTTGTTGTTGTTGTTGGAGCTGTTGTTGTTTGTGGTGCATTACACAAACTGGTCCCACAGCAGTTCACTGTACTGCTGATGGCACCAAGACTCTGCATGAACAGTAAACTACCCAGACTGGAAGCAACTGCACACAGGTTTGACGATGCACAACCAACGGCTGGAACAGTGGAGAACCCGATAGTTACTGTAGATAAAAAAGTTGTTTTAATACAAACTATTGGTGTCACGATCTGGGTCTTGGGTCTAGTTGTTTCCTGTTTTATTATGGTAGTCTCCTGGTTTCTGTTCCTGTTTTAGCTTCACTCCAGGTTTACGTCTTGTCACAGCTGTCCTGGTCATTACCCACACCTGCACTTTATCAGTAATTAAGTCACTTTGTATTTAGCCACCACCTGTTGCCAAGGTCCCTTGCCAGATCGTTGTTCGTGTGTTCATCGTTGTTTTCCCCAGTTCATTGTTCCTGCCGTGTTTTCGTGTTCTCTGGTTTTGATGCTCGAACTTGTTTGCCTGCCTGACCACGCTTCACCGTCTTACGTATGGTATTGTACTCTCCTCCCGGTTATGATCTGTGCCTGCCCCTGACTACGTCTCTGCCTAATCCCATGTAACCTGCCTGATCGCCTGTGTATGACCCTGCCTGGACTTCACTCTGCAACTGGAATAAACTACACTCTTTAACGCCAGAAAATCGTGTATTGTGCTGTGCATGTGGGTCCTCTTCCGAGCGATCCCTGACAATTGGTATCGTATTACATTGCAGTAACACACAACCATTAATGACTTCTGGTTATGAGTAGTGGGAAGTATAATGGAGGATGATACTGGAGAAACAAAACCACGTCTTTATGTGTAATTAGAGGAAAAAAATCTTTTTGTAGGATGTAAATGTAGTTTTTTTTCAGACACTTACTAACTCCGTCCACTTTGTGTGTCTGTACAATGTAAGCTACTGTTGTGGAAATCTTCTTATAAAGAAATCAACCGGAGATCATCATAAATGATACTGTAAACCATCTCAAAGTTTACTCTCGTGTCGACACGGAGTGGATTACAATTTCAGTACATCAAAGACATAAGCCACGTCTTACTATGTACAAAGTATCCACTGAAGGACTGAGGACACAAGACATGTATTTATACCCTGTTAAAAACCTCCACATGAGCTGTTGACTATTCTTTGATATACATGAGTGCAGTAAACCCCCCTTTACTTCCTTCAACAATGTTCATGTGGTCACTACAGTGAAACCCTCACCATCTGATAACCAAATGCTTGATGAGCCCCCAGGAACAACCCTCAGCCAGAGGCACAGCATCTCATGACAAACACAAAATTTCCCACATTCCTCCCTTTTTGACAGGGAAATATTGTCAATATTTTAAGTTATTGTCCATTTAGTGTCAGTCTCTCTTCCAGTCCCTTTTAAGTCCTTGATGTTCCATTGGTGCTCGTCCACATTCTTAGAGGGAAACATGGTTCCTCTACTCACAGAAGATTCCTTAAACCTGTTCTGTTAAAAGAGTTTCTGATGTTGCTCTTCTGTTGATTCCTTCTCTGTTCTTTTTTTAATGTTGATTTGTTTCCCAATCTAAAGACATTCTACAGACTGTTTTGGTTTGGTAACCAGGTTCACCCCTCGCTGTGTAAAGGAGAGAGATCCTTCCTGCCTTCTGCAATTAGACTCTATTATAAACAGTGTTACATTTTTGTAAACCTGTGCAATAAAAACTCGTATATATCTGCACAATATTCATAATGTGCAATATTCATCATTCATCTCAGTATCTGCAACTCTGTGTTAATATACAGTATTTTTGTATTTCTTCTTTTTTCATTCATCCTAATACTGAGCTGTTACAATATATGATACAGTCTTTGTTTACAGTATTTTTCTAATGGGTGTCCTTTGTGTCTCATATTTTTATTCATGCACTGCATACAGTGAGCCATTAAGTTGAACTGCATGAAAGAGGAATGTCCTTGTGTGTTTACCTGGATAGTTGCAAAACTGACATCTCGTCTGTACACTTCATGTGTATCTCTATGTGATTATTCAGTGCACAAGGTGTGGCAGCTAACCAGGACTTTGGAGTAGTTACCAACTGCAACAGTTTAACTAAAAGCACCAAATTTCCATGTCTATATTGAAGTCCATTAATTAGCAATGAAATTTGGTGGGTAGAACTCTTGCCTCACTGGGTTTAATTCAAGCGTTGTTTGGGAAATTGTGATTTCCATTTGTACTTTTTCTTAAATAAAAGAGACACAATCAGTTGAGACCTTCTTATGGATTTTATTTGTGTAAAATATGAGAGAGCAGTTTACAGCAAAGGCAACGTCCTCCCACTGAAGAAAAGTAAAGAGTACAGCTCACCCCACCCGGGGAGGTACAAAGTCACACAATGCATGGGAAAATATTACTTGCACCAATCACATCAGATAAAGACGGTACAGTGCTGTACACACAGGTACTCCCTTTTCTTGCAGAGCAGAAGGAAGAAACCTTCTCTGATCACACCAGGTTCACAGCTAACGAGGCTACAGCAAATCAGCAAAATAAATCCCAACAATATTTCAGTGATTAAAAATGCAGTAATTTTCCAACAAGGTGCTGGCGTCTACACTCAGAGCTTTCAGGGCAATGAGTCTTCTTCTCTCTTCCACCTCCTTGTGAAAAAAAACCTTATTGAGTTTCACTGATGTGCACAGTTGAACACAATGCAATTTTTACTTAAGAAAAAAAAGCACACAATGTAATAAATTGTTCCTAATAGTTTCCTCAACCTTTATTTGAAAGCAAGAAAATGTGAGAGATAGCGAAATGAAAAATTAATCATATTGTACATGAAGATATTAAAACATTTTGTTTAATTTAGATACAATCAATACAAAAGTTAATTATGATCATGTAGGTAATGTTTTTACCTTTTAAGTAGTCAAAAAAAACTTTTAGAAAGTCAAAAGTCAAACGATGAAGTTAGGATTTTACTGCATTTGTGGTTCAATACAGGGAAAAGAAAGTTAGTCCGAGAAGCAGAAGAATAATGTTCAGTCTCATACAGGAAGCGTCACTGGTAGTTGTTGCATTTAGTGTTGTTGGGGCTGCGGTAGTGGTTGTTGCTGATGCATTACAGAAACTGGTCTGACAGCAGTTCACTGTAGTGCTGATGTTACCAAGATTGAACAGTGAACTATTCAGGTTGGAAAGTGCTGCACACAGGTTTGACGATGCACAACCAAAGGCTGGAACAGTGATGGACCCGATAGTGACTGTGGAGGAAATACAGTTTTTATTAGTTGAATCAGCATGTGACTTGGTGCAGTAACATCTATATGTACCTTAGGGACATTCAGCTGTGGCTTAAAGGGAGAAGCCAAACCCACGGAAATGTGAGAAAAGAAAAGTCTAAACCACCGCTTTCATTTAACATTGTATATTTATATAAGAATACACAGAATTCTTATCTATTCCATGGGACACTGTTTCCTCTCACAGGAGAACTGTGAGTTTAACAAACAACACACATAAGGCTCCAGAACTCTAAGTGCAACATCAAAAGAGCATGGACACACGTTTGGGTGCCAAAACCTAAATCTCACCAGGGTCCTCCTCCTCTGCCTTATCACTAACCAGACCAAGCCTTGTCCCATCACTCCTCCACCAAGGCTCATTTCACAGATTCTCCCAGTAGCGTAAACCTGGAATGTGAACTAAAAAAAAGGAAAACCCTTCATTTGGACGGGGTACATGGATCCGCTGTCTTCAGGCTTAAATCGTTGTTTGTTTTCAGGTTTTGCTGAATCACAAAAGTCGGAAGTTCATCTGAGCTCACTGTCATTAGCAGCTTCTCCTATGTTCAAGTCGTAAGAGAAGCTGACGTGACAGAGAAATGGAAAGCTACGTTATATTTGGTGGAAATAAACGTGTCAGGCAGGAGCAAACTACAGCCCACAGACAACACAGGGTCAGTTTATTACGCTGTTAAAGGGGAACCGATGCAGATCAGCAGGACCTGCTCTGACCCTCCAGTGTCTTCTCTGCTCGTGTGCTCAACAAGTGTGGAAGCTCTGCCATGTTTGGAGTTCACAGGGAAATGCAAAACCAGCTGTTGAAATCAAACAATTCAGCAAAAGAGAGGAGCCAGTTGAGGCGACTCGGCATCTGTTTCGAATGCCTCCTGGACCTCCTGGGGAGGTGTTTCGGGCATGTCCGACTGGCAGGAGGCCCCAGGGAAAACCCAGGACACGCTGGAGGGACTATGTCTCTCAGCTGGCCAGGGAACATCTTGGGGTCCCACCGGACAAGCTGGAGAAAGTGTCCGGCGGGAGGAAAGTCTGGAACTCTTTGCTCAGACTGCTGCCCCCACGACTCCCAATAATTTATTAATAATAAATTATTAATGTGAATCCGCTACAATGATGTTTGTTTGTCAATAACAACACTTTGTAAATATAACAATTTATCAATAAAGATTGTTATTATCAGGGTTTAAAACATTCAAATAAAAAATATCTAATGCCCATGTTCTACTAAATATGTATTTTCTTTGAAAAGCCTAATATTTAAAGTAACTACACAGTAGTTTTATGTCATAGCCATCCAACGGCAGTTGTTGTTGAAAGTGTTCTCTGAGTTCAACCTTTAAAGACTCACAGGTTGTTTGAAGGCAGCTGTCCTCCACTCCACGGCATTGTAGTGGTGTGGTGCAGTTGGAGATGGAGGTGGTGGGGTCACAGCTGAAGCACTGAAGGCCGTTGTTTGCCTGAGCAGCAGGGACTGAAACACAAAGCGCCCAATGTCATTAACTGAGTAGAGTCACAGAATGGGGTTTCCAGTAAAAGCTCTCCTGTACTTACAAGGCAGAGTTGCTGAGTTACAGTTGTCTGTGTTGCAGCACTGAGCAGAGGTGAAAGCACTGTAAGCTCTCAGATCCAGTGAAAATGTCTGATTTCCTGCAGCTGGACACAAGGAGGACGACGCACAGGCCTTGAAGATCTGTGACACTGTAGTTCCAGATGAAGTGGCTACGCAGTCAAAAGGCACTTTGTTAATGACAGGAACATGGAAAGTGGCAGAAAGGTCCTTCATGGCATGAAGCACAGGTTCTACCTTGGATGGAAGCTGTTACACACATGGTCTCTGAGGTACAGGTCACTGGAGCTGTGCTTGAACACTGGGTGTTTGTGCAGGTTTCACACTGAAGAGCTCCAGCTGCAGTGAAGAGAGCAGTCAGTCAGTTCAGTTCTAAAGCACCAACTCAACTGCAGTCGTCTCAAGATGAAATTAAAGTTTAATCTTTACAGAACAAAAAAAGAAAACTCCTTCAGTAATAACGAGCGCAAATGAAAAGTCTGAGATGTTTGATCAACATGAAGGTTGTTGTGGTTTAAATGTCCTCACATCATCATCATCAGTTCAAGTTCAGCACGAGAATAATTCTGTGACTGACTTCTTTTTAGCTGCTCTACAGGATGAAGTCGGTTCATTTCAATAAATAATCCTCTTAATATCATTACCTGTGCTGAAGAGCGTCACAATGAGAGTCAGAGGAAGGATCATCTTCATCGTGATGAGCAGGTAAAAGCTGGGATGTAGGTTGGTTTCCTCGTGATGATACTGCTTCAAATGCCTCTGCTCCACTTTTATACTGCACCAGCGTTTCCACCTTCACGACATCTGCAGACGTAGAAAACTACAGATTGGGTGTGTTTTTCCAATCCCTTCATTCTCTGTAACCTGTTCTTTTGTTACTCCCTTCATTACGACCAGACCTGATTTTTACCTTTAAGTTTGCACCAAAACAGTAATATTTCTTTGTCAATAAAACAGTTGTTTCTGTATTACTGAACTTTTTTATGTCAA
Organism: Betta splendens; assembly: GCF_900634795.4. Lineage (NCBI taxonomy): Eukaryota > Metazoa > Chordata > Actinopteri > Anabantiformes > Osphronemidae > Betta > Betta splendens. The sequence goes on from NC_040884.2 coordinate 2,190,063, forward strand.
GAAACTAAAACTAAACTCATATTTGTCTTGTGTGTTATTATAGATAAGATAAGATATAGATTAATTACCAGAATAAAATTATGTAAAATAGTGTTTGCTGTAAAATGCTGTTATGATACAATTATTTGGTTGATAGCTGAATTCAAGACTACAAAGTCCATTATTCACCCCTTTAAAAGCCTCTTTCACTGTCATGGAAATTTGACCTCTACTCAACTTCTATAAAGGATAATTTTTCTTGATGTTGGATTGGTTAGGTTTGATAGAATATAGAAGATTCAAGCAGAATCTATTGTTAACTTTGGTAACACAATGACTTCATAAACCCTGTTTGTCTCCATTCAGACATTTACAGCACAGCCATTAGACCAGCAGGTGAAAAGTGAAAGAGAGAAACCAAAACTTTCACAAGTTTCACTTAAGTCCTTTTGACATGAAGTCTGAAGCCAGGTTTCGTTTCAGGGTTTTATGATCATCCCTCTTGACTGAGCCAAACCACACACTGAAGCTTGTTATTAGACTGCTGTGTTGTTGATGCTGTGTGAATCCTGCCACACCTGCTGTTGTTGTTAATAACACAATTACTGTAAATGCACTGATAATTACCAGCTCTACCCCAGGAAGTTATTCACACACGTTTCATTTATTTTTTGCTGGTTAGTTGTCTGATGGTGCAGAAACAAAGGCCAGTCAGAGCGTTTGTGAATCATCATTAGGTTCGGTCTGTGCAATCGTATTCAATTTTTTCAAGGATATTCTATTAAACCATTATTAAGGAACACAGATGTTTGTCTGTAAGAGGTACATCATAAAAAATATGAACTTTCTATTATTATTAGACTATAATTAGACAGCAACTAATCAAAAAGTTTTTTTTCAAAATGTGTTGATGCAAATAAACCTTTTTGTTATTATTCTTTTTTTGGTCTTTTATTATTCTTCTTTTTTATTGTTCTGCTGTATCCTGTGTTATAAAACTGGACAAATAAGGATTGGTGAGTGGGAACAAACAAAGTAGATTGAGGGCCCAAACACACGACCCCAGTCAAATAGGTGTAAGGAATAAGTAAATGAATGAAAAAGTAACAGGAGCCGGGAATTGATGTGGCCATGGCTCAAGGAGCCTCAGGTTCCACAAGGTTTCCTGTTTTACTCCAGTAGCACGTGGTACTGAACCTGCTGTGATGCAAGCACAGATTATGGATTTCGCTGCTTCAGTCACTCACATGAGCTGAATCATGCTCTTAGCGAGACGACAGAAGGTCTGCTGTTCTTGCCTTTCCTGCCTGGTGCTTGGAGGACCAAGTCCTGGAGCCCATGGGTTAGTGTTTGGCAACTGCACCAGTGGAAAGCCCTCTACTGCGCTCTCAGGAGGCACCAAGAACAGAAACCACAGTTGCACAGAGAATACTTCACATGGTTGTTATTGGCAAGTTTTTACACCACATGCCCCTTCTGGTGCAACCTCTATTTATCCAGGCTCCCCGAACCTGGATAAACAGGAGAAGTCATTTTCTTGTAACTCAAGCAGCAAGATTCGAACCCCGGCATCACCAGCACCTACGCTCTAGTTCCAACCGGCTGGGGCAGGAACAGAAACCCTGTGGTTTGCAGAAATTAATTAACAAATGCCTGGGGAAAATTTTTAATAATAACCCAGGTGAGGTTATCTGGAACATGAGTCTTGGAATCTGGATTAGTCAAGTAGTCTAGATACTGATGCAACTTTTTATCGTAATTAAAGTAGAATAGAAAAAGGCAGAACGCCACGTTCCCTTTGTCAGTAGTTAAACATGTACAAACTGGTTTTGTACCTTGTGTATTTACTACTGTAAAACAAAAGATACATAGTGTTCCTTAAGGTAAATAATAAAAAATACAATATACGTATGATCAAAAGATAAGAGAATCTGGAAAAATATGTCAAAGGCCAACATTTCTCATTGCACGAGGATCAGACTTTGCTTATTTTCTTGACTTTTTGAAGCCGCCCAGTGCATGTAGCTGTGCCAAACCTAAGATAAACTGTATTGATCCCAGAGTGGGGAGGTTCAAAAGTCATAGCAACAACAATACAGTAAGAAAATGTGCAATATAGTAGAGTGCAGGGTTTACTGAGAGCTGAGATGGGCTTCAGTGGGTTTTTGAGGAGCAATTCACACTAACTACTGCACTAAATATGTCGTAATGTAATTTAATGTAATGTAATGTAAGTATGTAATTTTATTACATAGCTTAATTTTATTTTTAATTAACATTAACGTTAAGTGGAATTTTACAGAAGAATATTCACAACACAGTGGGTTAAACCAGTCATTGTTAATGATCTCCATCCAAACCATAACCCAACATTACGGCACATTTTTAATCTTTTCATTTTAAAAAAGACTCACGTCTGCCCCAAGAAGGTTGGTCAATCAGAACAAAGAGTAGGTGGTGTGGAAACAAACCCTTGATTTACATATTTATGACAGACATCAGTCAGATTATGAAATGTACATTTTAATATAAAATGTCCAGTGATGTTTTATTTTATACCCTTTCCCAATATTAACATAGTTGTTCATATTATAAATTAATATTATTTAACAAAGCCATGTTAGTGGCTACTGAAATTAACCTTAAACTCATTTGTTTTTTTCCTTCAGCATCTCATCGCTGCTTCATCAGTTTAACCAGTTATTTTTTTCTTCTTGACTGTTAAAAAGACAGAAACATGTTACTTTTCACAACGCATAACAATTGTGACACAGTTTTTTTTGGTTAGTCTTACCTGGTTCAGTGACCGTGTACATGGCCTCCATTCCAGCCTTGATGTGATCAACGACGTGGCAGTGCAGCAGCCATGTACCAGGATACTTAGGACGCATCTTTACGGTCTGAACAGCAGGAGAATTAAAATGATTCAGACGTGAAAGCACCGACAAGGCCTCAGAACATGTAGAATATTCTGACAACACTTTAATACTTCAGGCAATATTTGACCTGGAAGGTGGCTGGAAACAGCTCGAACACGTCAGCCTGGTGAGGACCTCCACCCAGCTGGGGAGAAGGTTGAAGGACTCGTTACCCTGCTGTGTGTCCTCATGTAAACGTGATGTTGTTTGCACCACACCTTGTACTCCACACTGTGGCCATGCCAGTGAACGGTGTGTATGTCCACGTCGTTGCCCATTCCCATCAGGTACCAGTACACCTTCTCATCCACCTCCATGTTTAAGCCGTTCAGGTTGCCGTACACATACCCATTAATGGCTGCACACAACACACACAGACAGCAGCTAAATAAAGGTCAACAGCATTTTACCGTATGTGACGCTGAGTTGAACATTTCCATGTGTTTTCATCTCACCATGCAACTTATTGCTCTCTATAAATGTTTCGTCATCCTTCAGGTTTGGTCGAGGGTTTCTAACATGGGTCTTGATATTTTCATCCAGATACCTACAATAATATTAATCACAGATAAACAAACATCTCTGTCAAGGACATCTTAGACATTTCAAGCATTATCTTATTTACATTTATTTCCATGTTACATACCAACTTTCATTCTCATCAAAAACCAAAAAAAGCAGAGCAAACTCTTCCACCGACTTTTTCAGTCCCAGTAACCTGGAATCAAGTTTATATCACTGTACATTAGGTTATTTCCCAGCATTAGGTTCTGTACAAATCCATAGTCACTGTAAACACTCACCTGGTGATGCTAGTCTGACAGATCACCAAGGGACCAATCAGGCCACTGTACAGGTCCTACAGGTGTGGACAAAACATTGTTCTCAACATCAGGTGCGTGCGTGCGTGCGTGCATGTGTGCGTGCGTGCGTGCGTGCGTGCGTGCGTGCGTGCGTGCGTGCGTGCACCTTCACTACATCAGCGGTGGAGTAGTACGCTGTCACGGCGCACTCCTCCTGCTCTGCCGTTGGTCCCGTGTTCTTTGTAATATACCAGGTGTAGGTGTTTGTTTCACCTGCAACACATCAAAATTTTATCAGGTTGTGAACTTCACAATGCATGAGTGAAAAAAATGCAATGCCTTCTGGGTAATGGCATCACATGGTTCAGAGGGTAACACTAGCTTTTGAGCATTTTTAATCCTTTGCTTGCATTGAAAATGCCAAAAAAATAAATTCACAAACAATGGGAAAATACAGTGCATTTTCCGTGCTCTCTTGAGACTTTAGTCACTTTGCACCTGGTTGGGTCAGTTGAACCTCTGGGGTGTCTGTCTTGACTCCATGGGCGTGAATAGAATAGGGTCTGGATGCCATGTTTTTGAAGAACACGTTTACTTTGTCGCCCACCTTGGCGTGAATCATCGGCCCTGAAAGGACGGAGATGTTGTGCTCAGCACACGGGTGGAGCCCTTGCTCACACAGTTAGACCACAGCTTACCCAGAATGCCAAGATGCTCCGTCTCAGCAGTTACCTCCACCTGTTTGCTGAACTTGTTGTCGGTGTATTGGCGGTAGACCACCTTCTTGTAGCGGGAGCCTATGAGCCCCCCCTGCTGGTCCACAAAGACCGGGGCGGGACTGCGGAGGGAGAAAGAGCAGGACCATCAGCTGTGGGTTTAGTGTGCGTTGAACAAGCCACATATGGAGGATGTGGGTTCCATCAAGGCCAATTTTAACACATGTTGCTGTTATTTTCCACCAGAATTATGTCAATGAGGGTCTACTGTACTTCTCTTGGCCACGGAACATCTCAGCTTCCCACGTGCGGTTCGGAGAGTAGTCCCAGTCTATTTCCACGGCAGCGATGTAGTAGTTTTTGGAGCTTAGCATTATCTCACCCTGACGCTGAAAGACGCTGCACTTCTGTACCGTGTAGTTCGCTCTCATCCCACCACGGTAGTTGTTCACTGTAGGAGACACCACTTCAAACTGACCTGAAACACACGCGTCATGTCGAGTTTAACCCCAGACATCAGTCGATGCACGCTGGCTTTTAGCTGTGACACCAGAGCTGCTGAGGGGGAGTGCACCCATGCTGTCCGGCTCCATGGTGACCGTGTGGGAGACGTGAGGGAAAAGGCTGATGGAGTCCCGTCTGTTCTGGCGATAGATGAAGCGGTTTCCCTGGAAGTAGAGGCTGTTGATGTCCGTCTCTGACCCCAGACCTGACAAGTGCCAGGTCACTTTATCGCCCTTACACATGGTCAGGCCTGGAAGGTTGTTGTACACAAAGCCGTTGATGGCTGGAAGAGAAGGTTTGGGGAAATGTTACAGGTGTCATCTTCAAAGCTGAATCTGTTCTCTGTTCTTTTGCAAACCATGCATCTTGTTGCTCTCCTGAAAGTCTGCGTTCTCCTTAATAGTTAAGGGAGCCGTGGTGAAGGCCTTGATGTTGTCGTCCAGATACCAGCTCAGGTTTTCATCAAACGCTGTGGCCAAAAGGTGGAACTCTTTGTCATAGTTTTTCTGTGAGAGAGGAAGTTCTACAGGTTTTATCAAAGTCCCATTTTCATGCTGCTAACACATCTCTGCAGTATTTTCTATCTCGCTCTCATAGTCGTTCACCTGTACTCCTTTCTTCAGCGACCCCTGTCGACAGATGAGGAGCGGTCCAACCAGTCCAGAGTTGGTGTCTCTGACGTTGTCCACTGCTGAGTAGTAGATGTAGGACAGGCAGTCGGCCTCTCCCTGAACTGGACCAGCTCCCACAGGAACCGTCCACTCGTACGTGTGCATGGTCCCGGGTTTCACCAGAGCAGCTGGGGTAGGAGTCACCACCCCTGAAACCATTACACAAACCAGACACAAAGAGGATTATTACTGTGAGAGTCTCCTTTAAGGAGACATGTTCTAACTTACTTGTCTCTTTCTTTAACTCTCTCAGTTTCTTCTCTGTGTACGACTCTGAAGGGAATGAAAGATGCAGCAGAGAGATGAAAACGATGGCTGCTCGTGAACTGTCTGCTAACTGCGTGTGTGCGTGCGTGCACCTTCCAGCTCGTTGTGATACAGCGTCCCGTCTTGTTCTATATCGTACTGAACGCCGTGTGGCTGGACGGAGTACGGCCTGCTGGCTTTGTTCTTGAACACCACCTTGATGGTGTCCTTCTCCTCAGCTCGCAGCACAGGACCTGAACAGACCGGCGGAGGTGGAGTCAGCACACAGACAGCCAGCAGCAGCACATGTGTCATTACATTACCCAGAATGCCAAGGTGCTGCTCCTGTTGGCTGCGGAGAAGCTTTGTTGTGAAGGTGTTGTCGGTGTACTCCACGTAGCGAACCTTCTTGTACCGGCTTCCGATGCGGTTTCCACTTCTGGTTACAAACATCTGAGCCTCTCTGTGTTACACGCATCCGTTAACACGCTTGTGCATTTGCAGGACGGAGTGTTTGTCTGCGACTCACTCATCAGTGGGGGCGCTGGGAGCGTAGTCCCACTCCTCCTCTTCAGCAGCGATGAAGAACTGTCTGAGCTCCCCGTACGGCCGCGGCTTATGGACGTGGGGGAAACACTTCTTGACCTCAAACAAGGCCTGCATGCCGGCTGCACAGAGTCACGCAAGAGAGGCTGGACACAGAACCAACACAAGGCGGCTGCTTCTGAGAGGAGAGGAGACGAGAGCTCACCCGTCAGGTGGTCGTTGACGTCGCAGGTCAGCAGCCAGTGCCCCGTGTTGTCGGCTACCATCTCCGCTGTGACGCTGGACGCAGGGAAGAGGCTGACGGTGTCTGTGTGGCGCTGCTCTGCTGTCAGGATTTGACCATGAAAATGGACGGAATGCATGTCCACCTGTTGAAGACAAATCCGGTCAAAGTCCCTGTGGCCGCTTGAGGAGATAGACGCCTTTATGTGGCACGAAAGTACAGAAAGAAGACAAACGTTACCTCGTTCCCTAAGCCGATCAGGTACCAGTGGACCTTCTTGCCTTGGCAGATGCTCAGTCCGGGCAGGTTTCCAAAGACATAACCGTTTATAGCTGCACACACACAAACACACAAACGTTAGCTGTGATTGTGCGTGCACAGTCCCTGTGGATGTCTCACGTCACCGTGCATCTTGTTGCTCTCGATGAAGTCGTCGTCCTCCTTCAGGTTAGTGGGAGGAGCTCTGATGTTGGTCCTGATGTTGTCATCCAGGTACCAGCTGAAGTTCTCATCTGAGACCATGAACAGCAGCGCGTACATGTAGTCTCCTGAACTGTCACCGTGTACGTCCAGAACACCTGCACAAAGAAGCCAGCACGAAAGCTCATCAGCACCAGTTTCTCATAATTATTGATTCTAGAGATTGGGTTGTTTTTACATGGGTGATGTAACCTTTGCTACCTGGTTTGCAGGTGATGAAGGGTCCGATCAGCCCTGATGCGATGTCTTTGGGTGGACTGACGTGGGAATGGTAGAATCTGGTCAGGCAGTTGCCATCTTGTGCCTTTGGACTGTGGGATTCTGGGAGGGTCCACTCATATGTTTGTGTTGCACCAGGAGCGACTGAGTCGTCACGCTTCAGATCCGGGCTGGTGCCGTCTGGGTACAAGGCTCCTGTGGAGAGCCACACACACACACGTTCAGTTTGCAGCAGACGCTCCCTGTCACTGAGCCACGAGCCGCTCACCCTCGTTGCCCTTGGTGTAGTTGACTCCGTGCGGGTGGACGCTGTACGGTCTGGAGGCTGCATTCTTCAGGTGGACGATCACAGTGTCCCCCTCCTCAGCCATCAGCACGGGCCCCAGGTAGCCCAGCCAGTCTGGTTTCATCACCTCTGTTCTGTAGGTGGCGTCAGAGTACTGCTTGTACACAGCCTTCTTGTACGTGGAGCCGATGCGCTGGGGGCCCGGCTGCAGAAAGACGGCCGCTTCTCTACAGAGGCGAGAAGAGACAGCGACGAGATGCAGCACGTGGTCCTGTCAGTGACCCAGCGAGCTCAGTACCAGCACACACAGTTCATAAGGTGTTGGACAGTATCATTAATGAACAAATGGTCAACATACTGAAGAGTAGTAACAGTTGAAGGGTCGAAATGTTAACGTCTGTACTTTACGATGAAATCGACTTACTCATCCTGCTCCAGTGTGCGGTTCTGTATGATGTTCTTCCCACTCGGCGCATAGTTCCAGGACACCTCCTCTATCTTGAGGAAGTAAACTCTTCTCATCCCAGACACACACACAGCTGCACAACACAGCAGGAACACAGTCCCCAACCCAGACCAGCGCATGTTAATCAAAAGAGTGGCTGTTTTTGTTCACTGCTCCCGTAGCTGAAGAAGAGAACGAAGAAATCAGTCAAATCAGCTCTGTCAGTCCCTGTGACTTTATACTCCCACTGACAGAGCTGGGAATACCCACGGCACGCAGAGGGGTCACTGACCAACCTATCAGACGGGTTACACTTGCATAAGGGAACAAAATGTTGTGTCAGGATTATTGAATTGTCAAAAATAAAATAAATCTGATGAAGGTTAATACGTCTTTTATGAATGTCTACTATAATCATTTAAAGTCAGTTGCTTCAAAGCAGCAATGTGCTGCTCAGCTATAATAATTAATAATCTGTGCAAAGGTGCAGGTAAAAACCTAATGTAGGCATGTTTAAACAATCAGACTTTGGAGCCAGTCGATACTGACCCTCAGCTTCAAGTGCAAAAAGAGATACTGCAAAATGTGCCAGCTACATCTGTGTCCTACTTCAATCACAGTTACATTTCAGGAGACGTTTAAAAAGCAGCATGATCTGCTTGACGTGACTTAGAATGGCCTCCTTCGCCTCCCGAAGGCCGCTGTACATTTAGGTTCTGTCTTCAGATGGATCAATAACATAAAACTCTAGAAACTCCAGGACCAGGAACTAGTTAAAGCTCACAGAGCAGGAGAAAGACCTCTACTCTATCAGAGAATGTCCTGATAATCATTTTAAACCCTGGGAACAGACACGTTTTAAATTACATTCATCTTATAATAAGATACAACATATCTACAATAGAAATTGTCATATTTATTTGAGGTAACACAAACAAATGCAAATTATAAAAATATGTTGCTAAAATATTTATAAAATGCCCAAAACATTGAACTAGTCTCTGACAGAGAAAAACACTTTACACATGCTGTGAAAATGAAAACAAATGTACAAACATGAACAGCAAAATCTGCTTGTGATGCATAACTGATCCAAAACAGTGTACAAACATTGAAACGACCATGAAATGACTAATACTGATCATAAAGAACGTGACTGCTTTGTAATAACACTGTCTCATGGAACTTCTCAATGGCATAAGGAGAGGAATGATCTCCAAACAAGCACTGAGGCGTTTGGATCAGGAGAGTTTACAAAATATAAAGCATCAAATAATGAAGACTTGAGCTGCAGAGCTTTTGATTTTTTCTTTACAGCTACAAAAGACAAGTTGTAACCTACAATAACATACAGTTGATATGATAATATTGCTGCTGTAGTTTTGCTCATTTAACTGTATTTATGTCAGCTCCTCCACGTCAAACGTCCCCTTAGCTCTCTATACAGGACACACACGCACACACACGCACACACACAAAAAATCTAAATATTACACAGTGATTAAACGTTGATGAAGTGGTGGGGGGACCTGTGTGTCATGTGTGTGTGTGTCTAACTGTGTCCACAGACGTTGTGTTCTGCTCCCATGTGTACACAGCACCGGCAGTGAGGCTGCGGTGTGTGTGGTGCGTGTCTGCAGGCGTCTCTAAGCATTCAGACTATACTCCTGCTTGTAGCAGCACGGTCGACAGATGACGTTCACCAAACCGTTGCCCAGCTGCAGAAGACAGAGGATGAACTCCAGCACAGCCAGACCCAGCAGGAGACACTGCAGGGTCACGTTCCACTCCACGATGTGCACCGGCTGGAGGCACCGGGACCAAGTCTCTGGCTGCATCAGATACCTGAAACACAGCAGTTTAGAACGTGAGTCACAGCCAGCGGAATGTGTAGATACACTGAACTGATGATGAACAGCTGATCTCCTCACCTGCCCCCCTGGTCTGCAAACGGATACGTCCACCCATAAGAGGTGAAGCACTGGGGACCCTGAACCAAGCTGAAGCCTGACACGACGAAGCAGTAGCTGGACCCGGCCAAGCCGACCACAGCTGCCAGCACCGAGCCGCACATCTGGACAGAAAAGGACGATTCAAACATGTGTGTTAGGAATGTTTGTGTTGTTTACTTCTCATTTGTCTGCGTGAATGGAAGTGGTTTCATTACTCAGTTTCAAAGATGATAAACACACACACACACACACACACACACACACACACACACACACACACACACACACACACACACACACACACACACACTCACACACACGCACGCACACAGCAGCTGTGAGCCAAGCTTACTTTGCCAAGTGTTATCTAACAAAGGGGGCCTTGTTGAATAATTATAGCTGGATTAGCATTAGCATTCCACTTCATAAGGGCACAGTGTTGGCTGGCTTAATGACAACTGTACACTATTATCCTCCAACTGGTGAGAAGAACCGGGCTAGTGGCAGTTAAAGGGGTGCATTATGAGGAGCTACAACAAAGAGGAAAGGAAAGCAACACCCAAAAGCAATTTCTACATTAAGCATTGGGATAAATGTAATTAAAATTAACAAAATCTTACCATCAAGCTTTCATTCCAACAGCAGCTACATTTCCCCAGAGTGATGAAGGCTACAGCAGGAACCAGCATCTGGAAGCACAGATATTAGGACCTTTAATATTGTTTCTGTTCGCTGTAGTGGCCACCGGTTGCACAGCTGATTTAGGTTTAGGGATGAACTGATTAGATGTCAGTGGGGTGACATTAATCTCATTTCAACAATTTTCATTACATCAAACGTCCACTTTGATCTGGATGAATTCACTGCCTGCATGAAGTTATTTTGTCTGTTGACCATATCATATAAAATCAATGCATTTCATCCACCATGCTAAGATGTTTGTGTCAGCCAAATCAGTTCAATGTCTGTTTAGTATCTCAGCGCTGGGTCAACAGAACAAGGTCGTACTGTATCATCACTGCTGGTGCGTCAAACCGAGTCGCATAACAGGATAAACTCATGAGGCCACAACACAGCAGAATAAAAACATGATTAGTGGAGGAGTGATGAGCAAAGCAAAACAATGGCACGGTTCATTGTAACGCAGCAGCAGCTGGGAGACACTTTGTTTAGTTTGGCTTCTACATGTGACTGTGAGCTCTGGCCTTTCCCCCCCTCCTCTTTCCTGAGCTGTTTTATCTGTCTCCCAGTGGTCACGAGCATCCTAACGAAGGAAGGGAGGTTCCCAGCGCTTTACATGCTCACAAACACACAATCAAACACAAAGCGTTTTTTTAAATATCCTATAGCGCGTGCAGAAAAATAACTGACAAAGCAGAGGGAAAGGAAGCGAGAGGCAGAAGGAGGGAGGGAGCTAAAGATAGATTCCTCTCAGGAGGCTTCAGTTTGCTCTTTGACTCCTGTGCAAAGTGTCACAGTAAAGGAGCAGAGATGAAAACGCAGCCAGGAAGTGAGTGAGAGGCCGCACACTGACACGCGGCTGTGGTATGTGGGCTTCAGACTTCTTCTATCTAATAAATAAAAGCTTTACAAGTGCTCCTCAGCTAATTAACGCGGTTAAGCTTGTTCTGGCAAAAACAAGAACATGTCCTCTCAGCTCGGTCAGAACTTAAACCCACCGGATCAGCAGCGTGTACAGTCTGATTAACTGCAAATTCACACAAAGCTGCATTGTTGCCACTGAACAGCTGTGATCACACTTAACTGTGATGACCAGTATAAACCTGTAAAATAAAACATTTTGGCCTAAAATTGTGCTTTTATGAGTAACAGCTTATGTGTGCAGTAAATCACAACTAATAAATTAAAATGAAGAGTTAGAATCAGCGTTGGCTGTTTCATAATCAATACAGATAAATTAAAGAGGTTTCAGTCTACGAACCAAGAAACGTGACTGAATAAAACGTAACTTTCAGAAGTTGCCGAACATTATTAATTACATTTGACACAACAACAAGATGTATCTTAGTAATAAATAGATCTGTCAAATCTAATATAATTTACTTTCGGTATTCACTGGTGTCATCAGATTTTCCATCACACAACGCTCACCAGCAGTCCTCCACCTCCTAGTCCACCGAAGTACCACACGTAGCCGGCCAGCCGGTCCTGCTGGATGTAGGAGATCTCTCCCATAGGAAACAGCAGCAGCAGGTTGGCCAGGATAGAGCAGAGGGCCAGGGGCAGCAGGGCCAGACCCAGAGTCCTGGCAAAACCCACTGAACAACACATGGCTCACCCAAAACCACAGAAGCGCCGGGAGCAGAGAAGCTGAGCGGAGCAGGAGAGCAGAGGAAGAGCGGTCGGAGGGAAGGCTCAGAGCAGCTGGGAGGCCAGGAAACACAAGCCAGTGACGGCGGCAGCCTGTTGGGTGTGTGTGTGTGTGTGTGTGTGTGTGTGTGTGGAAGCATTGAGGAGATTCTTCTTCCTCTCTAACTGGGGGGGTCTGCTATGACGCCAGGAAACGGGGGGAGATCAGAGTTCAACCAATGATGTGGGTGTTTCCCACAGCCTCTTAGGTCTCATACTCCCTAAACTAAGATCCCTCCTAATCAGAATTATGAAGTCACAACAACAAGTTGACATTGCGTTTAATACACAACCAGAGACACGTTCCTAATAACCTTCACCTACATTATGAGTAGAGTACAGCATGCACTGTATCCAGCTGATACCAGGCTGCCACCAGTGGTTATCTGCAAGACCAAGCAAAACTTTAAGATGACTTATCCGAAATCCTGATCCAGCATCAGCTCATGGCCAAGTGTTAATTTACAGTAAAACAGGAGGAAGATGTAACTAGTCAAACTGATGAACCAACGAGAGCCACAGGTTCCAGCCTCTCCACACTCATAACCTGCTAGTTTTTTCTTTTACAAATGGAACATTTGTGGGTTTTGTTTGTGGATTGGGAAAATCAAACATTGCAGTTTCTTGAACGAATTATTGACCTAATTCCTTGTCAGAAAGACTGAAATGAAATGACCCTATTTCCAGCATGTTGTGAACTACTTTATAATCCTGCTAGAACATATCAACTCCTTACAAACTGTGCTGGGATGTGGAGCTGACCACTAATGACCTGGACTAATGAGGCCTGTTGTTAAGGCAGATTATGTCAAGCACGCGGCTCTTTATAGGGAAAACGCTCGTACCAGCTGGATTTGGAGCTGTAAGGAGCTCAACATGGAAGCAAAGTCCAGCAGCGAGATTTGTGCTGAGGTAGAACCATGTTTGAGCTTCCTGCTCCAGAGTGAAGGTGCTTTACATGCGATTTAATCACCAACCCAAACCACAGTGTAATATAATTAGCTTGTCTGTATTTATCCTGCCTGTGATGAGCGAGGGAGAAGCAGGATGTTCAACAGCTGGAAGTTCAATGAACGATAAAACTTAATAAACAGACATTGCTGGCAGCATCCAGCGTATCAGAGGTGGCTCGCTCACAGAGAGCTTCAAGGGCTGATTGGGTAAAACCTGTAATCTGAAGTAAACTTGCTGCTTGCTGCTCGTATGTACATTCTGAATAAACAGAATTCTGCTAGTTAAGCTGAAAACTACTCACATTACAAAGCCTAACAATAATGTACACCAATTGGAATTGAGGGGAGGAAGTGAGAAATGTCTACTGCAGAAAACAAACACATCCATCGTCCAAACTGGAGCCTGCTGGGCAAGGGGCAGGACTCACCCTGGACAGGTCACACAGCACAGGAATAGGAATAAATCCATCATCATCATTTGTCACTGGTCTGATTTAAAATGATCAGGTCTGTGTGTCATGATCCGTGTCTTTGTTTCTAGTTGTTCCCTGTTTTCACGTCATGTCCTGCTTGTCTTATTTTGGTTCCAGTTTCCGTTTCCTGTTTTATTTTGGTAGTCTCCCGGTCTCTGTTTTGTGTTCTAGCTTTACTTCCGGTTTCTTGTCTTGTCACAGCTGTCCCTGCTCATTACCCACACCTGCACTCTGTTAGTCATCAAGTCACTGTGTATTTAACCACCACCTGTGTCCTTAGTTCCCTGCCAGATTGTCGTATTCGAGTTCCCTGAGTGTTCGTGTTTCTTGTGAGTTGAGCGTCCCTAGTCTCCTGAGTTCCCTGCGTGTTCGTGTTTTTCGTGTTTATTCCTGTTTGCACCATGTATCCTGCCTGACCCTGGAGTATCTACTGACCGTGAGTTTTTGCCTGTTCCCTGCCTGTACTTTTGTCGAGCCATTTCGTGTATGACCTGGACCGTCTGACCGTGCCTTAAGAATAAACCTTTCTGATCGTAATCTCGCCTCCGTGCTGTGCATGTGGGTTCGCCGCCTGCCTGCTTCGAGTCCCTGACACTGTGTGTCATACATATTTCACTAGCACCACAAACACTGCCTAAGACTAAATGAATAAGAATGGAGACATAACATGTTGAGATCATTCACATTTATCACCATTACATTACTATCATTAAGATTATAAATATCCAGTAACGACCTGTCTCTTCATAGCAACAAATCAGCAACGAAACAAACAGACTAAAATAAATAATTATCCTAAGAATTATTAATTAATCTTTAGTGTCTAACATAATATTACATGACATTCAATTTCCTGTTTAAAATCAAGGACCATATAGGGACAACAGTGTTATTCATTCTAAAGTATTGTGTACAACTCCAGATAAATTTAGATTAAATGTATAGTCTGCTGCTATAGGTCATAGCAGTAGATTACAAACATAAACGTGTAAGTAAACATACAATAGAGAAATGCAAAGGACATGAAATCAGGCACTTCATAATGCAGCATGAACCTATTGAACCATTGTAAAGCAGTGAAGACTGAAACCTGATAGTGTCTGTGCTCCAGGAATTGGTAATCAATTCGTCCAATGATTTGCCTATTAATATCCTTGCGCACATCCGTCAGCTCTGGGGTCTGATCCGCCCCACAACACCCTGGTTGAATGAGCAGCTTGATTGACAGATGTGTTCCACCACTCCCCCACTGTGATGATCTGTCCCCGCCCAAACTGAGATCTCTCGTGGCCTGTGATACAAGATACATACAAATGACTTCATGTTTCATTATTGAGTAACTAAAATTCAGAGGAGGACGCCATCAAATATCCTCTACTGAACCACCTAACTGAAATAAGGAACAAAACAAGAAACACATCAGTTACTGTGCTCTTACGTAGAGTAGACTATTAATACTGAGATAACCTTTCCTGAAATAAACAGCCAGAATACTGGAAAAGCTCCTTCACTGCATTTCTTACTGTGTTACTGGCCTGGACTTCACTACCGATAGAAAAGTTCCAAAGCAAACAAAAGCAAGACAGGGCAGCTTTACTTATGTTGTGTGCTTCATAAAAGGAAGAGGAACAAAAAACTTCCTGTTTGCAGCAGGAACCAGCAGGGCTTCAGGGGAAGTGGGGTCTAATAGCAGCTTTAGCCATGTAATAAGGGTTGTTACTATAAAACAATAAAACTATTAACGTAGCACATTAACCTTTAAACAGGATGTATGATGACAACACCCAGGTATCGTGTAATGTCACTAATGAAACTAATGGAAAATAAGGAACCTTTATGTTCTGTTGATAGTTTTCCATTTGGGTTTTGACTTGTCTACCTGTGACTGGCCAGTTCACTCTGTGTCCCCGTCTCCTCAGCTCCTTGGCCACCTTCCCATCGACCCCCTCCTCCAGATTTATCACCCACTCATCAGCTGGATGGACACGTCAGAAAATGAGCTTGATTAAAAAGGGCTTACATTACGCAGTAGCAATAAAATTATTAAAAAATTATCTGACAGCACAACAACAAACTGAATCAATCTGACCACCAATTAAACACACTGTGACGTACACAGTCATGTGTCCTGTTGTCATAAAACCGAGCACCTCCAGCTTGTGTACTGTATGAACCATGGATGACACTAAAACAATTGTAGGAATCATTGTCTTTCATTAAATGTTTTTATGGTATTTATGTTTTTAAACTGCTGTAGAAGTCTTATGTAATAGTTGCGCCACACACGAGGAAGCTCAACCACAGACTGCTTTGACTAAACACACATGGCTGATGCTAAACTGCTGGCTGCTGTGTGTGTGCTGGGGGGCGTACCTCTATGATCGTACTGTACATGAACTCTTGGTGCATCCAGAGCTTGTTGAGGATTCATGCCAAACTCCAACATGTTCAACAACACCTAAACAGAAGAGCATCATCAGTTTAAGCCAATTTGAGAAATGTTAATGTACAAACTTGTCATACAACAACTTATTTTCATTTTACCTGACACTTTTTTTAACTACTAAGAGTCATTTTGATCACTTGGTACCTGGATGTGTCCTTGCGGTTGCATAAAAGCCCCCATCACCCCAAGTGCAGCAAGAAGTTGTGGTTTTGGTGCCGAGTCAGTGAGAAGTGCAGCTATTATGGTGTGATATGGACGTTTCCCTCCAGCAACACAGTTAAGATGATTACGATGCAGAGAAAAGTTGGCCCCGCGATTCTGCAGGAAGCAGCTTTTGTTAATGAAATACAATGATGAATCCTGGTCTGATTCGGTTAAAATAAAATTTATTTTTTAGAATTAAAAATTTATTATTGTACAGTTTGACTTTTCATGTAGTCCTAGCAATCACAAGCATGCAGTACTTACAGTACATCAACACAAACAACATGTATTCGTCCCAGCTTGCATGAAGAAACAGTAATATGCAAAACAGCATCATTAAATGTAAATCAGTGAAACTTGTCCATTCATGTCGAGTGTCTGACAAATGTTTCATTTTCTTTAATTCACGCAAACAACACTTGTAGGTCAAAGCTTCATGCTTAGCTTTATATAACCAACAATCAACACGTCACACAAATACACATGCTTTGCGTTCTTTACAAACCTGCAGTGAGAATCCACAGCCATTGGGAACCAGGCCAGTCCCAAAGGCCATATAAGTGCTGTTAACAAATGAACAGGCGTTACCCTGGCTGTCAATCACACACAGATAGACCGTGTCACTTCCTGTCATCTGGCCAGGCTTCACTCCCTCCATAGCCCTGCAAAAAAAAACACACACAACTAGCTTTAGATATAAATATTTATTCTGGAACATAATCCAGAGGTTATGGGTCAAGTTGTTTTAATATGTCATGTTTACTGCAGCATAAAATATCTTACTGGGATTGGTTATGTGCACTAATAAGGCAGATCACACCACTGATTGAAAAATACAATACAATAATGAGATGAAAAATGTGATTAGGGTGCAGCTGCATATAAACACAGCTGTTACATTGACCAAGTTACCAAATTGAAGTGTCTGTAATCTTCTACCGTCCATCGGGTTCATTATGTGACTGTGGAGTTAATTAAACAAGACAACTACAGGTCACAGGTCACTACTGTCACGTTATAATTAATTTAGGGTTGACTGAAGCAACTGGGTTAAGTTGTGTGAGTGAGGACTTTTATGCTGTTTTATCCTGTTTGTTGCAGTAATTCTCCCTGAGTAGTTTAATTTTAATAAAATCTAAAACACACACACTCCTAGGATGTGTAGTGTGTGTTTCTGTACACAAGAAGACATTATATTGTTATTTTATAGTTTTATCTTGTGCTTGTCTATTTGTCTTTAATCTGATAATGTCCTAGTGTCCAAAGTCTACAGAACTGGCCATTAAATGCACACAGGTGGCATGGTGGTGGAGTTGGGGGGTGGAAAAAGTCTACACTGCTATCTAAAGTCAACAGAGCATCACTGGTACACACTAGTGCCAACAGGCCCACACACAGACACGAACCTGTTCATGCTAATGCTCCGTGCTCGCTGCTGGCTGTACGTCTTATGCAGTAAGGTTTGCACAGGGAGGGTCACATGGTTTGGATCGCCGAGGTAACACAGCGCATCCGTTAGTGCCAAACGCACCGCTTCCACCAAAACGTGGATGTAGTCAGAGCTGTTATGACCTAAACCTACAAGAAAACTATTTTAAATATAGAAAGCAGACGCACAGAGACATGTAAACGTTTCATGACATCAGGCCCTACAGCACAGCACAGAAGTTTTTTTCTAAAACTCGTGGACCAATCATCAGCCCATCAGCAGTCATGTGATATGAGAGGAGCTTTACATGTTTAGCTCAGCCCTATCTCTCATTTTCTTTTTTAATAGTGATGTTTGATTTTTGTCTTTGTCAGGTTGTGACAGGGGTCTGGTAAATAGCTGGATCACATCCAACTGTCATACACAACATAAATCACGTGATTCATAAGTGAGTCGGATGTTGGTGGAGCCGCTGATGGTCAGGACTGTCCCGACAATAATGGCCAATTACACCCACACTGGGTTTGACGGCAGGCACATTCCACCTTAGGTACACATGAACTGTGCTGGCACTGCACCTCGCATGTGATACACATAAAAAATTCTAAAATTCAAAACATGTCGGTTTAGGCACAGTACAAACTGAGCCACCACTATGACTCTATGCATGAAGATTATCAATAATACCAATAATACCAACTTAGTATATTAACATTTTATTACAACCTGGTTCACGTTCAATACCTTTGACAGAAAAGTTCTCCAAGATGTTGAGCAGCAGCAGAGCAGCCAGTCCCTGGCTGTTAGGAGGAGGCTCCCACAGATGCACACCCTGAACACACATCACAAGCACTCACACTGCTCAGTAAATTATTAAAATACAGATAGAATTACTATGTCGAGACCTCACCTTATATTCTGTACTAATGGGTGTGATGACCTCACTGTCATGGCCGCTGAGATCATCCAAGGTCATGACTCCGCCATGTCGGCCAATGACATCAACGATGGCCTGGGCCACTCTTCCCTGGTAGAAACCTGCTTTGCCACGCTCACCCAGCTCCTATAGACACATGAATCCATAAACCATTAAACTGAATCAGTTCGTCTCTAACTATGATTGTAACGTTGACATAATGCCACAAGTCCAGAGTTTTCAAGTCATCTGATATGTGATATACTGTATGCCATAAATTTACCAAAGAATGTAATTAAAAATCTAAAGACATACGTCCAATAAATGTAGAAGATTAGGTCAGTGAGAATGACTTCAGTGATTTCGCTCAAGGAAGTAGTGAAACACACCGTCATAGCAAAGGAATGACCATTCTGTCATGGAATCAATGAGGCTGAGGTCATGGCTATTGTTTCTACAAAGAAATGTCTGGTACAGTAACACAGCACAGCCTTAATGTGTGAAAGCATGAATGGCCCCACACACAGGGAGTTCAGCCATAGTTTGACTTCAGGTTTGTTGAGAGGAAATGACAGAATGAGCAGTTTTAAATAAATAACCCCCCATCACAATCCTGCACATTCTCGAAGAGGAAGCCACATCAGCCTATGCTACTGCAGTATCTTATTAATACTTTTTTTACTAATGAATGAATAGTTTTAATTACTGTTATAACGTTTAAGTCCAACATTTTTGTATTGCTGATGGATAACAAGACTGAATGTAGTTAATTCTATAATTTGTTATTTACTCCTACTCCTTTCTCCACATTAACTCTTCTTTTACGGCCTCTCTTTCGTCCACTTTTGCTTTCCTACATTCATTTAATCTGTTCCACCCTCTCCTCTCCTCTCGATCACCTTCACTCTTTCCCTCTATTATCTTTGCCTTCACTCTACATCATCACAACGTTTTTCCAGTATTTCCCTCTGTCCATTCCAGGTCTTCCCACATAGAAGCCTGAGTCAGAAGAAGAAAAGAAACATCATCTCAATGGAAGTAAAATGAACACAGTGATCTGTTCACACTGTTGTTTCATTCATGACCACAAAACACCAAACGGCCTTTCACTCCACATGTCCTATCAATATGTGACTTTTAGTTTAAATGATTTACCTTGAGGGTTTGAGCGAGGGCAGGGTTTCTGAATACTTGTCCACATTTAGGTGCACGATTGTCCAGCAGCAGGTCTCCGCCTAGTTCCTTCCCAGCATCTCTCAAAGCAGCCACCCCCTTCGCCCAGTGGTGAGCTGTTACCTCAGCAACAGGAAACCCCACCTCTGCTAGCTCCACCGCACCACCCAGCACCCCCTGCAAAGACAGCTGGGGAAAAAATGAAGAGGAAACTGGCTTATTACCTCACGGGAAACCTCCCTGAGTAGGAGGTGTGAGTCATTGTTGTAAGAAGAAACTGTAATATCCTTGAGGGTTACCCACAAAAGGAAATAAACACTTCAAGCCTTTGTTTGAAACTTACACGAGGAGTATTTCAGGAAATATTCTGTGATCTTAGTATTCACTACAGTATTTGTGCTTCAGCAGGTCATTAACATTCTTAACAGCTCATTCAGCAGCTCTGAGTCTCATCAAAGCTGATGTGGGAGTCACCGGACCAGAGTTCAGGAACGCAGCCCTTCGGTGCATCCAAAGGCCCAGGAGGAAACATCTGAATCAAAGTATACCTTTGCTGTGTCTTAATATGGTTCCTCTTGCTGTGTTCACGTCGTTTTTGGACTATGTTGGGCGGAACAATGACTACATAAGTTTTGAGTGATGCCTAAATCTCTGATACACAGTCCAGACAAAGACAAAAGACAAAAAGGTCAAACCTTGCCACTACCAAACAGATGTACAGTGTCACACCAACATGCAGGAGCCCCTGGTACTGTGACATTCAAGACATCAAAGAGGGAAGGAGGCGCATCAGCAGTGTAGCCACGTCCTTCCATGAGGTCCAGGGTCTGCGCTTTGGGTGAACGCCCACTAAGGACACAGACAGAGGCTTAAATAATTATTCAGTATTAAGAAATGAACAGCAGAGAGAAAGAGCCTCCACCTGCCGTTAATTCCACTGATCTCCCCAGTCTTTCCGTTGTAGAACAAGCAGAACGCATCTCCACCCGGGCCAGTGCTGAACGGTTCTGTCACTGCCAGTGCTGCTGCTATAGCAACCGCAGCATCTGCAGCATTACCACCCAGCTTCAGCACATCTGGACACAAAGAGACACTGCTATGACTGATTCACAGGTTTCCATGGCCACAAAGGGCCTCACCTGAGCAAACTTAAAAAGAAGTTGCGATAAGTTGTCAATCTATTTAGCTAGCGGTTAGCAGTTAGCAGTTAACGGTTAGTAGTTAGCTCTAGTTAACTGACTGTTTTCTGCTGCTCCCACGCTTGTCTTCTCTGTTGCAAAACGTTATCATTATCTTTATTCCTGCATTTTATTGCTGAAGGATATAACACAGGTCGTGGTTAAAAATGACAATAACAATTGTAAAGTCTTTTCAGACATTCTGCTTTGCTGCTAAACGTTGAGGATCTCCATGGCAACGGTTTGCACTCACCCAGTCCCACCGTCGAAGCTAGCGACTGACTGGACGCCACACAGCCGTGTAAACACACGACGGGAGACCGACGAGAGGAGAAGGTCAGGTCGGCGTCCATCCTTGTGTGAAGCCCAGTGGTGTCACAGTCACAATGTCAGCGTTATACAACAACACGCACTGTAATATTTAACTGTTTTGAACTTTCAACTTTCATGATCGATTACTGCTGTTTTGATTGAGTTCGGGTCAGAGAAGCCGATCGCAGAGTGCATCGATGAAGAAGCGCTCAGAAATGAACTAGAGGGAAAAATAACTCAAAACTGAATGTTGGATGGCGGTTCTTATCTACCTGCGAAAACCAATATGACTTTCTTTTTGAATTTAAAACACAACTAACTTTGTAATTTTCTAAGTAATAATAACTGGCATGCAAGAGACAATGTAGAGACATATAGCGATATATATAGCGATATAGAGTCTATATATCTTTTTAATGTCTCTATATCGCTCTATGTATACACCCAATAAATATAATAGGGAATTATATACATCCCCAGGCTACGCACATTAAATGGTCCTAATGAAGGAGACTTTCCTGTTGTGCTATTGTAGGTGTCAGTTCCTCCTCAGTGTCCATGCATGCCAAACTCTTGGTAGAACATTAACTACCATGTCTTTAGTGGTGTGTCTGTGTGCTCTGTGTTAATGGCCCTGCTTGTGTGTATGCAGAGTGTGCATTTGTGTGTGTGTTTAATATTAGAATTGCCTGCTGTTTATGTGAGTCAGTGACACACACACAGGGAGGCAGACCTGGACTATAAAGCACCTGTGATGCTGGCCATGTCCTCAGAAACAGGACAGGTGAAGCAGGACCATTAGACACAACGAAGGTCAGGGTCATTTTTGCTGCATCTCGGATTTCAACAGCCGACCGATTTGGAGTGCACAGAAACTGGGCCAGACTAAAGTCCACACTCTTTGTTTTGTCTGTTTTAGATGATTCAGTCCACAGATCAGATTTGTTTTGTGAAAGCATTTTCTAAAGTTGCAGTAGTTTTTTACTAAAGAGGTGGTTAAAGCATCAGTCACGATGTGTTCAGGCAGTTTCGCCAAATGTCTTGGAATCACGCTGATTCCTCTGTCGATCGTGTGTGTGCTGTGCAACATCCTGCTCTTCTTCCCTGGTGGAAAACCTGTGGCAAAGGAACACATCACAGAGCAGGTGTGGTACTTTGGAGGCATTCTAGGCTCTGGAGTGCTGGTAAGTACAGAAGAATTAGATTAGTG
This sequence comes from Betta splendens, assembly GCF_900634795.4. Lineage (NCBI taxonomy): Eukaryota > Metazoa > Chordata > Actinopteri > Anabantiformes > Osphronemidae > Betta > Betta splendens. Next base: position 2,212,715 of record NC_040884.2, read on the forward strand.
ACAGAAGCTGAAATGAATTGGATTTCATTACTGAACACATCATGTGTAGAGCATTTTGTCATCATCACATAATTGTTGTTTTTGTACAATGAATCAGTTAAAAGCCTTTGGTATTGACTTATACAATATTTTAAATGGGTCTAATGACAAACTTAGTGTGTGTGTGTGTGTGTGTGTGTGTGTGTGTGTGTGTGTGTGTGTGTGTGTGTGTGTGTGTGTGTGTGTGTGTGTGTGTGTGTGTGTGTATGTGTGTTCGTCTGGGAACAGATGATCTTTCCAGCTCTGGTCTTCCTGGGTCTGAAGAACAACGACTGTTGCGGCTGCTGTGGCAATGAAAGCTGTGGACGCAGGTTTGCGGTGAGGAGATGCTTCACTGTTCCACCTCTCGCCATAATCAAACCATTATTTACAGCTCTAGCTTAATCAAAATTTTTGAAGGAGACTATTTCTGTAGTCAGAACTGCAGGTTTGACAGCAACCTGGTCACCTGGACACTCTACACTACATTTAAAGAAAAATATGAATGCATTTAAAACATACAATCAACTTATAATAGCTGCTAATGAAATAGTAAAGGTGATGATTTGATTACCACACTGTGGCTGAACTTCCTCTTATGTCAGTTTCACATGACTTTCTCACACAGAGCGAGTATTGTGCTACTGTAGAAACACTGTGATCGATAACTCAGGAATGTGTAAATGTGGGTGGAAAGAATGAGCACTGGTCACGACCTAAGGCCTGGTCTTCTCACACAGAAATAATTATTTTACTGCTGTCAGTGTTTAATGAGTAGAAAGTGAGATAAGTAAATGCATTGATTCCCGATATGAGCAACTGCTTCCCTGTCTGCAGATGCTGAGCTCCATCCTGTTTGCAGCGGTGGGAGTTGTAGGCGCTGGTTACTCAGTTATAGTTTCTGCTGTGGCTATCAACCATGGACCCAAGTGTTTGGTGTTTCAGAACAACACAGAGCTGTGGACCACTCCCTTCTCCAATGGGTAAGAGATTAAAACACTTCAATGTGATTTTGCTTCATAATATGTTTGTGAACACCAGGTAAAGAAATATAAAGTAATAATAAAGAGAAATACATACAGTAAAGGTCAGTTTGCATTTGTACCATTTTAATCACAATTACAATGTTGCACTGTGCCAAATGCTGCCTATATTGTTTTATCTATACCTTCAATAATATATTTTATGCTGTCCATGCTGCCTCTTGGCCAAGTCTTTACTTCAAATGAGATCTGGTTCTTATTATCTGGCCATTTGTTTTAACACAAAGTGGCAAATCAAACTACTGCGTCTTAACAAAAAGAAAATCTGTGAATCTGTGTTCATTGAAGTAACAGATAAAGGCATTGTCCCTCCTCAGAGACTATCTGTCCAACCACACGGCCTGGTCACAGTGCTTGGAGCCAGCCAACGTGGTGTCCTGGCATCTGTCTCTGTTCTCGGTGCTGCTGGTCATGGGTTTAATTCAGATAGCACTGTGCGCCGTGCAGGTGATCAACGGCCTGCTGGGAGCTCTGTGTGGGGACTGCTGTGGCTGCTGTGGGGGGGTCAGTAGCTGTGAAGTTACTTTTACTGCAGTATAACTGGAAACTGTAAAACAGAGACACATTTTAGGGAACTAATGGTAACGAGTGGTGTTTTTCAGAGTGAAGGATCCGTCTGATCCCGTCCTGCAGCTGAGTGTGAAGATGGAGTTTATTTATTCAGGTTTTGGACGATGGCAGCAGCTTCTTGTGTGATCTTCTTTTTGAGCTCATTGATTACTGTGTGTCCAACAACACTGGTGAAATGACAGAGCTCTAAGCTAAAGGGTTTACTGTTTACTGTTTAGCATTAAATCAGTAAATTAATATTTGTTTCCTGACATAAAGATGACAAATTGATGCAAAACACATCTACATGTCTGGTAGAACTAACTCTAACACAGATGTTATTGTCATCAACCACTGTCGATTTGTTGTATTTCATCTGAAGTCCAGACGCTTTTATGTTTAGCTCAGTTACTGAAAAACTGTTTCGTATGTGTTATTTGACAGATTACATGATGTGGACATACAGTATCATTATCACTGTGTTATACATTGTTATGAATATAAAAGGCAATAGTTATATGCCAAAAATACTATCACTGATATATTATGATGATTTCTTCTGTAGGTCTGTGAATGACTGATCTGATGCAAAGCTATTGTGTAGTTATTTAAAAAGTTAGTTTGCAGTTGTAAAAAAGGAGAAATGCTCTTTCTCTTTCATTCTCTGTGAGTTTCTGTGAATTCAATTCTGCTCAGGGACTCATTTTTAGAAACATGGAGCAGGACGCCCCCAGCAGGAGAAGGACAGTTACACTGTATAGTACAAATACTTTTCTGGTTTCTGCTGGTCAACATTCATCCATTTGGTGATCTATGCTGAGATATTTAAGCTATGAGCTGTATAATTCATAAAATAAAAATGACATCTATAACTTAAGTTGTGTAATGTCTCACAGATCATCACCTGGTGAAACACAGTTTTAGTGTCTCTACTACCACAGACCAGTTCTGCAGGAGTTTGTGGAATGGTGTGACAACTTTCACCTGGAACTGAACATAGATAAAACCAAAGAGTTGGGGGTGACCTTCTCCACCAAACAAGGGGTCACTGCTATAATCCATGGGGAGGCAGTCAAAGAGTCCAAATATGTGGCAACCATCTGTGACAACCGGCTGAAGTTCTCCTCCAACACTGAGGACATTCTTACAAGGTGTCACCAGTGTCAGTACCTCCTCAGTAAACTCAGCTCCTTTGGAGTCAACAAGAACACTTTGATGGCTACTCCTTCATAGATAGCATCATCACATTATCCATAACCTGCTGGTTCCAGTTCACCACACAAAACAGAAAATGCCTACAGAACTTTGTCAAAGTGTGCTCCAAAACCACTGGCCAACCGATGTCCCAAATCCATGACCAGCAGGAACTCAGCGGACAAGACCCGCCCCATGCCCTTCAACTCATGCAAGACTGAAAGGAGCATCCTGCTCCTGAACTCCACTCACTAATCATTTCACATATTAGGGCAATCACTATGTACAGGTATACTGTACTGTTTCCATTTTTTTATTATTTTATTTATATTATCGTTGATTATTATTACAAACTTACTTAAGATTTTCTATGGTTGTTATACAAGCTGCTTACAAGTGTCCTGCCTAGAATTGCCCCTAGGCATAAATTACGTTTCTTTGATTAATAAAAGGTAAACGGTCATAGACGCAGTTTGACGATGCGAACGATCATCCGTTTGTTCGTTTGCCAAAAAACAAAAAAACGGACATCTTTCATTGAGCTGTTTTTGTAGTCGGACTCTTTTTCTTAGACACCTTTAAAGCGGAATCGAAGTAGTGGAAACCGGAAATGCTACACGGAAGCAAAAGACAGCACACCAGCGTCTTACGGGAACTAAGCTAGTCCTGACATTGAGTGTAAAGAAGTCTGAGGCATGATTTAAACACGAAACGAAGGTAATTCGTCGTTATTATCCCGTTTATGGCTTATGCTGTACGTGCAGAGACATACTTCAGTGATGAAAATGTCTAAGCCGTAATGACACACTGTTTTCACTGGTTTGAGTCGGTGTCGCGGTCGCAATCTAGTATTTTTTAACGGTTCAGGCGTTATAATGTTCTATTTAATGTAGATTAACCTCAGTTTTGGTATATAAGTTTTGTCTCTTTCGTTTTTCAGATGCTCCATTCTGTATTTAGAAGAATCACATTTGCAGCGCAGAGGGTAATGTTTAGTAATATCCTGTCTTCCAAAACCATAGCTTTTTAAATAGCTTTTAATAAATTATTTTACTGGTACGTAAATATTCATGTTTTCTCCAGGTATTTCACTGGGCTCCCCCTGCACAACAATGCTGCACATCAACCTTGGTTGGAGCTTCTTGTATCAGATCAGGCTCCCTCCAGACCAGGTCCTGGTCTTCATCTACAGAAATGGTCACTGGCCTTTTTAAACTTCCAGTCACTGGTTTGTTGAGGACTGAACCTTTCCTGGGGACTCAAGTCTGTACTTCACAATTTCTAGTGAGGAACAAACAATTCCACTCGTCTGCTGTGTGGCTGAAGAAGCGAGAAAAGCCAGAGGCTCCTCCTAAAGAGCTGGATCTGTTACGTTATGACTTAAAGGACCTGTGGAAGGGTCCCAGACCGGCCTTGTGCCTCGGGTTTGCAGGGCTGATTCCTTTCGTGTCTCCTACTCTGCTCATGGCTGTGACTGAAACCTACTTCCCAGATCTGGCTTTTGCACAGTTGGCCTACGGTGCATCCATCCTGTCCTTCCTGGGTGGGGTTCGCTGGGGATTTGCTCTTCCTGACAGTAGCCCAGCCAAGCCTGACTGGCTCAACCTGGCCAACAGTGTGGTTCCCCCTCTGTTAGCCTGGGCAGCCATGCTCATGAGCGACAGCATTGATCCTGCAGCCACCATGGTTATCATGGGACTTGGAATCTCACTGCACTACGATCTCTCCCTCCTGCCTACGTACCCCAGCTGGTTCAAGGCCCTGCGCGCAGTTCTCACCATAGTTGCATTCTTTTCACTAGTTGGTACTCTCGTGATGAATGAAATGTACCCAGCAAAGAACCTGTTTCCTGAATAACACATGCACATTTTACCCTAATTAAAAAATAATTATTTGTCAAGACGTTGGTGATTTTTGCTGCAGCCCCCGGACATGGGCTCTTGCGTTCAAGTTGAAAAGTAAAAAATTTAAGATTGTCCCTTTTTATGTTCCCTTTATGTCCTTTCATGTAGTACTGAGTGTTTCACAATCCTTCTGCTTGGGGTCGGACAGCTCAAGCCAGGAGGACTGACATCACTGAGAAAATGAGTGTTACATAAGATCTAAACTGGTATAATCTGCACTTTAAACCCTCGCGGGTCAAAGCACTTCATCAGGTGACACAACACAGGATGGTGCTCAGTTTAGAATGAGCAGGACATGTCAGTCAGTACACCTGATTCCATATAAACCTATTGTTCTATGATTCAACCATAACAGTAGCATTTTAAGCATTCACACCTTCTCCATGTTTGTATTTAGAGTTTATTCATGTAAACGCCAGCATCAAATAACCAAACATTGGAAAAAGGCAAGACGGAGGAGGATGAAATACAGATATCAGAGAGAAACCCCAGCATGAAGGCACGTCATTAGCCCGGTCACCAACGTCACTCAAAGGCTGCATCACTAATATATGGGAAACCTCATGGAACCTGCATTGGCTGAAACTCACTGCTAAGGAGACGAGCTGTGTTCATCCCAGAGTGGGAGCCAGTGAAAGTGCAGCGTGTGATACCAGTATTGCAGCCTGAAACCACCTCCAAACCAAATGTCCTCAACAACTCCATGAAGTTTGAAGTGTGACTGGATATAAATGAATTTCATGACTTTTGGTCATTTGTGAAATGCATCTCTTGATGCATTGGATCTTATGAGTATGAATATTCATACAATAAGGTGCTTTGTGGACAAACTTTAGAGGAACTTGTGATGCAAAAAATGAGCATCTCTACTTACAGCAGTAATTAATTGTCTTCTTCGGGTGCTTGGTGACCAAATGATATCTACGTCTTTGGTTGGTTAGTTGCAGGGTGTCTCAAATTTACCCAAACCCTACAGTGGCACAGCCTGCAGCAGATTCTGGTGACTTACAAGTAAACAAAACTCTAACGTGAGAGTTTCCCGCTTCGGAGAAGGTTTAGGAACAATTATCCTGCTCTCTCTCCACACACCCCAGGCGACTGCTGCTACTTCTGAATGCCCAGGCCCGACCGCATGTACTCATACACCACGTAGCTGATGCTCACGGCCGGAATGACCTTCATAAAGTTGGGCAAGATGCCGCGGTAAAGTCCAAAGAAGCCTTCCTTTTCTAGAATCTTCTTCACCATCTTGTTCATGGGCAGCTGCTCTGAACCCTCCACAGAAGCTGGAGACGAGAGGAAAATGAAAGATTAGAACTATTTGGAACTCAGCCGCCACCAAATCTGAGGCGCGCTTCGCTTCACCTTGCGCCTGCATCCTGGTGCGGATCAGAGCCAGAGGGTAGCTGGCCAGCTGACCACACGTGCTGGAGATGGTGCCACAGCCCAGAAGCACCAGAACGCCGGGGTTGGCTGTGTCTTTGGCGTAGCGGGACAACCAGACGTTCTTCAGGCTCTGGTTTGGAAGAAGAGCAGCTGATTCAGACACGTGCAGCTGCGTGCGGGCGCTCAGCGTCGTGCCTGCGATCGTACCTCATAAACCGCCAGGTCGATGCCAGCGTAGGGAATGATGCCCAGAATGTTGGGGATGTAGCCCTTGTAGAAGGCCTTCACTCCCTCCCTCCTCAGGATTTTCTTGGCACAGTCAAACATTCCTGAGTACTGACCAGTCTTGCGCAGAGTCAGACGCGTTTTCATCACCTGGTTGAAGAGAGATCATCAGTGACCAACGGGTTTGAAAGGTTTTGTACTCCAAGGTAAGTCAAGCAACACGGACGCTCAGTGTTCCAGGCTTCTGAACCTCCTGAACATCAGAGCGATGAATAACAGACGCTCCTCGTGTGCTCACCTCCATGGGGTAGATGGCCGTTTGCGCCGAGGCTCCGGCCAACGAGCCGGCCATGAACCTCTCGTGGGTCTTGACCTTTCCTGGTTCACTGGACAGCAGCTTCTTATACTGATGAGACAGAGACGCCCAGGATAAAACCTAGCAGTGACGGTGGTGGTGGTGTGTGTGTGTGTGTGTGGGGGGGGGGTTACCTGCTCATAGGCCATGAACTTAATGGCCGTCTCCGGGGCGATCTTCAGGACGTTGATGCCGTTTCCTCTCCACAGAGACGACACACCTCCTTCCTTTAACATTTGCTTGAAGCCACCAACCAGGCTGATTTGATTGCTTTTGGAAGCGTGAACCTAGAAACAAGAACACGCTCAAGTCTCCAGCAACACAACACCTGACTGGATATTACACAGAGCAATGTGTTGATGTTTTGCTTTCCCCCCACTCTCCTCACGCACCTGCATGAAGACCTTCATACGGTCCAGCGGCGCCGTGCCCGTCCGGGACACGGCGCCGGCCATGCCGCCCGCCGCCAGCTGCTTCCACCACAGCCCGCTCGTCTTCTCCTCCTCCGTGAACTCGTCTGGGATGGTGAGACTGTCGCCAATGTCCAGCACCTAAACACAACAGGACCATCAACACTGATCGATGTCTGTCGCATACACCCGTATTTATCAGTCAGATCACACATCAAATCCCTTTGAGTCACAGCTTCGCCATCGATGTAACACTTGGCAGAACCAGACACCCGTCATGAGCCCCATGCTGAGATCAGCTGCATCACCACACACCAAAGTAACGGGCTGTGCCACAAACATCAGGTTTACACAAAGTCATCCAAATACAAAAATTACGGTCAAATCTTTCTGATACAATGGTCCAGTGTCGTCCTGTATAAGGACACACGAGAACTGACAGCCTTCTAACACGATAACACCTGCCTGAGACGCTCCTTCAAACTGATGCCGCACACAACATACACTGTCCTCCTCTAGTGAGTCATAACTGAACCCTCGTCAGAGATGTGACTGCCTACAAACCCCTGATGAAGTTAGACTCAGTTTTGTTCCTGGTTGGTACCACAGCTGACTGAACTGAGTCCAACTTCATACTTTAAGTGCAAATTGAAGGATCAAACTCTCAGAGATGCGTGAGAAAATGTCTGATGATTGGATGATACAGAGTAGAACCTGAATGACGCCAATCACACAAACAAACTGGTAATTAAGTCATTCTAAAACTTTTACTGCCCAGTGTTGTTTTAGCAACTCAGTGCTGCTCTTTTCTCACATGATTTGGTTGAAAAAGCAAATAAACCTGACAACAACTCACTTATGCCTGTAAAGTTTAATACCTTTACATGGTCTGAATATGAAGAGATGACCTTCATATTTACAAGCAACCGTGCTCTGCTCTAGTCCAACCCACCATGTCCACCTCCACCTCACAAAAGCCTCCATCGTCTTCAAGCTCGAGGAAGAACCAGCTCTCCTGCTGCGGCGGCGGCTGCTGAGGCTGCAGCAGAGCCATGGCCACGCGGAGCCTGCGATGCGGCGCCGGTCCGCTGCACGGACGGATCCACTCAGACACTCGTCAACGTGTGTGCGGGTTCACTGCATGCAGCCACGGGCCGTCAGCGTGTGTCAGTCCTCTTCACTGCCTCCCACCTTAAGCAGCACCAATCCCAGAGACGAGCTAATCCTCTGCAGGCCATACTTAAATTAGGCCACTGCTGCTAATCTTAGCGACCAAAGGTTAATTTAACGTCTGGGGCTGAGGCAGGAAAGAGAGAGTGGAGGCGTCACAGATTAGTCGCTGGCTGCGTCTTTGTCATGCAACAGGCGTCTACGTCACACTTCGACTGCAGTGTTGTAATGAAAAGTTGTTTAGCCGCTTTGTTGTTCTTAACTGATGGTTTCAGAAGGTACGACCTCCTCCACAGCTTTCTTCTTGTCCCTCTTCTCTGGGAACAAACAGGTCCAATGTGCTGATGTAAACCCAGAATCTGCTGACAATGCTTTCCTTTTATTTAAGCTAAAGTTTTGGTAACTTTTGGTCTAGAACACTGAGAATGGAAGCACTGGTTCTGATCCGAGTGGTTCAGTATGTGACTCAACCCATAACTGTGCCCCCCCCCCCCCTACCGTGGTGTGCTTCCAGTAGCGGATGATCTCCTGCAGGTCGGTGGCTGGGTTGAACAGGAAATGCTCCCTCCATTCGTTCCAGTCCACAGTCATGGTGCCGTCGGCATCGATGCTGCACAAGAGCAGACAAAGCAATGACACGTATTTACAACAACACATTCACGCGTTCTAATACTTTTGATGATGTCCTGTTGTGTAGTATTGAGTCAAGAACCGTGAGCTTTGCGATCTGCATCCAAACCACTAGATGGCGCCAGATCCCACACACGCAACCTTCAACCTGGTGTTAGTCTGATGCTACGGATTCATACAGATTCATGCAGGTACAGTCATTTGTACAGGAGCTGAGACCAGGCCACTCGGTGCCGGTCCAAGGGCCACATAATGTTCCTGCTTTCAGTGTGAACCGAGCTGAACGTTCAGCTCCACTGCTCTTTATCGGCCGTCGCGCTGCCCTGGGCGGTTATCAGACCCTCACAGGGTCCCGCCTTCAGCCTCACGCACTCAGCTCAGCTCGCTCCATTTTGCTACAAGGACCTGAATATTGTTGTGGCTCCAGATTTACCTCCTGAGGATCTTCTCCGCGCCCTCCTTACTGATCTCCAGTCCCAGATCTGCGAGCGACTGCTGAATCTCCGTGAAGTCTATTCGACCTGTTGAACATTGACGCACAGTCAGACTGAGGCTGCATGTGACTATGGAGGCTTTTTACAACGTACCATCATTGTTTTTGTCCAAACTCTTGAAGGTCAGCATTAACTTCTTCTCGTGTTCTTTAAGGTAGTTGGAGAACTCTATGAAGTTGAGGCTGTCGTCTTTGTCTTCGTCTCCAGAGGAAACTATTTCCTGCACAAAACACACATCGTTAGTGAATCCTTTTTTTTCCGGAGGTCCGCGAAGCGTTAGACGAGTCCGACCTGAGTGTGTGAAGGGAGAGCCACACGCTCTGCCATCTAACGCTGCCTTATCACACAGACTCCACTGTCTCACAGCCTGAAGGTCTCTTTATTTTTCCCTCACAACACGTCTTGAGCGTCTAAATTCATGGAAGTCATCGTCTTGTTTGCTTGTGATGAAGCAGTTAATTACTTGTGTTGTTTTTTGTTTTGGACACTTCACACCCGACATTCCTGCTCTTTCCCATGAACAGTGGCTCTTTTACTAGTTTAATCAGCCTGGTTGGTGGCTATTAGTTGCTATTAGTGTTTTTCCTCCTGTTTCTACTTCATCTATTCATTTCAAGCCTGAAGTTTACTTCTGTGTGCGTCTCTGCTGGAGCTAAACTTGTTCCCTCATTGTGATGTTAAGCAACACTCTGCTTTTGCCGTAGCTCCTCCAACAAGACAAGTCGGAAGCTCAGACACATGCAAAGAATAAAATGAACTCAGTAGCATGAAAACAGACCAAATGCAGCTAAATGAGCAGAGCTGGAGGAGCAGACAGGCAGCAGCACACCTCTTTATGGCTGATTATCATGTTATTCAGTGGATATGGAAATGACACAGGCTTTATCACTTGACTGCTCCTCTAGTTCGTTATCACTGATGAGCGCCAGGAATGAGCCTTTATTTGATTAGTGAGGTGGGACGTCCTCCTGTAACGCCCCGCTGTAAAGAACTCACCTGCACTGAGGCTGCTGTTCACCCAGCAGGAGAGTCCTGACATATTTATATTAAAACATTTGATATTTCATTATTTCATATATGGATTATGATGTGTAAGATTGATTGATCGATTGACTGATTGATGGGTCGATCGATCGATTGATTGATTGATTGATTGATTGATTGATTGATTGATTGATTGATTGATTGACTGGCTGGTATGACGTAACTGGAAGTTCTCGGTACTAAATAAACATTTTGCTCTGAAGAGCCTTAATTACTGACTGAGTAGTTGCAGTCTTTTCTGGAATGCAGTACTACTACAAGTACAAGTACTACAAGTAAGCCCTCTCCCTCTGCACTAGTGGTTGTACCTGGGCAGATCCTGAGCTGGTTTTGAAGCCCATGGCCTCCAGACCAGCCTTCAGCTCGGACACATCTACTCTCCCATCCTTGTTCGTGTCCAGTTTGGCGAACAGCTCCTCGTACGTCGTCGTCGTCGCATCATCTGCGCAGCGACAGTGCGTGAAAAGCAGCTTCCTCACGGCGTGGAACATGTTTAAGTGGACGGATCAGACTTCGTACAGCTCCACACGGACGCGATTAAACCGCAGCGTAAACACACACACAACCCGATCCTGCTCCTCTGGCACTTCTGGTTTCATGCAGCCGTGGTCCCGTGCGATCAGCCCAGTTTAAAGGGGTCCTCAGAAACCGGATCAGTGTGTGATGTAGGGATACAATCCGCTAAATAGGCGATAGTGTGAAATGTAGGTGAAAAGAAAAGGTCCGGGATGAGGTAGGTTGGCAGCGCTGCGTGGGCGAAAGGGGGAGAAAGTCGTTTCAGTTTTCTCGGACCTCCTCTTTTCCTGCGCGCACCCGCGCCGCGGAGACACACCCTGCTGCGACTACACGCTTCTGGTTCACAACCGGTGGCGTCGCACTCAGCGTCGTCTCCCTTCCGTTGTCTCTTTCTATTGGTTCTGGTTTTCCTGCGCTTCCATCGGTTTGTCAGACTTTCTGTTACGGTAACTCGAGATCATAAACACACAAACACACACACACACACACGCGCACACGCAACCAGGCTGCAGCCAATGGCCTGCAGATTCATACGCGCAGCCATTGTGTGGCACTAAGTTTATATGAGTAAGTTCGGTTCAGTGAGTCATACACACAGGAATCTGCAGCTCGTCCAGACAAGGCGCAGGCGGGGATGGATCAGCAGAACAAAGCCTGTCCCCAAAGTTTGAAGAATGAGATCCAGGAACGGCGGAAATGTGGATCCCAAAAGACGCTCACCCTAAAGATGGACATTTCAAAACGGCGCGCAATAAAACCTCCTAAACTCATTTTTGTGATAATAAAAGTTTTAACTGTAAGAAGAGTTCGCTGTGTGCAGAGCCTTGGTTGCACCACCAGGCGGCGACACGCGTTGCATCTACAATCAGCTGCTGCTGTTCAGAGCGACCGCCAGGGGGCGCCACAGAAAGGAAGCGGGCTTCAGTGAACTAATGTCAAGCAAACAGCTGCCACCGCTTTACATCCGTTAAATGAGTACTGAGAATGAATTAATAGTAAAAGAATGAAAGCACTGGTATGATGGATGGTGCAGCCTGTATCAGTATAACCAAGGAAAACACGGAACGTTTATTCCTAAATATTGAGGTGATAATCTACAATCAGCACAATCATTTCTATATTAACCATTTAATTGACAAATCTGCATGTTCGGATTCATTCTATGCATTTTTGGAAAATGGAGTAAAATAAATTACATGTGCATACACTAGAGTTTTATTTATGCCGTTTATACTTATAATTAAACCAAACAACAAAATTAATACAAGTTAATATGAATGATATAATCATTGTGAAGTACTTTTGTTTTGAAAGTCCGCAGCCGGACGTGGCTCCGGCAGCTAGCCAGCGTTAGCAGCTAGCTTGTCTGTGGTCGTTGTGTTGTGAGGAGCAGCAGCAGCATCATCACAGCACATCGGTGTGTTTGTGGCGTTAACCTGCGTCTGCAGACATGCGGCTGTAATGTCAGCGCCGTCTTCTCCGCAGTGCTGAATACGTGTATGGATCTAATGATGATGAAGAAGAAGAAGTTCAAGTTTAAGGTGGATTTCGAGCTGGACGAGCTCTCGTCGGTTCCCTTTGTCAACGGCGTCCTCTTCTGTAAAGTCCGGCTGCTGGACGGCGGCTTCTCCGAGGAGTCTTCTCGGTGAGGAAACCTGTTTTGAATCCAGACCCACAAACAGTGGACGGACCTTTTCCTCCGGGTTAAACTGTCTCTGTAGCTGCACGTAGGCTGTTAGCTACGTTTACAGCTAATGCGTTAGCTGAGGCGAACTACACGTTAGAATCCGCTGTTGTTTGTCTTAACCTGAAATTAACCTTAGCATCGACTCGGTGAAACATGTCAGACTGTAGAATTATTACTACAGTTAGCATTTCCTACACGTCGGGGTGAAGCTAGCTGGTACAGCAAAGCTCAGTAACACTGCTGAAGTTGTTAATGTGTTGGTGAAGTCACGGGTTGTGTGTGTTTGGTGTCAGTGGAGTGATGACAGGTCTGTCACCGGATCACTGTGTGTAACTGAGCAGAACCGATGAGAGCAGGAGGAAAGCGAACTTACGAACCTGTACACGTGTTGTGATTCTTCTTAGCTGCGCGTCTTTAGCACATAAACAAGCAGCCAACGGAGAAAAGGTTAAAGTCAGGTGTTCCCTGTCATGTTATCTTTACGCATTCAGTTACTGTTTGAATCAGTCTGAAACAGGAAACTCTGCATGAATACTTTTACTTTTGGTATTTAAATTACATTTCAGCAAATCTCAGGAATTTTAAATGAGTCTCACGTTTCCTACCTTTTCTTCATCCACGCGCTGATCAGATCAGACTTGCACAGTCATGTTATCAGCAGCTTCAACTCAAAGATGCTTGAACTCATCAGCAGCGATGCAAACGCTGCTTCTTCAGGCTGCACAAGTACCATTCATATGAACAAGGACTGTTTCTGCTACAAAGAGAAGTTTACGCTGTGCAGTTTGCTGATTGCTAGTTTTGTATATACATGTACTGTAAAATGAAAGTGACGGATACAAAGACTCTTTAGAATTTACTAATAAAATGCAATTTCCAAAAGTCCTGGTTTGTCCAAGTAACAGTTTGTAATTCTAATAAATGCCCTAGAAAAGCATCAATTCCTTAGATTCGAGAAGCTAAAAATACCAAATGTAGGTCTAGGATAGTGTGACATCGTGTGTGTCCTCTATGGGTTCAGCTTCCAGTCTGTTACCAGCAAACGACAGCGTACGATGGGCGTCTGCTCTGAAAGGTGCCGTGGCCTCTTTTTTTAAGTTAAAGTCAAAATAGCTTCACTAAACACTGACAGACAGGAAGGGAAAGGAAGTAGAATAGCAGCTGCACATTGTGTTCATCATTTATTAAAGCTCACAGAACCCAATTCAGTTTTACCTTTTGTGTACAATGTCCAGAAGTTTCCTTTTCACACAAATCTAGCTCCAGTATCTGAAGAGGTTTCACTTATTGCTGCATAACAAATAACAAGAGCAGCGCAAATGTATGTTGGCTTCAGCTTTGTGCTCATTTTTCAAAGGAACTAGAAGACACGTTTCCTAATAAACGACCATAACCTGATTATCAGTGTCCATATTCCGTGTCAGCCTGCAGCCCAGAGCCACACAAACTGGACTGGCTTGTTTCTAACACATTGAAAACCAGTGTGGCTTGGATGCAGGGATTAGATGGGTTCACCCCGATTACATAACCAGCCTTCTGTTTGCTGGACAATAAGTGTCTCATGGCAAAAACCTGAGGCTTTGTATATTTTCTATTGTGTTAAACCCATTACACCTCAGAGAAATGTAAGGACTGGTTTTATTTAAATGTTGTCAAACAGTGAAGTTGCAGCCGCTATAAAAACCTTGGTTCTGCTTTCTGCTCCTGTACACGGAGGGTATCGGTCTGATTTGTAGGGACAGCTGACGGTACAGGACATTTTCTTTCAGCGGTTCGTCAGACCTCCACATTTCCTCTGATTCTCCTTTGAGTCATTCAAACCAGGGGGAAGTTGTTTCATGAGTCTTTTTTTCCTTTTGCTGTGCCATCAGGGCAGCACCTGTTTCTGGCTCAATGTATAGTTCATATTTTTTTAAAAAATGCCTGACTAATGTGTGATGTATTCAGACTTTTTTTCATATTTCTCTGTCAAATTCACATAAGAGAGATTTGTTTTGAGTTTGACCATGTGGTTCTGAAAGTTATTTGTCCAAGTCTGTATATTTATTACAGATATAAATTCTCTCTATATATATAATTCTGTATAGATGAATCTGAAGGACAAATGAGCTTTTCCTTAATGAATTCCCTTTTGTGCTCTTTTGCCATCTGGAATTATTGCAACAGCTTGTGCACTTAAGCACAGTTCCCTCCCTGCAGTTTCTACGTCTGTTGGCTGCTCAAGACTTTCTGAGAGTCTATGTTGAAGCACAGCTGCCTTTAAAGGGAGAGCGGCTGTAGTTTGGCCAGATGCTGTTCCTTGTAGAGACGACCTCAGCGTGTGCTTTAAACCCTCAGACTCTCATTAACAGGCCGTTTTTCTGGGCTGAGTACAGTATATGTCATAAAGGAAGAATTCCCAGGGCACGCGGAGTCCAGCTGGCTGGGAGTTCCCTCTCCCACTGTGCTCACCCTCTGAAATGTTTCAACCTCAGGGTGAAGTCAGTGTAAAACATTGGTCACGAATCTGGATGTGCTGCTCGACGCAGGCCGGACGTCACACTCAGCCTCCGCTTCTGCCACATTTCTCACCTGTATCCCGCGGCCCTCGTGCATCTGTGGCACTTTTGAGATGCTACTCTTGCTAGATGTTTTACTAGTACTTCAGTTTTACTGAAGGAAAAGATGTCAGCTAAGCTTGGGTTTTGTGTGCTGTGTTCACAGAAGGGGGGAGGTTAGGTGAGTGGGTGAGGGGAGGAGAGGAGAGGATGCCAGTGAGAGACAGGCCATCTGGGAGGTTGGAATGCTCGCCACGCACACAGTCCTTCGCTTTCACTTGGGCTCAGGCTTTAACGGAGAGCAGCCGAGGCCTTAGTCATCTTCACCTCTGGCAAGCAGAGGATGTGTGCGTCTCTGTTGCCCTCATGTCAGTAAAATCAGAAGCTGCAGGTCCAGGAGGTCAATGAGTCAACATGGAAACAGAACTGTGAGGAATTATTCGAAGCAGCTCTATTCTGTCAGTAGCAATAATATATCAGATTAGCAGTGTGTCGTTTTCTCCTCCTGTCAAACGAACGCTTTTTGAGCACAGTGTGCACGGTGCTTGACGTTCATGGCACTAACTCAACTCACGTCCAGCTGTAGTTTTTCCTCTACTCGTGCGTGATGTCGGGCCTCAGCTGCAGTCTGTGCTTTTGTCTGCAGGGAGTCGGTGCAGGCCAACTGTGTGCGATGGAGGAAGCGCTTCTCTTTCCCCTGTAAGATGAGTGCCAGCGCTGGAACCGGAGTCCTGGACCCCTGCGTGTGTCGCGTGTCTGTCAGAAAGGTAGAGTCCACGTTGCCTGTGAGCACAACGTCAGCCAAGCACGAGACGTCACTCATCTCCAGCTTTATGCTTTAGCCGGAAGCGTGAAGCCCAGCACGGCTTTTATCCGTGGACAGTCTCTATCTGCGCATCTAAGTTCTGTGCTAAGATAAGCATGGTTTCGTAGATTAGTTTAGTAGTAAATGTCTTGTAACTTGTTTGCATGGTGCCAGCTGTCCATGTCTATGGATCTACGGTAGAAACTTGCATTTGCTCTTTTTCCTGTGGACGTCTTGTGATAAGTTGTGTAACATTTGTACCATTTCTCCTGTGTCTCTTTTTTCCAGGAGCTGAAGGGAGGGAAGACATATGCAAAGGTAACTCTTGACACAGTTCTTTCTGCATCTCTCATCTCTCATCCTAACACGATCTCCAGGTCACCCTCTGTAGGTTTACAATAGCCGCCCTTGATGCATTCTGTGGACAGGATGAGCAGATGGCCTCAGCGCCTGCAGGCGGCCCACTACCACATGTATTTAACGTTGGCCTGTTTTCAATACGCCAATGAAACCATCACGTTATAAAAAGCTCATGTTCTTTTCTCCGCTTGCAGCATTTGGATGCAGGTCCACCTCAGAGTTCAGTGTTGATCTCTTAACAGACTTTGCAAACTTTCATTTTCATGTGGTGTCCTTTTACACCCTGTGATTGTCACAGTGCTGACGGGGCGGGACGTCCCTCTCCTCAGACTAAACAAAGTTCACTGCATGTCATTCATTTTTCCTGCAGCTTGGCTTTGCAGATCTGAATTTAGCAGAGTTTGCCGGCTCAGGGAGCACGACCCGCAGATGTTTGCTGGAAGGATACGATACCAAAAATACTCGTCAGGATAACTCCATTCTGAAGGTACCAGCACACGAGCACCTACAGCTACGTTGGCTTCCTCTCAGTCAGGAGCTAAACGCCGAACATGCTCAACACTGTTAATGGAACAAGTAAGAAAGATTTGTGTATTTGAGTGAACTGAACTGAATCTTTGTGTTCATAGGTCATCATCAGTACGCAGCTCATGTCTGGCGATCCCTGTTTTAAGACGTAAGGGTTCCATTAATTCTCTCCCCTTTTAATTATGTGCAGTATATTTCATCCTGGTCTCTCCATTGATAAAATAATGTCCATCATTTATTTTTAGCATCTTCTTGGTTTTGTTTTCAGCTTCTTTGCTCCTTTCTTTTGTCGTCAGGCCTCCGTCCACAGCCACCGTGATTGGGATCCAGGGTGAGGGAGGCAGCCTTCTGGAGGAGAGGAGGGGTGGAGACGCACAGAAAGGCTCCTCTGGTACAACCAGTCACGCCATGTTACACTCTGCTCTGCTTAGTCATACACTTTGCTTTTCCTTTTCACAAGGATCTCAGCCGAGTACACTTAAGCCAGCGCTATGGGGCTTTTGACAGCCTCATCAAACACACTGCATGAGTACATTCATTCTTTGTTGCTGTCTATGCACACCTCCACAGTGGTAGCATTCCCTCTGATCCTTATGTTCTACCTATCATGTTATGACACATTTGGCAGCTCTGTGATTAGTTTTACTCCATGGTAAAGTCCCTAACGCATGGGATGTAAACAGGAGGCCTTGACTTAAGCAGGACAGTGTTAGTTGCTGCTGGACATGAGCAAGTTGCACAGTTCTTGTTGGTGAAGAAGTCACATGTTGCTGAGCTGAAACCTCCAACTCATCCAGTGAAGTGTCACGTTCTACCGTCGTATGGAGAAAGTCCTCTGACGTCCGACATGTATCTCATTGTGATCACAGTCGTGTAATTCTAACTTCACAAACAAATGAAACTCAGCTATTTTGCTGCTTACATCATTCTTGGCTGCAATTAAGCTGCACATCTGATTCTGTTTAGTGTCTGTGTACTCGCCTCTCTACAGCATGACCGTATGTGTGAGGCACATTTAATTCCCCATCCTCTGTTATGAAACAGTTGCTCTTCATCCCATTTCTACCATATTTCCTTTTCTACTGCTCCCACCTCATTTTGTTTGTGTTTGTGCGGTCATGTGTGAACGCGTCGCCATGTTGAATGCTGGTTGGACCTGGAAGCTTCAGTGCAGCAGCTCTTTCATGTATAATTGAAACCAACTTTTAGATGAGCTACAATCTGCTCTGACCCTGTGGGCTTTTACGTGGTTAAAAATAGGACTATGCAAGTCTTTTCTTGGGGGGATTGTGTGTTCACATGTGCACAGCGTGTGTGTTGGTTGTGTAGACAGTGCTCTTTTCCATCAGCACCAGTGTGACTTAGTCGTGCTTGTTTGACACACAGCATGGTTTTGTGTGAGCTTTTTTCCCTCCTGCTCCACAGGTTAGGTTACATAATTGCTATACTTCTACTAATCTCACACTGACTGAGCTAATGAGCCAATACTGTGCTTTACACATGCTTTTTTTGGGTTTTAATTTGCAGGGCTGCTTAAGCTGTGACTGCTGTTATCAAAGCGTCAGCTCTTAAGTGATATCTGATGGTGTGTCCAGACGTTTGCCCACAGTGGTCAGCGGCTCATTAAACCGGGGATCTGAGGGCAGCGTGTGGGAGGCAGAGGGGAGGTTTCTCCATTACAACCTGTAACTGACAGCAGAGTAGAGCTCATTTATATTGACTTTAAACAGTATCAGGCGCTGGAAGTTTCATCGTATCTGCAGAAAAGGGTTTTTTAGTTGTTGATTTTTTTTAAGACAGGCAACACACTGGATGACAGATTCCTGTTACATCAGATACATAACATATGTTCTGAGTATTACTATGTATGAGGAAGCCTGATAAATCCAGGCCCTGTGATGGAGCCAGTGACAGCTCACCACCACGTCCATTAGTAAAACCGGTGCATTTTGTCACGCTCATCTGAAGCTTTAACAACGTTGTAACCCTCTGTTTCTCTTCATCTTTCTAAACCAGCAGAAAGTCGAGAAGGGAAGTGTACAGTGGTTTCTGATGAGCTGGGAGGCTGCGGCCACTCTCGAACATCCAGCTACGCCAGCCAACAATCCAAAGTCTCAGGTAGAAGCAGCTATTTACATAAGGAAATGTTTTCTGGTTTCATATTTTTGTGTAGTGCAGTACAGTAACGAGGGGATGCACAAGGTCACACCCAGAAAAGCTTGTGACTAAGCAAAAGGGAAGTCATAAAATGATTTTCCAGTGACACTCTACCGCTGCAGTTCAGACTCGAGGCTCCAATTTCCATTGCAGATGGATCAGGTGACTGTAAAAAAGATCAGAGGAAGCACAGCGATTCACTGACAACAGCCCTAATAGCCTCTAATTCTAAATTGGAAAATGTGTTTCCAGCCAACCTTGTGTGAGTGTGTGGAAGCTTGGCTGCTGGAAAGGACCACTGCTTTTAAATATAGTTTATGGATTATTTACATTTTTCTGGGCAGTAAATCCGTTGTCTCTGGGAGGTGGTTGGTTGATGTTTTATACATTTTATAACTTGCATAGTCTTTAATTACTGTAACCCTTTAGTGTAGAACCAGTGGCGTCTGTGGAACATATACTGTATCTATTGTTCCACAATTTGCATTGCATTGTATTGCTGGAGTTCAGGTCAGTTGTTTGTTAAATATCACTTTTCAATGACCTTTAAAGAGGAAACATTTCTGTAAATGTCACTTTAACCTGAGGTACCTTTACAAACATGGCCCACTCTCTCCCAGGCTACAGCACAGGTCACTCCCGCTCCTCTAGCATGTCAGAGTTCAGCCACCGGAGGAACCATTCAGTGGGCAGCGCCTCCACGGGCATCGGCAGCATCCCTGAACCCAACGAGGACCGAGACAGAGAGTCCAGACCCTGTCCTGCTCTGCCAGAACACCCAGTGCCCCCCGCCACCACTAGCAACCCACAAGGCACACCAGTACAGAGCGCCTCGTCCTGTGAACGACTCAACAGGTCGGTCCTTAACTGATGACACGACTAAGTACACGCACGTGGAATCATTCTCATAGTACTGTTTGCAAAGCAGTCAGGAATTCAAAGATAGAGGCCTCTGCTTTATTGCAGATAAGGATTCTGAAATTGTTATTCGACTAAGTTATACAGCTGATATTATCACACCTGATCTGTGCAATGTGTCAGGAAACAGCTGTGACGCAGTGAAATGTCACAGAACAATATCTGGTGTCAACTGGGGATTTTATTATTTATAGAGAAGTTAGTCATGACATACAATACGGATCGTGTGCTGAAACACATGTTCCTACACAGCAGTGTGTGTATGGAATCCGTGAGCACAGCCCCTCTAAATGTGACGTATGCTCGCCAGCCAGAGACGCTGTCACTGAGTTAAAATCCATTAGCGTTAGTTTCAACAACAAACACCGTGTGTATTCTCTCAGACACCCAGTGAAACAGGACTCCATGGAGTCACAGCTCAAGAGAATGGACGACACGAGGGTAGACGCTGATGATGTCGTGGAAAAAATTCTCCAAAGCCAAGATTTCACACCCAGCCTACTGGACTCGAGCGCTGAAGGTACAGTCCAACCCTGGGCCTAGGCTCAGCCATGCACTAATCCCCATACCTAAAGAAAGCCGAGCAAAAGACTAAAGAAACTGTTCAGCAGATAAATAATCAGGCTTCTCCTTTTCCGCTGACTTATTTATGAAATCATTGACATGATTCCTGACTTCTTGACATCTGTTTTTGTTCTGTGTACACAGTAGATGCATGTGTCTACATGTATGTAACGATCTCGCATCTGCTAGCAGCTTCTTTCGTATGTAGACATATGGCCACAAACATAAACTCAGGAACTGTTAAAACAATATTAATAACAAAACAAAGTGATTGATTTAACATTCTGATAAAGTACAAGCGATCATTAGCTGCAGCCCTACTGTGAACACAGCCCACAGCTCGTTTGCATAGCACAATAATCAGCTTGTTAGTGTTGTTACCTATGACTGTTCAGAGAAGCAAGGCACTGTTTTCTTCCCAAGGTCTCATCCTGCTCAAAGCTGGGAAAGAAAGCTGCTGTCAATACGTGATTATTTTTAGATTGCCTAGCAACTGCCTGCTCCTCACAACTACGACACTGTACAGAAGGATGCGGGTAGTGAAAGTACTGAGTGAATTCTACTACAACTGTGTCCATTTCAGAGGAAGGACTGCGTCTGTTTGTCGGGCCTGGGGGAAGTACAGCCCTTGGAAGCCATCGCCTTCACACCAGGTGAGCGGCACAAGCTTTGACTGCATCACGACCTGAAGGCATATATGGAATGATGGTGACAGGGATGAAGTGTCAGGCAGTAGGTTCAGTGAAGATTCCAGTATTAGTTATTTCAAAAAAATGTTTAAGACATTGGTTCAGCCATTATAACTTCAGACCAGTGTCCTCTGGACCCAAAACAAAAAAGCAGTCATAAACTGTAGAATCATAGTATATTTAACAAACGTGGACTCAGCAGTGTTTTATAAATTCATTTAGACACATAGGTACCTTTCTAGGGACTGTTTTTATCTGCAGATTTAAATATGTGTAAAACTCCCATACTAGAAATAAATGGTTTCCGTTTAGTCTGTAATCGTATTCAAAGCTACAACACATGTACACACTATTGGAAATCTATCAATGTAAAGATATAAAAGGAGCGCAAACCATGCTCATCACTTATAGTTAAAAGCTTAGACTCTACAGGTTACAGCTCTTCACTCAATCCCAAGTGATTTTTTTTCCATTTTTTTCCAGGGTTGGAGCTGGAGCGTACGAGCAGGTGGTAATAAAGCGCTAGACCTTAGTAATAGAGACACTTATACAGGCGGTATAAGTGTTTGTTTCAGTCTCCATTCCTACAGCACAGTTGAAATGTGACTGTTGTTGCAGCTAGTTGATAGCTTTTAAAAGATATGAGAAGGTGGAAAGTTGAGACCTCAGTGAAAACAGATCTGTGAATCTGTGAAAACGCAAAATGCACAGGAACTGTGCACTTCTCTGGGTGTAGATCAAACGTGTTTAAGTTTAATGTCATCACCCAGTATCCAAATTCAGCCTATTATAAACTGTTATGAACGGGGAAAAACAATTAAATGTGCTTTTCTAATGAAGGAACAGAGGAAAGAGACGAAGGGAAGCCATGTGCTCAATACATTCCTTTGGTCCCTCAGTGCTTGTTTTAGATGTTCTCATCAATTAGGATGTTCTGTTAAACATTTACCTACAAGCTGCTCCAAAAAAAGTTTTTTTTTTGTTTTTTTTTTTAACGAAGAAGACATTTTACTACAAAAACAAAGCATTAGACTTGTGCTGGGTGTGTGTGTTCTGAGGCTACTTTTATTCGTAGTAACAGTTTATTGGCTTAAATGTGTGGATGAATGAGACACGAGCCCTTGTCAGAAACATTATGTTCAGTCTTGCGTTTAACGTTTATTCAGAGGTCTATGTTCCTGTTAGTTTGAAAAAGTGAGGATTATTTTTAGAGAATCCCAGTTGTAAACTGCCACCGCACCAAAATGCATTAAAAAAAAAACATAAATACATATTACACACACATACTAAGTTACTTTTATTCAACCAGCAAGTTGTTTTTAACCAAAAATGACACAGGCTTCTCAAAAGATAAGGCGATGTACAAGAGGCATCATTGTGGAAAAAAGGTTACTCATCTTTTAATTGGGAGAGGATTCAGCCTGAAAGGGTTGGAGCTCATCGCTAAAGATGAATGGGAAAATATACCAGTGGAGACATGCATGAAGCCAGTTAGCAGTTATAGGACACGTTTGATCGCTGTAATAGACAATAAAGGTTTCTGCTGGTTGTGAAGCAATGAATAATGTAGAAAATGAAAATTTTGTTCAAATTTAAATAAAAGACGAGCCATTTTTCCACAATGATGACTTTTGTACATCATCCTATTATCTTTTGGGATACACAAATATAACTACATTATTAAAGTACGTTAACCTTAAATTAAATTTTCATTTAAAATTAAATTTGTGGAAAATTTTGAATTGTTTAAATTAGTTACATTTGCATTTGTCCCCACTAACACTAATCCACAGCCATATTCTGCATTCTTTGGTAAATGTAAAATCAATGTTACTATCGTTTGGGTGATACGTTACCAGTCTACAAGCTAAAACATTAACTTATTACAAACGCTCTGTGTGTAACACAAATGCAGCCCAGCATTTCTGTCGGTCATGTCTGCTCTCTGCCGTTGTAGGACAGTAAATACAAAGTGAATGTCAGCTTCAAAAAGGCCATAGCTCTAAGTGCGTGTGCTTCAGATGCTGTTAGAACGTTGCTGCGTCTTGTTAAACTCACCTGTTGAGCAGGAGGCTTATATTAGTAAATGACATGTCAAGTTTATTTTAGGAAGAGTAACAGTAATACACTGCCATGATGAATATACAGAACCAGTATCAGTAAGTATATAAACTCAAGCTTCTGTCATTAAAAGCTCCAGAATATCGGATATATTAAAAGCTACACCTAAACTATACTCGGTATAAAGCTGCTGAGTTATTTAATCCTGCACGTTGACTGTTTGCATTTCTAGCCAAATAGGAGATTAGGTGCACATTTGATTAGACCCAACAAATTAGTGACTAACCACCTGGGTTCCTGTCAGGTCTATGCATTAGTTGATGAGAACAGACCGTCTTCAGCCTCCTGTCATGAGCCATAGTAAGACCTCTGTACATTATATCAGTAAATCACGTATCGATGTTTAACTAGACAACTGTGTTGTTTATGTTCTGCATGACTAAAAATGTCTTTGTAGGTCTTCATGACACATGAATACATGACTTTAATCAGAGTTTTGCCACAGTGAAGGAAGGATTGAATACTTTCATTGAGCATGTACAACATCTGTTTGTTCTCACTGCATCATAAGAGCAGATATCTGCACATCAGTGTATAAGTGTAAATCTGTTACCTTTGGTTTGTCCTGTGTTGAAAGGTAAATCCGTACGCTATTAATGTCTGAATCTTTTATTGCTGATATTGTGCCATATTTTTGATAAATTAATTGTTTTGGAGAAATTATGTTCTTAGTGATGTTTATGATTTAAAGCTTACAAATCTCAACTATTGAAGATTGTTTTCATCTTTTTGTATAAACCTCACTTTCACCTGTGTCTCACAGGTATCTTGGTACCTAACATGTTGTTACAAACATGGTTGTTTCTTCTCTTCTGTGAAGCTGTAAAATGAGTGATGATCTGTCCAGTGTTTCCTGTTATAGACTTGCTCTTCTGACCAACATTTGCTTCCTAACAAGTGTACTGGATGCTTCACATGTGTACCTTGCACTGTTAAATAAAACTGTTTAAACTCCTTCGTCCGTGGTTTTCCTTGTTTATAATTCACAACCATCACAATATAAACATTGTGTCACTTTAGATTTTTTATTAGGCTTATTACATTTACTCTTAAGTGTGCATCTCTATCCACATGTTAGAGGCCAGGTCATTTATTTTTTCTTTGTTTTATTGTAACTGTACAACCAAGTAAACCAAGAAATGATGAAATGAAAAATCCTTTCCACAGTCTAGCAGGAAAGTTCTTCTTTGAACAAGTCACCTACTTGTCATGAAAAGACAAATAAATCCTCCAGGTCAAAGATCTGCCTGCCAGTCCTCCCAGTGTTGAGCGCTGTGTGAGCAGTGACTGGCCTCTGCGTAGCCACTGTCCTCCAAAACATTAAAATCCTCCTCTTCAGGATCTAAAATAAGTAATATCGAATGATCAAATTTTTTTACATTTATTGGCTGACATCTGCTGGAAAACCTCTGGTACTGCAGTTTGTTTGAAATGAAAAAAAAGTACCTGGTTCCTTGTAATGTAAAAGCACAGCAGAGCAATCCTGGCTCAGTTTAACTTTGGGTTCATCCAGCAGTAACTGTCTGAGGTTGCTCAGACTTCCACTGAGGTCCCTGACCTTGGGACAGCAGGACCACAGCACAGCCAGAGGGACAGCCACACACCTAGCAACACATCCATCTACCTGAATACTCAGCACACATTTACATTAGATTTCAGGTACATGAAAGATGAAAAAGCATTAACTGAAAATTGCACAAGTACTTGGGACTGACTTGGGGTCTAAATGTTGGTACAGAACAGAAATAAATATTTACAACCAAAGTCACACATTGTAACAATTTTGTTCAACGTCTGTGTTACACACCTACTTTAATCAGTTTCTGTTCACACCTTGTTAATGTACACGATTCCTGTTGTCCTTGGAGATTTGTCCAGGACACCTCCTCATCCTGTTCTTCTGACACACGCCTGCTGAACAGACCCACTGGACTTCCCCTGTGCGTTTCACCTGCTGCTGCCAGGTTTGACGTGAAAAAACAAATGTTCCAATCTATGTTTGAACCGACAGACCAGACACATGCAACCCACTGCTGACGTGCTCACCGCCCTCGCTCTGACGCCTTGTGGAAACACTGCCCCGCTCCGGTTCCTGGTCTGTCCATCCGCTCTTCAGCTTCTCCGCCCAGTACAACACCTCGCTCACCAGGACCCTCTGCAGGGTGGTGTTGTCACGCAGGCTGGGGTAGTTTATGCTAAACAACTTATGCAGAAAAACAAACAGTTTTTTTCTTCAGATTCAGATTTGTTCATATTGTTCAAATTTGTTCAGTTAGAAAAATATCAATGTAAAAAGACAACTTCTTTTCACTTTATCCCGTCAGGGGTCGCCACAGCAAATTATTCCTGACACAAGCCCTCTCTGAGGGGATTGAACCCACAACCTGAACAACAGGAGCACATGCGCTAAACAGCCGGGGCTAGAAAAATATCAATGTATTTGTTCTAATTGGATGTGCATATCCATAAAGTTAGCTTCCTTACATTTGGTCTTTTATAATGTTTTTTATTCAGTTGTTTTACTTCAATATCTCATTGTTTTCCATCAGCACTGTGGCACAGACTGGTTCTATAATAGATAGCCAGATGCTCGGGTTCACGAAGATGATAATACCAAATATATGCATTTGAAAACCAACCTTCTCACTGGTCTACAAATTAAACATACTCACCAGTGTATATGAGAACATCTCTTCTGCCCCATCACCAAATGTGTTGCATCCATGTTTACCTCCAAGACGCTGAAACACACCAATCTGGGAGCAGAAACCAAATTGCTCCTGCTGGCCTGGTGGCGCCTGTCCAACACCAGTGAACTCTACCTCATACTCATAGTCCTCACACACCTTTAGAGCCCTGAGCATGAATGAAAACAACGTTCAGTTTATGCCGTCATTCTTATCTAAAGGCTTTAAATTTGTCTACTGTACCAGGATCTGAACTCTGCTCTGGTCCATTCGAATTTGTGGTCAGTGTGTCTGTAACCGACCAGTCCAGGGAGAAGTGGGTTAAACTCAGAGTTTGGAGTGCTGACAATAACCACCACAGGAGTCATGTAACCAAACACCACATCAGAGAAGGACCCCACATCAGCAGGAGAAAGATGCTCTATGCTGGAAACAGAAAATCAATAAATAAATAAAACACAAACACAAAAAAACAAACAGACTTTGAGTCATAACAGCACATGAACATCAACCTACAGCTCAATACTGGTCACCAGATCAAATCCTCTGAGGCGGGAGTCTTTCTGTGTGACGGATCCTTGGTACAACTCAACGCACAGCTGATCACAACTCGGCTGAAGGTAGTCAGCTGCCAAAGGAGATAATCCATACCTGAAAGAAGAGGAGCCTGCACCTCAGCTGTTCTACTGCGTTCTGGAGGCCTCAAACATAGAATTTAACTAAAGCTGCAATCAGAACCCTAAAAGAACCTCTACCCTTTATATATATATATATATATATATATATATATATATATATATATATATATATATATATAAAATAAATCAAGGCGCAGTTAAAAACCACCATGACCCTTGACCTTTACACGTCTGGACTAGTCTATCAGGTAAATGCTGAGGTAAAACTACGGTTTAACACTGGCTTTAGCTAAACTGTTCAATAAGCTTTGTGTTTTTGTTTTGTTTTTTTGTAAAAACACCTACATCTTCTTTTTGACCTTAGCGCTGCTGACGTCCACTCCCACCAGAAGCTCAACTTCACGGTGGAACTTCAGCCTCCTGAGCAGGCCGCACTCGCCACAGCCCAAGTCCGCCACCTGAGGAGCATCGGGACACGGCGTCTGGCGTTTAGCCACGGAGGTGGGACGGGACCAGGCTGGTCTGGAAGCTAGCAACGAGCACGTGGCTGTGCGCTAACGTTAGCTAACGAGACGTTATTAGCTGAAGAGCCGTAGCTAGCTTTTTGTTCTGCAAACACGCGCTGTGCACAGAGCTGGAGTGTTTCAGAGAAGACTCTCACTCAGACGTTACTCGCCTTTTTGGGCTTGTTCCTCTTTACAAAATCAATTACGAACTGATGTCGCTGCCTGTGAAGCGGCGGGCTGAACATGTTTCTCTCACCGTTGGCGAACGTTACCTCCACCTGCCACCAGAGGGAGCCGGTGACGCGCCATCACGCGACCTCCGCCAAAAACCCGTCGCTGCGCGCGTGAGCGCGCGCCGCCTCGTGAAGGCGAGTAAAGCTCGGTGTGAGACCACCGCCGCTTATGTCAGGTTTAAACTGTTAGCATGTGAGTTTCGATTTTGCGTAAACAACCGTTATAAACACCGTAAATCGATCGTAACTGTTTTATGACATGACGTCAGGACTCAGCGGATCTACGGCTCATTGTTCTGCGTGTGTTTGCTTCACATGTTGAGTCTGCTGGAAACTGGCGACCACAGTTTATACTGTCAGAAAAGTTATTTCACCACTTTTAATATGTGTGTGAAACCAGTTAAACCAGTGAGATGTTTTCATGTTGCCAAAAAGTGATTAAAGCCAATACTTTTTTAAATCATACATTTACATAAACGTTTATCTCGTTTAGAGGATTTTCCTGGGGCAAAGCTCTGTTTGTAGCACAGGGATCAATGACACATTATAGCAACCAGTTGTTGGGAATCTTTTAATTAGAGAAGTGGCCAATTTCTTGGGTGTTGAGGTGGAGGGCAGGGTTATTTCTAGGGTAACTGCAGAGGCTGATGAGGGCAGTGAAGGAGGACCCATCACAGAGGCAGGAGGTTCAGAGCAGAGGGAGGATGAGGCGGTGGTGTTGATTTTTTTATTTATTCCCTCCTTTTCCAGATTAATAAAAAAAATCAGATTTCACAAAGGGAGGCATATGATACATCATTCAGAAAACACACTGCATGGTGTAAAAACATTGCTTTATAAATTATCTGTTTTTGTGTTTACACTACTTCTTTATCTTAATAATCACCTAGAGAATCCAACACCCTGTAAATGCTTTGGTAAATAGAAATTGCTATGATATCATGCACAATTATAAGAAAGTGCTATATAAACATCACTGCTAGCACAGATTCATGAGCCTTCAAACCTAAAGCTTAATCACATATTTGTCACAGAGTGGAGCCCAAACATCAGAATAGTCTTTTAGTTTTGCAGTTGTAATAGTTTGTTTTTTACAGTTTTATCCTTAATGTTCTTGGAGGTTGACCTTGACCTGAGCTACTGCAGCAAGAGCCTGTCAGACCAACATGTAACTGATATGATGCTATTTAGCTGAGTCCAGTTAATGTATAACTTTTCATAAGGAGGCTCCGGTTTTCCGACACACTGGTCTGGAGTAGCTGCTTTGGTCCGTGGCATTCTTGGCTGCTAGTCTGATGCAGTAGGTGGTCCAGGGCCTCAGATTGGTCTCCTTGTAATTATCACCTAGCACGGTTTTTACTGTCGGTTGCTGATTGGACTGCTCTTCCTCCTCATCCTTCTCAATGACGAGCACGTACTCGGTTGCATTCTTCACAGTCACCCACTTCACATACATGTCGACACCACTTACTGTTACTATCAGCACCTCTGGCGCTCTAAGATCTGAAAGAGGAATTGACAACTGGTTCACAGTCCTGTGCTGAACCCCTATTCATGTCTGGCAGCACAGTAAGTAATGAAGTACCTTCATTTATATGGGCCTGGACCTCAGTGTCCCATAAATCTCTTCTGGTGCGAGCTCCTACTGGACCTGAGCACAATGGCAAATACAGTGCTTAATGCCAATTAAAATTTGCAGTGGCTTTAAACAGAAAATTGACTACGTGAAAATTGAAAGATTTGTTTCGTTGAATGAAATCTCGACCTCGGCCTCCTGAGTCATGAGGGCCTCACCTGTAATATTTCGATTAGCGTTGCTCTCTCCCACAGCGTTGCTTGCTGTGATCTCAGTGGCACTGGCATTGAAGTTGGTGAGTTGGCAGGACAGGGCGGTGGTGTTGCAGAGAACGGTGCGCTTTGGTCCAGATACATTATAGACTGTGTAGCTGGTGGCAAACACCGACCCATTCCAGGAGAGCACGGCCGACTGGGCGCTACCGCTGTACTTCACGTTCTCTGGAGGACAGGGGGCTGTAAAGGAAAAAGGCTGCTGGTAAAGCCTGGACTGTACACGGACATGTACAGTATAAGCATTGTAAAACATCAGTGGCCACCTGCTCTGAAACAGCTAAAGAAGATAAGCTGACGACAAAATAAAGTGACCTGTTATTCCAGTGACAGCACTGGAGGGTTTGCCAGCCCCAGCAGGGTTTCTGCTGCGTACGGTGAGGCTGAAAGCAGTGCTGCACGGCAGGGGGATCTCAAAGTATCTCCTGGGCAGCCAGTAGGACGAGACCTGCAGCTGAGTCTGCGTGTTGTTTTTGATTTGACCAGTTATCTCCACCAGGTAGTCCACATCGGAGCAGTTAACGCTGTCCCACGTGGTCCTGGTCCAGTAGGCCTGTTCCATCTTCTGCAGCCGGACTTGAACAGAGGCCGGGGGACACGGGACTGAGGAACAAAGATGGTTTTAGGGTTATTTGTTCATTTGATAGGACTACAAGTCAGACCCAAACACAAACGTTGATTTTCACATCACATTGAGCATCCTCCTACCTGCTCCCACACTCAGGAGTGGACTAGACGACGTGTTGCAGATACCGTTGGAGGCTTGAACAGAGAAATTGAAAACGTCGCCACACTTCAGGCCTTTGAATGTGCAGGAGGAGACGCTGTTGTTGCAGTAGAGCACATTTCCATCTACAGATTGGCCTTGGCTGTAGTACTGCACGGCGCCCTCCACGGCGTTCCAGGACAGCGAGGCCGAGTTGGTGTAGCAGTTTGTGTCCACAGTAAGGCCGGACGGCGTGCACGGCACTGAGAGGAGACACGGGGGGGTCAGAGGTTCTGGTTCCCGGTGGACCCACCAGAGGACGTGTTATTACTGTACCTGTGCTGATGGATGAAGTGCTGGGCTCGCTCGTGCAGTTGTCTCCACTGGCAGTGAGGTTGATGGTGTATGCTTGGCCACAGTGCAGATTAGCCAGCGTGCAGTTGTTGTCGGAGACGTTGCATCTGGCGACGTGTCCGTCCCGGCCCGTGGCTGTCAGCAGGTACGACGTGGCCACGAAGGAGCCGCTCCACCTCACTGCAGCTCCGTTCACCTCACACAGCTGTGTGACTGTCACGTCGGCTGGGACGCACGGGGCTGAAGCAGAAAATATTTGCATGAGTGCTAAATCCTGCAAGGCTTTAATGAGGCTGAACCGAAGCACCAACGTACCCGTTTTAATATTGGTCGGTGGACTTCTGAGGCTGCTGCACTTATTAGACGAGGACGACACGATGATGCTGTACTGCATGCCACAGCGGACGCCCTGGAGTTGACATGAATTGGAGGAGCTGTTACAGGAGATGAAGGTCTGGTCTTGGCCTTCG
Organism: Betta splendens; assembly: GCF_900634795.4. Lineage (NCBI taxonomy): Eukaryota > Metazoa > Chordata > Actinopteri > Anabantiformes > Osphronemidae > Betta > Betta splendens. The sequence goes on from NC_040884.2 coordinate 2,243,461, forward strand.
GCGGTCACCACGTAGAGCGTCGCGTCCGCCGCGTGCTGCCACTGGACCAGCACGGTATCGCTGCCGCACTGCGTCACTGCGCTGACAGCGCCCAGAGCACACGCACCTGAAGAGGGATTCAGAAAGGTTATAGGTTATTTTCTTCTTCTGCCACAGAACATGGAAGAAAATCTAACGCTCAGTGTCACATATGCATCAATCAAATGGCAGCTCATTGGAATCCTCAGCTTTCTGGTTCAGACTGTACCTGTTTCCAGCTCAAAGGAGGAGCTGCCATTGCTGTTGCAGACGTTATTGATGGCCGTGACGTGGAAGGAGTAACGCGTCCCACATTTCAGCTCTGGCACCTTACAGGTGGTGGAGGAGGTGCTGCAGCTGGAGTTGTCTCCTTTGGGCCCTTGAGCAAACACGAAGTAGCTCAAGGCTCCTTCCGAGTCGTCCCACGTCACCCACACGGAGTTGGAGATGCAGTCCAGGCGGCCCGTTGCGTTCTTCAGTACACACGGAGCTGTGGATGGCGAAATGATTTAGTGCGAACGTTAAATTCCACCTGTAACACATGTTTAAACGCCGCCTCTTTTTTTTGACTTCACCTGTAGATGTCTGCACCACGTCACTGAGTTTGCTCTCACAGCCTTCTCTCACAGCCAGGACCGTAATGTTGTAGCTCTGTCCACACGGTAGATTGCTTATCGTGCAAGTGGTGCTGGTTGAGTTACACTGGGGCCGTGCTCCGGTGTTGCTCACTGCTGCCACGTGGAAGTACTGAGCGGCCGGGCTGGGGGACCAGGACACCGATATGGCCCCTTCAGCACAGTGGGACACAGCAGCCACGTTCTGCGGCGCACAGGGGGCTGAAGGGGAGAGGGAAATAACAGGTTTGTATGAGATTGGTTAACAACACAGGAGATCTGTGTTGTTCTTGTTAAAGGCAGCAGTACCTGTCTTCACATACGCCGTGTTGCTTTGCACACTGGAGCAGGACTCATCCTGGGCGAACGCGCTGACGTTGTAGGTCTGGCCACACTGCAGGTCGCTCAGGTCACAGTAGGTCAGCGTGTTGTTGCATACTCGCTGGTGACTCGGGTCGGCTGTGACGCCCACTGCGTAGTAAGACGATGCTCCACTGGCCTGCTCCCACGTCACTGCAGCAGAGTTTGACTGGCACCGCAGGGAGGCTTTGACATTGGTGGGGCTGCACGGCACTGGAAGACGCATGGAAAGCCGGCTGTCAGAAGCCTTATTTCTCCTCCTGTGACCCATGGCTAAACTGGGAATATGCATTCATTGATCTACCTGACTGCAGGGTGAGGTCGAAGTGGCTGCTGTCACACCTTCCATCCTGAGCAGTCACTGTGAGGTTGTAGAGTTCCCCACAGTGCAAGCTGGGTAGCTGGCAACTGGTACCAGTGGTGGTGCATCCAACCATGTGACTGTCGGGTCCAAAACCTTGTACTGCGAAGGAGGACACGCCGTCTTCTTGCTCCCATGACACTACGCCAGTGTTGTTCATGCAAATCATCTGCGCCCCCACCTTCTGCGGTACACATGGCACTAGAAGTAGAGTAGCGTTCATTAGAGCTTTGACCCACCGAGCAGTGTATCAGGTTTAACATCTACTGAAAGAATCAATAATTTTACGTGTGCTGATTGTCACAGCGGGGCTTTCAGCGCTGGCACAGGTCTCATCTGAGCCGTGGACGCTGATGGAGTAGTTGAGGCTGCACAGCAAGTTGTTGAACACACATGTTGTGTCACTGCTGTTGCAGGTTGCAGCGTATCCGCCGCTGCCCTGAGCCACCGTGGTGTATAACAACGAGCCTGCGCTGGACTCCCAGGACACGGCCACAGCACCGGACTCACAGTTCAAAGAGGCTTCCAGCTGCTGCGGGACACAAGGAACTGAAGCCACACAGAGAATACCAGTCATATCAGCGCTTCTCCCTTCATGGCAAACTACTTAAATACAGTATTTCCAGAGGCCTTAATGCTACTTATTCCTACCTGCTTTCAGCTGCTTGATGTCACTCTCCGATATGTTGCACATGCTGTTAATGGCTAATACACTGATGTTGTATTTGAAGCCACACCTGAGATCTGTGAGGTCGCAGGTCTGTGTGCTCGTATTACAAACAGACTCATGTTCTTCCTCCCCGAAGGCTTGGACAATGTAGGAATCAGCCCCTCTGCTGGCCTGCCAGACCACCTGGGCTCGGTTAGTGGAGCAGTCCAGTACAGGAACAACATTTTGAGGAGGACAAGGTACTGGTAAGAAGAAAATGAGAAAGAAGTCACTGATGAGGCTTTTAAATTATCAGCACTGAGCTGTATGTTCATTTACTGTTGGAGCATTTACCTGAGACCACCTGGATCCTGCTGCTTGGAGGGCTATTACAGTTCTCATTCGAGGCCACAACTATCACGTTATATGTCTGGCCACACTGCAGGTTCCGAAGCTCACAGTTGGTGAACGTGGAGTTGCAGGTGGAAACAAAGCCGCTCAGAGACCGGGCCGTGGAGGTGTAGTACAAGGCTCCCTGTGCGTGGGTCCAGTTCACCAGAGCCGAGTTGGTGAAACAGTCCAGAGTCCCTGAGCTGATGTTGGGTTTGCAGGGAACTGAGAGAAGGAGGAAAAAATCAGAAGGGACTGTGAAACACGGGTACGCATACGGAGGTACACTGATGCTTCAGGACTCTACCTGAGCTGAACGTTATAGCTGGGCTGGGCCAACTTGAGCAGACGTTATCCTGTGCCACCACCTGGACCGAGTAGGACTGTCCACAAGTCAAGTTGGTCAAAGTACACTTTATGTCTCTAGTCTGGCAGAAGGAAACAGCTCCTTGTGTGCTCTGAGCTGTCACTTGGTAAGACAGAGCTCCGCCACTGACATTCCAGGACACAAGAGCTTGGTTTGCAGAGCAATCCATCACAACGTTGACATTAACAGGAACACAAGGCACTGGACAAAAACGAGGGATTAATGTGTTCAGTCACATCTAAAGCATGTATTTACACCTGTCAGACAGAACCAGGAGGTGCTTACCTGATGTCAGAGTGTTGGCCTTGCTGGGGTCAGAGTAGCATTGGCCATTGAAGGCAGTGACAGTGACTGTAAAGTTCTGGCCACAGTTAACGTTGGGTAAACCACACTGCTGGCTGTCAGACCAGCAGCCCTGCGACTGGGCGACTCCCTGGGTCAGTGAGGCGTTGTAGAACAGTGCTCCGGCTGAACCGTTCCACGACACTAGAGCAATGTTGGAGGCGCAGTTCATGGAGCTGGAGACTCCGGTGGGTGGGCAGGGCACTGGGAAAGAGGAGAAGAACAGGCTGCATGAACACGGAGCTGCTGACCTTTAGCCTTCCTCCAAGAGGAATCAAGTGTAATCAGGGTAACAGGCCTCTACCTGATGTTTGCTGTAATGATGGACTGGGGAGGCTGGTGCACACAGAGTCCACAGCCTGGACAGACAGGAAGTAATGCTGACCACACTGGAACTCAGAGATGAAGGTCCACGTGTCATTGGTGCTCAGCTGCACCGTGTGGCTCTTGTTTGTGTTCACTGCAGTCACAAGGTAGAACGTTGCTGTGCTGCTGGCACTCCAGGTCAGGGTTGCCACCTTGGAAATCATATTTTAGTTGAGTTTGTTGCCCTTTTCCCAACAAAAACTAAAGACAGGACACAAGTGCTTCTCACCTTTATAGAGCAGTTCATAGATGATGTTAAATTCTGGGGTATGCATGGTGCTAAAAACGAACGAAGACGAAAACCATCAACATCTCAGAGTCCAAGATGCATCTCTAACAAGCAATAATGTGTAGCCTGTTTATTCCTCCTCACAGATAAACAGGACCCGCCACACACAGCCTAAAGGCCTGCTTACCCATGCGTATGGAGGTGCTGTTGCTTGGTAAACTGCTGCACAGCTGGTCATTGGCGACGACATGAACGGTGTAGGTCTCGCCACAGTGCAGGTCCTTCCACGTGCAGCTGGTGGTGTTGGTGGTGCACACGTGGAGGTGGCCGTCCAGTCCCTTTGCGATGGCCAAGTAGGACTCTGCCCCGTTGCTGCTGGCCCAGCTGACTGAGCCGAGGCTGTTCTCACAGCGGGTGAAGCTCTGAACGTTCTCAGGGATGCAGGGGCCTGAGGAAACGGCGAGCTGCTCAGTCACCATGAACCTGCTGCCTGTTTTACCACACTAACATGTCAGTGGCACTCGTACCTGTCTTGAAGGTCGAAGGCGCGCTCAGGGCGCTTTCACATTTATCATCTTGTGCTTTTACGGTGAAGGTAAACAGCTGTCCACAGAGCAGCTCCGCCTGTACGGTTGTTTTATTGGTTTGGAAAGATGCGACATATCCCAAGTTTCCTGTAGCCGTCACCTCGTATACAAGCGCCCCTTTAGCCACAGACCAAACCAGCACCACCGTCTGGTTGTAACACGAGCCATGAACTGTCAGGCCAGTTGGCTGGCAGGGTTCTGGTGGAGAAGGTGACACAAATGCACATCACTACAGAGTACTGCAGTAAATGCAACTTCAGCTAAGATTATTAGGCTGTTAAAGGACTAGATCAGGGGTGCCCAATCCTGGTCCTCAAGAGCTACGGTTTTCTGCCCCAGCTAATACTGATTTATCAGATCAGGTGTGTTCAGTCAATCAGCAGCTAACTGACACACCCGATCAAGGTAATCAGCAGGGAGAGTTGGTAAAACAGCAGGACAGTAGCTCTCGAACACCAGGATTGGACACCCCTGGACTAGATGATAGATAATACAGAGATCACTAATAGACCCATACCTGTCTGTATGGTCACAGCGCTGCTGCTGTTGCTGTAACACATGCTGCTAAATGCAGTTACAGAGAAGACATACGTTTCCCCGCAGTGCAAACTGGAGAACTGGCAGGTGGAGTTGGTGGAGTTACACCTCAGAGTCATCCCCAGGCTGCTGGAGGCAGTGGCCAAGTAGAGCTCCACTCCCTGCATTTCCTCCCAGTACAAGCTGGCTGTACTGGTGCCACACTGCAGGTCCACTCCAACGTGCAAAGGTGTACAAGGAGCTGGACAAGACAAGTTCAGCACCACAAACTCAGACTATTAGAACCAATGAGTGCTTCATTTCCTCCTCCTCCTCTAGTTTGGACGACAGCTCTACTTACGTGTTCTAAAGCTGACGTTTGCCCGCCTCTCGGTTTGGCAGTGCTCATCGATGCTTGTGAGAGTGACGTTGTACGTCTGACCGCACAGCAGATCCACCAGCTCACAGCGGAGCCCAACAGTCTCACACGAAGCCGTGTTGCCGTCAGCAGCTGCCGCCGTCACCAGGTAGGAGACGGCTCCGCTGGCAGCGCTCCAGGAGATCTCAGCTGTGCTGTTGTTGCAGTTCAGCTTAGCTGCCACATTCGCAGCTGCACACGGAGCTACGCACATAAAGAGACATTCTATTTATTTACCTATTAGTCAGTAGAACTGTGCAATTTGAGGAAAAACTGTGGAAGTAGAGAATTATTCCTAAGCCGTTGTCTCAAAACATTATACCTGAGACCAGTGAGACTAAGGTGGAGGCGATGCTGCTGAGCGTGTTTCCCACAGCAATGACACTGGTGTAGTAGACGATGCCACAGTTCAAGCCTTCCACGCTGCAGAAGGTGTCGTTGGTGCTGCAGGACAGGGCCTGGCCATTGCGCCCATTGAGACTGGCCTTGTAGCTCACTGCTCCAACAGAGGGCTCCCACGACACGGTGCCAGTTTGAGTCTGGCACTGGACGCTGGTCTCCACGTTGCTGGGAGGGCAAGGTTCTGTTGCAGAGTGGTTGTGATGACAGATGGTGTTGTCACGTTGTCAAGTACAAATGCATAAAATACCACATGAATGTTTATATGTTAAAATATTTTTAGCAGCGAAAAAGACGTTTTCTCACCCGTGGTGATTATGACTGTTTTGTTTGAGGTGTCCACTCCTTGACATGCGTTGTTATTTGCCGTGACGGTCACACTGTACAACTGGCTGCAGACCAGGTTGTATAAGGCACAGTAGGTGTCATTAGTCGCACAAGTAGACGTTAGGCCCCGATCCGTCATCGCCTTCACAGTGTAATTGGTGGCTCCAGAAGCCACGTCCCACTCCACCTGGCCGATGGACAGGCTGTACTGAGTGGTGATATGTACCGGGACGCAAGGTCCTGACAGAGAGGATGGAGTTAAAACCCAGAGAAGCAGACAGAAGGTATGTTCATAGGTACAGGTCAGTAGCCAGACTTACTTAAACATGAAGCATCAGAAAGACAAACAATTACGTTACTCACCAGTTACCAGATCGCCCTTGAGGTAAAGGATGCTGCTGCAGCTCGGTCCGACCGCCCTGACGGACACGAAGTAGCTGTGGCCACAGAGCAGCCTGTTCACCTCGCAGTAGGTGCTGTTGGTCTCACAGGTGACGTTGGGACCTAGCGTGGTGCTGAGCGTCACCACATACCACACGGCTCCATCACTTGGGTACCACGTCACTATGGCCAGCTTCATGTTACAGTCAAACACTGCCTTGATATTTCTAGGTTTGCAGGGGGCTGAGAAGGAAATACAAAGGTTTAACTAAACTAGCATGTTGTGATTTACTGGAAACTAGTACTTTTAAATTGTATCTGCTTCCTGTGGTTGGATTGCCAGGGGCAATGTGCTGATCGCTTTTCTCTCCTACCCGAGGGTATGTCCACCACAGGAGTGGACGGACTGTTGCAGTATCCGTCAGAGGACACCACTGAGATGTGGTAGACCTGACCGCAACCGAGACCCGTCACGTTGCACGAGCCCTGTGTCGTGCCCTGGCAGGTCGTGGTGTCACCGATACTGTCCTGCACTGTGGCGAGGTAGGAGTCCGCCCCTAAGCTCTGGGACCAGGACACGGTCAAAGAGTTGCTATTGCAGTTCACCACAGGCAAGACGGATGCAGGAGTGCAGGGCACTGCGGAGAACAGGTGAAGAGGAGCTTTAGTGCCGATCCAAGACTATAACTTCAGGAGACCATCACAGAGATAATTGCTACCTGTTTTGATGGTGATATTGTCACTGGGTTGGCTCACGCAGTCGATGTCCTCAGCTGTCACCTGGGCTGTGTAGTGCAGTCCACAGTGCAGTCCTGTCAGCTCACACTGGCTGTCATAAGAGACACACTGGTCCTGGTGGCCGTCAGTACTGACTGCCCTCACTCTGTAAAGCTGTCCTCCTTTGCTCTGGTTCCACGATATAGAGGCGACATTGTTGCTGCAGCTCAGATTGCCTTTGAGGTCCTGAGGAATGCAAGGTGCTGGACGGAGAGAGAATATAAAACTAAATTCTGCATTCCATCCACTTTGTGTGAGTTAAGAGCGTCTCTGGGTCCTACTTGTTCTGACGATGTGCACGTCACTCTGTGAGCTGTTGCAGGTCCGCCCCTCGGCCGTGACCAGCAGGACGTGCATTTCTCCACACGGCAGGTTGGTGATGTCACAGCCAGTGGCCGCGGACGAGCAGCAAGCGCTGCCGCCGCTGATCCGTTCCAGCGTGGCCGTGTACATTACTGCACCACGGACGGCCCCCCAGGAGACACGGACCGTGTGCTGATCACAGTCCACTGTGTTTGTTACATTTTGGGGAGGACAGGGAGCTGAGAAGAGCAAACACGATGTTAGAGAAGCTAATCAGACTGATACAGAGGCATTGGGTACAGGTTTACCTGTCTCTCTGGTGACTGCGTTACTGGGTGCACTGGAGCACTGTGGGTTTTGGGCCTCCAGCTTGAAGGTGAGGTTCTGGCTGCAGGTCTGCTCTGGCAGACTGCATATCCCGCTGGTAGTGGAGTCACACTGTAGTGAATGCGTCAAACCGCTTGTGTCCATCACTATGGCAACGTAGTCTACAGCACCAGCAGATGGCTCATAAAATACCCAGACAGAGTTGGTCAGACAGTCGATCTCCACGTCAGATAATTTAGGGACGCAGGGAACTGGAGGAGAGCGAGGGCAACGTCACAACTTGGCTTACTGTAATTTTGCAAATACTAAAAATGTACAACAAGAGTATTGAGTGTTTGCCTGTTTTGATGAGGGTTGTGGGGCTGGTCCTGCCAACACACCCGTTCCTGAATGGTGTGACGCTGACGTTATACTCATTCCCACACTGCAGCGTGCTGAGACCACAGCCGCCGCCCGTGCTGGTGCAGTTGTCTTGATGCCCAGCGGTGTCAACTGCTGTCACCACATACACGGCTCCCGGCTCACTGCCGTTCCAGGTCACAGATACAGCTCCAGTGCTGCAGTTCAGCGTGGTCAGGAATGATGAGGGGGGGCAGGGAGCTGAGAGCAGGAGACGGGGCAGAAATACAAAAAGCGTTTGCAAAAAGCTGCAACAAGAAAATAAGACCAGAGAAACAAAGGCGATGACTGTGTCCTGCAGCTTCACCCACCGGTGTAGACTTGCTGCACTGGGCTCTGGGAGCTGTTGCAGGTGGAATCCTGGGCCACCACTGTAACACTGTAGGCTAGGCCGCACAGCAGATTGGGTATAACACACTGGTGCTTATCAGTCGTGCAGACGCTGACTTGACCTTTGCTGCTCACAACTGAGGTGCGGAACTGTAGAAAGTAGCCTGTCGACTGCCATGTGACGTTCAGGACCCCAGACAGACAGTCGAGGCTGTTCTGTATGTTGTACGGAACACAGGGAGCTGCAGGGAGAGCAGACGCTGGGTCAGCGTCCTGGGACTGGACCAGCGCACATTTGGAAGTGGTTGCACACACTTCCTGCACTTCACCTTGATTAATAATGTTTTAACATTTAATATGCAAGAAAAAGAACAAAACCAACCTGTGTGAATGACTTTAGTTTGACTCCTGGCCCCGTTACACTGCTTATCAACACCAGTCACGTAGACCTGGTACTCCTGACCACAGAGCAGCCCCGGGATCTGGCAGCTGGTGCTGTTGGTGGTGCATGACCACTGCTGACCCTGCGCATTCTCAGCCACTGCTACGTAAGACGCTGACCCCTGCGACGCCTGCCATGACACTGTTATGGTGTTTGACGTGCAGGAGGAGATGACCGTCACGTTGATGGGCGGACAGGGAGCTGGGGTGAACCAAACGAAGCAACAGGAAGATCAGTGTGTGTCCTATAAACCTTATATCACAGACCAGGTTGAAAAGACTAATGGTGCTGCAGAAGGGTGTGATGGTTCTGTAATCTGATAATCTAAATGAGGCCATAACTCTAAGTTACCTGTGTTGATCATGTTCCACTCCTGGCCAGGACTGGGGCAGTTCTGTCCCTGCCCACTGACGCTCACCTTGTAGCTCTGCCCACAACTCAGAGAGGTGATATTACAGGAGGAACCATTGGTGGAGCAGGAGTGGCTTGGTGCGGACAAGGCCTCGGCTGAGGCGTTGTAGTACAGGATGCCTCTGCCAGTTCTCCAAAACACTGTGGCCGTGTTGGTGCTGCAGTCCAGCGTGGTGTTCAGATTACTCTGAGGACAAGGACCTAGAAGAGCAGGATCAGTTATTATACATACAAACATGATCACGTGACCTTGGTTAGTCAAATAATAATCTATTATATAGGTCCAATATAGAGAAACTAATGTAAATAAATATTGTTTTTCTTACCTGTGATGAAATCGAAGGTGCCACTGACCAAGCTGATGCAGGAGTTGTGACGAGCCACCACTGAAATGCTGTAGAGCTGCCCACATGCCAGGTTTTGAAAGTTACAGTTCGTGTCTGTGGTGTTACATTCAGCATTGCTGCCGAGCGTGCCACGAGCATAGACTGTATAGGATGTGGCACCGCGGGCCGCGTCCCAAATGACCGTGGTGATACCGGTCCCGCAGTCCACTGTAGCTGTGAGGTGGTTGGGAGAGCACGGAGCTGAGGGGGAAAGAAGCAGGGTTCAGTTACACACACGCAGACCTGAACTTAACCCGTCTTAACTGTTGCTTTATAATTTGTGACTGTACCTGTGTTAAAGCCTTGAGCAGCAGCCAGTTCACTGCTGCAGGAATTGGTGTGCCCAGCGACGCTCACGACGTAGCTCTCTCCGCAGGTCAGGCTGTTGAAGGTGCAGCTGGAGCTGTTGGAGGTGCAGCTGGTGCTGCCTCCTCTGCTGTCCACAGCAGTCACCACCTGAGTCTGGTCCGGACCCGCGTTTGCCCAGGTCACCAGGGCCACGTTAGTGCTGCACTGCAGGTCCACCGACACGTTGTTTGGTTTGCACGGAGCTGGTGGAGATAAATGTGACTTTAACCTACATGTAGCAAGTATCAAGCTCTAAAGTCTGATAAGTAAACAGTAAACATTTGATTTCGCTTTTTGCAATACATTTTTTTACCTGACTGCACTTTGTAGTCCGAGCCCTCGATGGTGCCACAGCTGACTGAGGATGTGGTGACCACAAGGCCGTAGGTGAGGCCACATTTCAGGCTGGAAATGGTGCAGCTGGTGCCAGTAGAATCACAAGTTGACTGTGTGTCATTGTTGGCAATAGCGATGGCGGTGTAGGACACAGGGTTGCCCAGGCCCGGCCTCCACTGCACTGCAAAGGAGTTGGCGGTGCAGTTCACCTGAGCTGTCACCTTGTCGGGCAGACACGGAGCTGTGGGAGCCATGAAGGATAGATCAGGTTATACCCAGGTTCTGAGAATTAAAACAAACCCTGAGATTGAAACTCAATCACCTGAGTTGAATGTTAGATTAGCTCCTGTGCTGCTGTTGCAGGTTTCACTGGAAGCTACCACAACCGCTGAATACTGGTCCCCACAGACCAGCTTCATTGAGCAGGCTGTGGTGTTGGAGGAACAGGAAGCTCTGTGGTTATTGCGGTTTCCAGTCGCAGTAGCCGTGTAGGAGGTAGCATACAGACTGGGCACCCAGCTCAGCGTTCCCATGCTGGTGCCACAGTCTGTGCTGGCTGTCAGGTTGGTGGGTGGACACGGAGCTGACGGGAGAGAGATGCTCACTAAATGTAAAGTACTTATTGGGCCGTTTTGCTTTTAGTTTAGGATTTTATGTTGGGTGCTTGTAGGCTCTGAGCTAAACGCAGCTAGATACTGACCCGTTTCAATTTGTGTCGGGTCGCTAAGGACACTGGTGCAGGAACTGTCTCTCGCTGCCACCCTGAAGATGTACAGGTTGCTGCACAGCAGCCCGGTGACCACGTAGGACGTCTGCTGCGTGGTGTAAGTGTACGCGTTGGCTCCTCTATATTGTTTAGAGTAGAGTAGGTAGGTGACATCACTTCTGGGACTCGGATCCCACAGAACCGTGATGTCGCTGTTCATGCAGTTTGTCACTCCGTATACGTTGGCAGGCGGACAGATGACTGGTGGAGACAGAAGCATTAAAACAGTATTATAGTAGAAGTACTAATGAGTATCTTTCCTGAATATTTACACACATGCATGTATCTTATGTACAATTAAAGTTGGGATTGTGTGAACATTTAAACACATTCTCCTTTCTGGCCACAGTTAAATGGAAGACGTGAGTAAAAAAACAAGCTTTGCTTTTTGGTCTGTTCTGTAATTATTTTCTGTTTAATCAGATATATCCTAAAGTATCCAACTACTCCACTGATTGTCTTTGAACTCTTGCTGACCAGACTGGAAGGTGACGGGCAGGCTGGGCTGGCTCCTGCATCCCCGCTCCACGGTGACCACGGTGACCACGGACGTCACGCCACAGCTGAGGTCCATGAGGTCACAGGCCGTTTGACTGGAGGTGCAGTTGTGTGTGCGTAGATCCACGGCAGTGACCACATACAAGTCTGCTTTCAGGGCAGCTGTCCAGTTCACGTGGGCCACGTTGTTGTCACAGCGCAGGGACACCTGGACGTTGGTGGGAGGGCAGGAGCCTGGGAGATCGGACAAAGGTTAAGGTGACTCAGTCCTTCCACCACTGTATGTATCTGATGGTCATCGTACCTGTGACATAGTTGTACGGGGAGCTGTCGATGCCCTTGCAGGTTGCAGAGTAGGGGCTCACGGTGATCATGTAGGTCTCAGAGCAGACCATGTTGGGTAGAAGACAATTCGTGCTGCTCGTGTTGCACTGTTTGACGTCGCCGTTCCTGCCGAGCGCCCTCACCTGGTAGTAAGCTGCAGCGCCGCTGGGCTGCCAGCTCACGGCCGCCGTGTTGTTGTCACACACCAAGGAGGTGCTCACATTCGCCGGGGCACAGGGGCCTGGAGGGTGGGAAGCAAAGGCATGGGAATACAGCTTAGCCCAGCGTGGAGCTCTGGTTCCTGCTCCACTTACCCGTCTGTATCTGGGTCACTCCTGGCACGCTGCTGTTGCACTGGTCTGCCACAGCAAACACCTTCACAGCATATGTGCGACCGCAGAGCAGCGAGGGAAGGGAGCAGTCGGTTTGGTCTGTCATGCAGACGGCTGTGTTGTTTCCAGACTGGACAACGGCGTAGAAACTCTTCCTGCCCAGAGTCTCGTCCCAGGTCAAAACAGCGATGCCAGAGACGCAGGAGTACGTGAACTCCACGTGGGCAGGGGTGCAAGGCGCTGGGATGAGAAAGGAGAACAGGTACTCGCTTAGACGTGTCCAGTCTAGACACAAAGTAGAACCATTTGTACTGGAAAGAGTTTACTCCTGTAATAGTGTTGTCTATTCACCATACTAAACATACAAATAAACCAAACCTGTGCAATGTTTAGGCAAAACCCTCAAATCAGGGTTGTCAAACCCTGGTCTTTGAGAGCTGCTGTCCTGCTGGCTTTCTCTCCCTACCTCAGGTAATACCTCGACCAGGTGTGTTTATCCAGTCAGCAACTACTTGACACAGCTGATCAAGGTAATCAGCAAGGAGAGGTGGAAAACCAGCAGGACAGTAGCTCTGGACGACCAGGGTTGGACACCTCTGCTCTAAGTTGTATCTCACCTGTGACGATTGTAAACGTAGAACTGGGTTTGCTCAAACACTGGAGTCCTTGTGCAGCAGCCTGGACAGTGTAAGTGTTCCCACACTGCAGATCAGCCAGCACACAGCTGCTGTTGGAGGAATTACAGGAAGTCGAGTATCCCAGGATGGAGGCGGCGCCGACCGTGACGCTAATGGCGTCCTTGTCCTGGACCCAGGTGACCACCGCACGGTTGGAGCTACAGTCCAGGTTGTAGCTTTGGATCACGGGAGCGCAGGGAGCTAGAAACAGGGAAGCACAAGCATTTAAGCAACAACAAGCACAGAGCTGGCTGACTGAGACAGACGATCATAATGAGGTCTGCCTTCACCTGTGGTCACGTTGGTTTTGGCCAGTATGGAGCTGTTGCACCTGCCGTCCCCTGCCAACACCGTCACAGTGTAGTCCTCCCCACACTGCAGCTGGCTTAGCTGACACCAGGTGCCGCTGGAGCTACAGGAGTCGACCAGGCCGTTGGACCTGGCCAGGACGGTGTAATACTGCGCTCCGGCGCTGGCTCCCCAGGAGACCGTGGCCACGCCGGAGACGCAGTTCAGGACGGCAGTCACGTTTTTAGGGTCACAGGGAGCTGGAGGCCAGGAAGGAGAGCATCATGTCAACTGTTTGTCTTCTATCATGAGAACAACATGTACAATAAATACCTGCTCGTGCTGAGACCACGTTGCTGTTAGAGCTGTTACACGTGCTGCCGAGGGCGGCCACACTCAGCGTATACGTCTGAGCACACTGGAGGACGGGGAAGAGGCACCTGAGATCAGTGGTGACACAGGAAATGGACGAGTTTCCTGGTCCCCTCAATGTGGACATGTAGGACACTGCACCGGCAGCAGCGTCCCAGGACATCTGCAGCGTGTTGTTGGGACAGTCCACGACGCCTTGGACGTTCACAGGAACACACGGCACTGAGACATGTGGAAATAAACGAAAAGGTCAGGTGACTTTTCTCAGTGCCGGGGGGCACATGCTGATTGTTGTGACCACATTCTCACCAGAATAAACAACAGTCGCGACGCTGCTGGGTCCTTCACATGTGCTGCTGGTGGCTTTGACCGTGACGTTATACTGATCGCCACACTTCAACGAAGGCAGCGTGCAGCTGGAACCCTGCGTGGAGCACAGGACCTCAGCTCCGGCCCTGGACACGGCCCTGGCGCTGCAGTTGACCGGTCTGGACCGCGGTGCCCAGCTGACGGTCAGCGCGTTAGAGGTGCAGTCCAAGGTGTTGGTCACGTTCTGAAGAGGACACGGGGCTGAGAGGGAAACAGTCATGAAACGACTCAGGCTCCACACAACAAGGAGCAGCAGAAGGAGCTTAGGGAGGCGACCCCTCCTCACCTGTGGACTGGATGAGCGGCTGGCTGTCGAGGCTGTGACAGCTGCCGTCGGAGGCTGACACCGTGAAGTTGTAGTCCCTGTCGCAGAGCAGACCCTGCAGCCGGCAGCCGAGCGCCGCCCCAGCGTCACAGGTCACGCTGTGCCCGTCTGCGCTGACCGCCCTGCCGGTGTAGGACAGCGCGTTGGCGCTGCTGCTCCAGGTCAGCGCGGCAGCGTTGGTGCTGCAGTCCAGAGAGACGTTGAGCTGCAGCGGAGGACAGGGCACTGCAGAGGCAAGAGATCAGGATGGGACGAACGCTGTGAAGCCCTGGAGCTGAACGGTCGCCGACCCGTCCTCACCTGTGGGCTGCTTCACCGCAGGGCTCCCCGCGCTGGTGCAGGCGTCGTCCGCGGCCGCCACGCTGACGTCGTACACCTGGCTGCACGACAGGCCGTCGACTCGGCACCATGTGGTGTTGGACACGCACGTGTGGCCAACGTTGTCTCTACCCACGGCGACCGCTGTGTAGATCTTGGCACCGCTGCTCGCCTGCCATGTCAGCTCCATGAAGCTCTGGCTGCAGTTTCTCTTCACCATCACGTTAGACGGGACACATGGCGCTGGAGGATGAGGACCCTCGTCAGCTCAATCAGTTACAGATGCGTTTGTTAATAGCTGCTTACACACGTACTCTCTGTGACGGGTAGGACCGAGGCAAAGCTGAGGCACGTGTGATTGAAGGACCTGACCCTCACTGTGTACACCAGCCCGCACGGGAGGGTGTTAACGCTCAGCGTGGGCTGAGAGCTGTTGTAGGAGCGCGTCGTGTTGCTGCTGGTGATCACAGTCATGTAGCCCTCTGCGTTTTTGGATGCGTTCCAGCCGAGGGTCAGTCCACCTGACGCACAGTCGACCCGCGCCTGCACGTTGGCCGGCCCACAGGGAACTAGACACCAGGCAAAAATGGGTCAGTACAAAATAAACAGAGTCGTATCCGGGAGTGGACTCTTCCCTTACAAATCAAACCTGCTCCAACCTGAGTCAAAGGAGACGGCGGTAGAGGGGAGACAGGGGCAGCTGCCGTCGTGGTAGCACACGGTGGCCGTGTAGAGCCGGCCACAGGTCAGGTTGGGTATGCTGCAGCTGGTCGTCGTGGAGCTGCAGCTGAGCAGCCCCAGGTTCTCATCTACGATGGTGGCGGTGTAGGAGTTCAGCGTGGGGGAGCCCAGCCACGAAATCACCGCCTCGTTGGTGTCACAGTTCAGGGAGGCGGCGACGTGGCTCGGTGGGCAAGCAGCTGGAGCGAACAGAAGCACACGTTGACCTTAAAGCAGTCGTTCAGCAGCTTCCTTGTGTGGGGACCCACGTACCTGTCGCTGTGGTGATGCTCTTGCTCTCGGAGCTGTTGCAGTTAAAGTTGGAGGCGATGACAGTCACCGTGTAGTTTGTGCCGCACTGCAACCCTGTGACCTTACAGGTCAGATCCATGGAGTTACAGCTGTTAACGGCACCACCGCTGCCTCTCGCCATCACCATGTAAAAAATAGCCCCGTTGGACAGATCCCAGGTCACCGTGATGGCATCGGGGCTGCAGTCCTTCACTGCTGCCACATTCTGGGGAGTACACGGAGCTGAAAGAGAGGCGCCAGAGCAAGATGGTGAGTTCCAGGTTCTACCCCACAAGTCAAGAGGAATTATTCTGTTTACTAGGACTGGTTTGGTCTATAAAACATCATAATTTTCCAGTTACAGCAGATCTAGATCATTTATGAATTAATTTCTTATTTTATTGCTGTCTTTTGTATATTTTTTCCTCCCTTGCAGATACCTGTATCTACCTTCTGTCTCCTCACCTGTTTGAGCTACAGGAGCCAGCGCCATCGGACTCTGACATTCGTCATCAAACGCTTGCACGTAAACGGTGAGGTATTCTCCGCACTGGATGTCCTGTAAGGCGCAGCTGTTGGTCATGGTGCTGCAGTTGTAGAAGCTGTTGGTGGCCCGGGTGCCGTAGGCCTCCACAGAGTACCACACGGCGCCCTCTGCAAGGTCCCACGTGGTGAGCAGAACATTGGTTCTGCAGTCACTCGATGTTTGCAGGTTCTGGGGAATACAAGGGGCTGGAGAGAAGAAGGAGGTGGGAAATCCAGTCAGGACGTGAACATAGACTCATCCGTATGCAGATGAACACAGACATGTTGTTGTTTACCTGTGCGGATGTCGACGCTGGCGCTGACCTCACTCTGACACAGTCCAGTAACTGCATAGACATTGAAATAGTAGTGTTGTCCGCACACGGTTCTCGTGAAATTACAGGTATTGTCCACAGTGACACAGTCCTGGACGTTGCCCTAGGTAGAGACAAATCACAACATTTAACATGGAGGCGACTTAAACCACACTGCCTGTACAGAGTGGGAACCAAAAAGGTAGAACCAGAACCTGAACCGGGTCAGTTCAGTGAGAAGCTGTAACTCTCTACCGTGGAGTCCATCGCTGTGGCCTGGTAGTAGTATGTGTTGGGTGTGGGCTCCCATCCAAACACGATGACATCACTGGGACAGTTGTGGACCAGCTTGTGGATCTTGGGAGCACAAGGAACTTGAAGGAAACAGATTTAATGTAATTCCATGACATTTAGATTTCCATTATTTATAAACATAACATGACATTGTGCATCAGACATTAGATAGAGGAACAGGGTTAAATATCAACATCAAAGTGGTTTATTGCTGTTGAGGTGAAAAACGCCCTGAAACAGAAGATTAAACTCCACTGTTGCTTTTCAGTGTGTGAGGTTTCAGGTTTAAGGCCACGCAATATGACACAGAGGGCGAAGCTCAATAGGAGACCCAGTTCCAAAAAGCCAAGAGTGATGGACTCGATAAATATGTGAACTTAAAAATTGAAGCATAACCAGGAAACACTGTCCATGGCTAATCCTAAAAGACTCCTGACAATAAATAAACTGACAAATAAAATGAATAGTAAAGAATTCCCTGAGGTTCTTAACACGTTTACAGTTATTGTCTGTTTTACGTTGTATTTACATATTCCAGGGACAAAGGTGTCAAAACAGTGGACACTTCAGAATAAAAGGTGTGTTATTACAAAACACAGCTGAGACTAGTTTACTTTGATTTATCCCTTTTGGCTAAAGCTTATTTTTATTTGCTAGCATGAATTATAAGCACGTTTTCCCTTAGGAATTAAATGGGTGTAGACTTAACATGGGAGCCTTAGCTGTGCACAATGAGGCACCAGGGGACGAGCGGCGCAGAATAAGCTCAGCCAAGCTCCGCAGCAGAATAGAGCGATACGTGAGATCGCTGCTGGTGTCGTATGCATGAGCGGCAGGCAGCTCGGTTCTGAGCCTAACTAGAGCTTATGTTTTATATTAATGAGAATTCCATCCTAATCAAGCGGTTCTGAGTCCCTCTGGGCTCAAACACATGCCTGTGTTCGTTTACGGGGGACGTGTGGTGGCCCCGGGTGGCGGCTGGGATCACTCTCACCTGTCTGGAAGGTCGCTGATGTGGTGTTCAGTGTGTTCCTGCAGTTCCCTGACACGGGGATCACGGTGACCACGTAGACCAGGCCACAGCTCACGCCGCTAATCTGACAGCTGGTGCCCTGGCTCGTGCACGTTAGCTGAGCGCCGCTTGGACTCGTGGCCGTGGCGTTGTAGGAGTCGGCCCCAAACACAGGCAGCCACGACACCAGCGCCGCGTTGGTCGTGCAGCTGTAGTCCACGCTGAGGAACGAAACCGGGGTCAGCTCTGTAACACACACAGGATCTGTTGTTTTCACACAGACACTTTGCTGTGATTTAATAGAGACAAACGCATTCGCTTTAACCACATCTAAGCTGTCAGGACATCTTCATCTTTCTCCTGTTGGGATCGTATTCTGCAGGTCTGGAAGAAACGCCTCAGACAGAAAAGCTGACCTAGATCGTTATCAAGCAGTGCATAATATTGGCTGGCTCTGTTCACTTACTGATGGTGGTGTATGTGTAAACTCTGGGTTCGCTTGGCTGCAGGAATTTGTTGAATGAGGACACTGATATCAGATAGGTGGAACACGGGAAGATGCCCTGAACAGTGGCCTTGGGTTCTGTGGTGTTCAGCAGCAGCGGTTTGCGTGTGGGCTCGTCGAGGCTCTGGACGCTGACTCCGTATAACAGCACATCCTTCACCGGCTGCCACGTCACCAGCGCCGTGTTCGCGGCCGTCTGCGTCGCCGATATGTTCACCGGTGGCGGCACCACTGAAAGAAGACGTGGCGTCCAGGTCAACGGGAAATACCCAACAACATAAGAGTGGTCACATGCAGTCAGTTCAAGGGTACTGAAGGACGGCCGTATGAGCTACAGACAGAAAAGGTGCTGTTAGCGCCCACAGACTGAATGTCTGGTAAAGCAGCGCTGTGTTAAAGGGTTCAGTCAGTTCAGCACTAAGTGAGTGTGTAAGTGCTTGGCTGAACCCAAACCTCAAATTTAATTTGTAGGTACGTGTTCTGACTCAATTGAAGTCAATGGAAATGTAAGGAACTCATTGTATTTGCTACCTAGTCTATATTTGTGTGATGATACGCAGATTTAACAAGTAAAACACCACGTGGAAACTGGTGACTCACGGGTCGTGATGGTCTTGACTTTGCTTTTCTGACCCACGCCGCCTGCGTTGGCTGTGTATATGTAGCAGTCGTAGTTGGTGGTGGGCTGCAGGTTCTCCACCACGGCTGAGAGGCTGGTGCTGGGGTAGGTGAGGTTGAGCACCGGCCCGTTGGGTTGAGCAGACACCAACAGGTCGTAGCGCTGCGTCAGCGGTACCTGAGTCCATTTTACAAAGATGGAAGTGCTGGACTGAGCCTGTCCCACTTCAATCTGCGATGTGTCCGGGACTGAGAGGAAGGAAACGTGGAGAAAACGCCTTCAGACTGCGTCTCAGCTGCGTTTTACCCCCATGCTTTACACAGCCCCCTATTAAAGCAGGTTAAGGCTTTCTTACCTGTCCACACTGTCGCCGTAGTCACACACACAGCGGTGTAAAATTGGAAGACTTTCAAAGTCACAACATAATTGAGACCCGGCTTCAGGCCCTGGACATCCTTCATCAGCAGGTTCGGAGACAGGGTCACCACCACCGGGATCGAATCTGGGTCGTTTACAACCCGAAAGTCCAAAAAATACATGGTTGCCCCTGGATATGCTTCCCATTTTACCAGAACTGATGAGGGGCCGGTCGCACTCTGTGACAGAATTCTGCACCCTGCTAAGAATGAAGATGCTCGATTTAAAGAAAAGGAACAACGTTTTATTAGCTTTACTTACCAGTAAACTTTACATCAGGAAGAATGAAAATACTGAACCTGTAGTTTATGTTTACTATTCATACTGTCTGAAACATGTGTACAGTATAAATATTATATAATATATAAAAAGATACACCAGTATGAAAAAGTCAAGCTATACAGTCCCATACATAACAATTAAATGTTCTTTAAAATAAATAACTTGATTTACGCACCCTCTGCAAGTTTGGGTATCTGAAATTAAAAGCAATTAGTAACATAATAAATAAACAACTTGTCTATTTGATGTTTTACAGCTTTGAATATAAAACTAAATGTAAGTTTACCTGAGTTAGAGATACCAGAACTAAAGAGAAGCTTATGGCTCCTAACAATCCCATCTCTGACATTGACTGGACGATTTCTATTAGTTTACAACACAAGAGACTCAAATACAAAAGGTGCTCTGGGCGCTTTTTAGATTCAGCCCAGTTGGTGTGGGAACCAATCAGTAATTCCCAAATGGGGACAGGCTGTTCCAACAGCAGCCCCAGGCCGTCGGAGCTGCAGGTGGGAGGGGAGGGATGGATGCTGAGCAGATACTGGTAAATGTACCTGAAGTGGGGATGGCGATCACATTCTGCTGCTCCTCAGCTGTCATGTACTGTAGCCTCTAGTTTCCATAACCACCATTCATTTCCTTCCTCCTTTTCTTAATAAAGTAAATTTTACATGCTCATATTAAAAGTACCTTGCATACTTACAGTAGTAGTGGATAGACAGTTAATGTAAAGGACTGTGTGCTGTTATAGGAATGAAATAATCAGCTACAGTGACAGGAATTAACCACAGAATGTGGTTAATAGGTATTATTTTATCTGTACATATGTTTACTAATCCTGACTGGTCGTTGTCTGCACTGATCACAGCAACATGAGCGACATCTCTGTTGTGTAATAACTTCAGAGTACAAACACAGCCCAGCCTCCCTGAGCTGACACCTAACATCACTCATTATCCTCAACTGTTATAGAAAACCAGTAGGACAGTAAAGACGCCGTCCATGGCTTTTCTCTTCCTGCATTTTGATCCTCCGGGTTCCATCCCTCCTCATCCCTGTTCCTGTAAACATCGCTCCGAAGCCATGCCTCGACTTCACACATGGCCCGTTTCTGGGTTAACTGCTTTCCCATTGCTGTAACAATAAACGCCCTGATGGCAGGATAAAGGCCTGGGAGGGGCTGTCCAAGCAAAGGAGAACGCAAGCTTGATTAATGGGAATCTATGTAATGGCGTGTTCTTGCACAACACATCTGTGGCGATTACGTGGCTCCGCATTACACTGTTTACATGAGAAGTTTGGGTTGTATTTATATATGTTTATATATACATGTATATATCCACATGGTTTAAAGACTGATACTGAAGATGGCTGAATGTAGGCTACATGCTGGGCTGAAAGAGATCTTTTATCACCGTAGAATAAAAGGTGATCACCTCGTCATGTATTAGAAAACAGAAAGTCAACATGAAAGCAGATACGCACCTTGAAAGATGCCAGGAAACTTTAGCTGCCCTGTGAAAACAAAAGAGCAATTTCAAAACAAGTGGTGTGAACACCTTAGGTTTTATTGTTTTTTATGCGGTTGTGATATTTCCCAAGTAGACACTGTTACAGGTCAGAGGCAACTTCCCGTACACGTCTCAGGACGCTGAAGCACCTGTCCAGCCTTCTTCCTTCAAAAGGACACGCTCCCAACGTTCAGACGAGGAGAGGCCGAGTGAGACGGACACAGCTCCATGGACATAAATACACTAGGAGACATGAAATAATGCAGTTACAGTACAGTACCAGTCGATAATCTGAACTTTAACCATCAAAATTTAACCACAAGGTTTCATTTCAATGCAGCCCAGATCTGTGAACGGGTAAAAAAAGCGACCGTTGGCCCACAACTAAAAAAGACCTTACTTCAATTTAAATATTAATTATATCCAGTGCAGCACAGACAGTCTGATGAATCAGTAACAATAGTAACAATGTGTAGACATAAGCATTAAGTGCAAGGTGGCGTTAAGGACCAAAATGTGAACAAGTTCCCTAGAAGGAGGGGATCTATGATGTAAAGCCATAACAAATCTAGTTTCCAACATTTTCACACCATAAAGAAACAAACACTTGTGATCCGATTACTCATTGTGCTGCAACAAAGCATCTTCACAGGATCAGGTTAGATGCCATCAATAAACTCTCAGGAGACGTGGTTCCTCAAAGCACTCGCTCCGTAGGAGGACTAAGGTGTGATGTGTCATGTTTAATTTCTGTTTCCTGCATTTGTCTGCGTTGGAGTTTAAAATAAAGTGTGTAAAGTGCTATGTTGTGAAGCGTTTCTCTAGCTCTGCAGTGCTGCACAGGTGACCTTCCGGTTTTGCTCAGGTGGGTTTTTGTGCAGGGAGACGTTGTGTAAGCTGCTAGAGGAGTCCTCGCGTGTCTGGAGCTAATGTCCCTTCTGAGTGCAGGGCTTTTCCATGTTCCAGCTTTGAATGGCATGTTTTCCCCACGGAGCACCGGGGATCACACCAGAACCGTCCTTTTGTGCCATCTGAACCCTCGGGCTCCTGGAGCTGTGTGCTGTGAGGCCGGCGACGGGTGTGTTTTACAGGGAGCATCCATTTAAACATCCTTTGTTAGCAGCACGATTAGATCAGAGAAAAGACCAGTGATAAAGTGACCTGTGCCTTTTATACTGGAATGCTGCTGTAGGCGATCTTCACACTCCTGCTGTGGATTGATTACCGGCCAAATCCTGTTTGAGATATATTTAACTTGTTCTTTTTATTACTAGTTAACCTGCATACGAGGTTGTTCCCACTGATCCCATGCTGATGAGAAAGACTTTTAACGTTTACCAGTTCAGTTCTGTTTATGCCAATTCACCACCAAAATTATCCCAAGGCACTTTACAAGGTTTAGGACTTTACACAACTAAACAGCCAGTTAGTAACACCAGGTAAAGGTTTAACCTTTTAAGCCCCAACCCAGCAGACACACACCAGGTTCACTATCTCTTTATGCAGTACATCACCCTGGAAGATCCTCCAGTCACACACGGTCACATCAGTAAATACCATGTCTCCATTTCATCAACCTAAATTCATTATAACACTGACATTTGAAGTATTTTCTGACCCTATTATCAAGCAGAGCAAACCGTAGGTCAGGATGATTAGGGGCCAGAGAAATCACAAAGCAGACGAACAAGTAACTACATGTTATTTGTCCCAACCCACCGGCTGCTGCTAATTCAAATCCTTAGTTGGACCCTGGAAGAACATATGACACAACATAAATGGACATGGACACATCGCCTCAAAGCACAGAATCGCCCTAAACAGAATACAGCTTTAATCTACCTTCTAGAACAATAAATGATATTGATACATTAGTTGAATTAGTTATTTAAATACAGAATAGAAAATCCACATTTTAACTTTATTTACCTTTACTTTGACTAATGTTATGTATACTGTATATATTGTTGTATATTGTATATTATAAAGCTCAGCTGCGGATACCAAAAAAGACAACATAACATGAATATCAGTGCTGTGAATTCTTTATTATGTAAAGTATGCATCAGGTTTACAGAGCTCCCCTGACACACTGATACGTCCTGAGAACAAGCAACGTAAGACTGCAGACACGAGCGTCCACAGAGTGACACTGATTTATCACCAGGAGGTTTTCTACTTGGGACTGGACCTACAAAATATCTTTAAAAGGACAAAAGACTATTTAAACTTTTATATATTACTTTTAATCTTTTGAATGTCTGTTCAGTTGCCAGTTTGCTCATTTAATCAAATTCTTAGAGGATAAAAATGGATTTGCAATGACTTAAGTTGAGCTTGTTCAAGGAGGACGCGTGTTTGGAGAATCTGTGGAGAGCAGGTTGTGAAGACAAAACAGTTACTCCAACTGGGCAACGTTTCACAGCAAAGTGACCATCACTGGTCAGACGTTAGAAAAATCTGTACCTACCACACGTTAGTCCACGCTTCTTTTCCCTCTGAAAATCACTGAAAACCAAGAAAAAATGAACAACCAACTAACGTCAAATTTATTATATTCACATCTGTAACTCAGTGAGACAGATTAGAGATTAGAGTAGATTAGTGATTAACAGATTTTGATTTAAAATGAAATAATTAAATAATATATTCAAAACTTCAGAAGTTCTGATAACACTCACCTGGGCCAACACTGCTCCCCAAGCAGGTGACTAGAAATCAGACACAAAAAAGTCAAATCCAGGCAAACACATGCTTTGAAAAGCTGACTGACACATCATGAGGTTCGCCTTTGAACCAGCACATCAGGACCCTGTCCTACCTGAGTACAGCCTCTGGGGGCAGAGCAGCACTTTGCTGCCCCCTGGTGACAGCGGGGCCACCGTCACGCGGTACACGTCCCCACAGCGGACGGCGGCCACGTCGCAGCGGTTCTCCCCTGGAGACGCCGTGCAGCTGTAGCTGCTGTTGCTGCTGCTGCCCAGCATGTCCACGGCGTAGCTGTGGTTGCTGCCAGTGCTGCGCCAGTACAGCCGCAGAGAGTTGTCAGCCAAGCTGTAGAGCCTGACGCCTGTCGGGCAGCAGGCGCCTTTGGAAAATCAAGTAAAAGTAAAGAATGAAGTTTGCCTTTCCAAAAACACGTAGCGAATGCAATGTGTAAAAAGGTGAACTCACTGGACGAGAAGCCCTGGTAGCTGCAGTTCGACCGCTGCCCGCTGTGGCTGAACACCTCCATGGTGACGGTGTAGTTGGTGCTGCAGGTGATGCATCCCATGAGGCAGTGGGAGTCCTGCGTGTGGCAGCGAGCGCGGCCGCGTGGTGACGTCAGGACCGTGGTGAACAAAAGGGCCCCTTTGGCTGGAGACCACGAGACGTTGGTCATTGCTGGAGTCACCTGAGTCACCGAGATGTTCACCGGACAGCACGGTTCTGTGGAGGAAGAAAGAGAGGATGAGCCTCGTTGTTTTCAGATGTAACAGTGATTCAGTTGTTTCACTGTTTGGACCCGTCTAAACCCTCTCACCTGTTTGAGGTTCCCTTTAGAACCCGCCAAACACTGTTTGGACCCGTCTAAACCCTCTCACCTGTTTGAGGTTCCCCTTTGAACCCGTCAAACACTGTTTGGACCCGTCCGAACCCTCTCACCTGTTTAAGGTTCCCTTTAAAACCCGTCAAACACTGTTTGGACCCGTCTAAACCCTCTCACCTGTTTGAGGTTTCCTTTAGAACCAGTCAAACACTGTTTGGACCCGTCTGAACCCTCTCACCTGTTTGAGGTTCCCCTTTGAACCCGTCAAACACTATTTGGACCCGTCTGAACCCTCTCACCTGTTTGAGGTTCCCCTTTGAACCCGTCAAACACTGTTTGGACCCGTCCGAACCCTCTCACCTGTTTAAGGTTCCCTTTAAAACCCGTCAAACACTGTTTGGACCCGTCTAAACCCTCTCACCTGTTTGAGGTTTCCTTTAGAACCAGTCAAACACTGTTTGGACCCGTCTGAACCCTCTCACCTGTTTGAGGTTCCCCTTTAGAACCCGTAAAAAACACTGTTTGGACCCGTCCGAACCCTCTCACCTGTTTAAGGTTCCCTTTAGAACCCGTCAAACACTGTTTGGACCCGTCTAAACCCTCTCACCTGTTTAAGGTTCCCTTTAGAACCCGTCAAACACTGTTTGGACCCGTCTAAACCCTCTCACCTGTTTGAGGTTCCCCTTTAGAACCCGTAAAAAACACTGTTTGGACCCGTCCGAACCCTCTCACCTGTTTGAGGTTTCCTTTAGAACCAGTCAAACACTGTTTGCACCCGTCCGAATGCTCTCACCTGTTTAAGGTTCCCTTTAGAACCCGTCAAACACTGTTTGGACCAATCTAAACCCTCTCACCTGTTTAAGGTTCCCTTTAGAACCCGTCAAACACTGTTTGGACCCGTCTAAACCCTCTCACCTGTTTGAGGTTCCCCTTTAGAACCCGTAAAAAACACTGTTTGGACCCGTCCGAACCCTCTCACCTGTTTGAGGTTTCCTTTAGAACCAGTCAAACACTGTTTGCACCCGTCCGAATGCTCTCACCTGTTTAAGGTTCCCTTTAGAACCCGTCAAACACTGTTTGGACCAATCTAAACCCTCTCACCTGTTTAAGGTTCCCTTTAGAACCCGTCAAACACTGTTTGGACCCGTCCAAACCCTCTCACCTGTTTGAGGTTCCCCTTTAGAACCCGTCAAACACTGTTTGGACCCGTCTAAACCCTCTCACCTGTTTGAGGTTCCCCTTTAGAACCAGTCAAACACTGTTTGCACCCGTCCGAATGCTCTCACCTGTTTAAGGTTCCCTTTAGAACCCGTCAAACACTGTTTGGACCAGTCTAAACCCTCTCACCTGTTTAAGGTTCCCTTTAGAACCCGTCAAACACTGTTTGGACCCGTCTGAACCCTCTCACCTTTTTAAGGATCCCTTTAGAACCAGTCAAACACTGTTTGGACCCGTCCGAACCCTCTCACCTTTTTAAGGATCCCTTTAGAACCCGTCAAACACTGTTTGGACCCGTCCAAACCCTCTCACCTGTTTGCAGGAAGTCCGAGAAGCTGGGCAGGCTCTGTCCGGCGCCGGTGCTGGCTGTGACGCTGACCTCGTAGTCTGAGCCGCAGAGGAGGCCGGCGATGCCGCAGCTGCTTCCAGATGTGGTGCAGGTGTGCTGGCCTTCGTCGCCCAGCGCGCTCGCCGTGTAGGTGGCAGCCCTGTTGTTTCCGGCCCAGCTGACGTTGACGAAAGAGGAGTTGGTGAGCGAATGAGCCACGTTTGTGGGCGCGCAGGGAGCTGATGAGGACAAGGGGACATGAAGTCACTGAGCTAAACTCTGGCTGCACTCTTCATTATCTGTTCAGTTTGGGCCTCTGGCCAAAGCTCCGCCCGGTTCTTTTCTCCCTGTGATGTTGACAGCACGAGTTTCCTACCAGTGTCCTTGCTGTCAGCTTTACAAGCGCGGTTGCATCCGCTCAGGTCATTGCAGGGCGTCACCACCACGCTGTAGGTGCTGTCGCAGTCGAGGTCCGACAGAGCGCACGCCGGCGCCGTGTCGTTGCACAGCACCTCCTCTGAACTGTCTGCAGCCCGGGTCTCGTAGAGCTCCGCCCCCCGCGACGCCTGCCAAGCGATCTCCAGGGTGTCGGCGCTGACCGCGGAGATGAGCACGCCCTCTGGACAACAGGGCACTGACAAACACAGGGCGTGAGTCAGGACGTGTTCTGCTCACGAGGCGACAGAACCTCTGGGTCTCCACCTACAGGTGGTGTGGTTGAGAACCTGTCCCTGGGGGCTGATGCCGGCCGGGTTCAGTGCGAACACAGACATCAGGTACGTGTAGCCACACTCGCACTGGAAGGTGCAGCCGGTGCCGGTGGTGTTGCAGCCCGTATCGTTGCCGCCCCCTTTGACGACGGCCTCGTAGCTCTCAGCGTGAGGCACCGTGGTCCAAGTCAGCGTGCAGTTTCCGCCCGTGGAATCTTCCAGCGCTAGGTTCTGTGGTGGGCAGGGGACTGAGGACAGAGGACAAGGTTGAGACGCGGCCGTGGACAGAAGCGTGCGCATCCACAGTCCCACTCACAGGTGGTGAAGACGGTGGGGCTGGACGCGGAGCCCGGCCCGGCGGCGTTGGCGCCGGTGACCTGGATCGTGTGCACGTCCCCACACTTGGCTGGAAACAAGATGCAGGAGCTGGACGGGGAGTTACAGGTGAGGTTCTGGTCGCTGGTCACCAGGTACTGAATGGACCCGTACACCTCCTGATGGAGTTCCCAGGAAACCAGGAGTCCGGCTTCACCGTTACTCATCACCACAGAGACGTTTGTAAGAGACGGCGTTGGGGGTCCTGTTTAAAATCCAAACAGATGATGATGCTTCCATGTAAATGCAGCAAACCAGCAAAGGTTAACAACACAAAAAGGGTTTTAGCACATGGTATAAGCGTTTTCTCTTTGTGTGTAATTTCCTCATCATTATAAGTATCTCAGTGTGTCTCGGTCCAGACTCACGCGTTGTCTGGTTGCTGTTCAAACTGGACTCCCCCATTCGTCCCTCCACATCCCAGGCCAAACCCACGATGACGTAGAGCGAGCCGGCGTCCAGGCCCGAGACCAGGTTGGTGTTGACTGTGTTGGACTGGTTGAAACTTATAGTGCTGTTTGAACCAAACTTGTATATGAACAGACTGTACTGGACGGCATGAGCAACGGGAGCCCAGGACACGAGGATGGTGCTGTTGCTGGGGGAGGAGGTGGAGAGCTGGAGGGGAGGCAGAACTGCAGGAAGAGAAACAGGACACGAGTTTAAGAGAAGACGTTTCACCACAGCAGCGCTGACCTGAGGCCAGAAAGGAAAAACTTCAAAATCACAGTTTTCACATTGACTTCACATCAGCAGTTACTTCAAAATAAGAGTTGAAGTTAAAGTCTCATTTGTTTAAATGGATTTTACCTCTGGAGATCAATAAAGGGGACAAACAAGGAGAAATGAAGATAGAGAGAAAACAGTATTGGACCTTTGAGTGCCTTTTGAAGGGCTGCTGTTGTGAAGGAACACACTGGATTTGGGATTGAATTGGTCCAGAGATAAGTAATGACGCATGTTGGATGCGTGACCCGGATGACTGCATTTCACAGGAGAGTCGGGTCACCACGGTGCAGGGGGGGCCTGAGGGGGTGCTGATACATGTCTTGGGTAAAACCAACCCACACTGGACTGAAACAGGATGATGCTGACAAAGCGGAGGTGATCGGCTGCACGTCTCAGGACAATGGGAGAGATCGAGTGACGTCTGCGGGGCATGTGGAGTGATGAGAGGCTCTCTGTTCTGCAGTGAATGCGTGACTCTCAGTAAAGCAGCCTGCAGCTGTTGTCGCCACTCAGTTCTTTAGCTTTCGTTTCAGCGACTGGGTGAAAGTGAGAACACGTAACTCGGTTCAGCAGTACCTGTTTTTGCAGCCACAGGCAGAGACGGCTGGCTGCGGCCGGCGCTGTTCGCGGCCATGATGCTCAGCCTGTAGTCTGTGTAGGGCGTGAGGTTCTGGATCTCAGCAGGGGAGGAGGCCACTGTGTCCTCTCTGAAGAAGCCATTGTTGTCCTGGACACGGATGATGTAACTGGTCGCCCCCGTCTGCAGGTTGAACTCTGCCACTAGGGTTCTGCTGTCCTTCGACTGCACTGCCTGGATGGGTTCCATCAGGTCAGGGGCTAAAACACACACAGTCAGCTGTGACGAACTAAAATGTCAGTTCAAAAGAGGATTATAGGTGATGAGTCTCCCTGGGTTAAACAAGGTTTAATGTTTCTACCCCTCAAACCTGTTTGATTCTCATCACTGTCGCCTCCTGTTTGGTGTCGAGGAAGTACAGGTATAGTCACAAGTGCATCTTACCTGTGGATGACTGTACGGTTGCACTGTTCAGTGTGTTTTGGGAATTATCCAGAGCTTGAATTGTGAAAATATAGTTAACGTTTGGGGACAGAGAGATGACGGAGCCCATCACTACATCTGCACCATACTGTGCAAAGGCAACGAAGTCGGTCGGCGAGCTTTGGGTTGAGACAGAAATCTTGTATGTGCTGGCTCCAGAATAGCTGTTCCACCTGAGAATCACAGCCTTGGATGTAACTGAGAACACAGACACCTGAAAACCTGATGAGACACACATGAAGCGGTGAAAATACTGCGTCAGCTACAGACGTGACCATTAACAGCAGAATGTATGAGAACATACAGTACCTGACTGGGTTACAGCCTGCAGATATAAAAGAGAACATTAACAGTGGACTGGTCAATCAACAAACACGTATACACTGTACAGCCATATACATGTAAGAGCAATGTGCTATTATACCTGTGAGCAAATGCTCAGCAAGACGAGAATCCCCGGCCACTTCGTAGATCCCATTCTTCAAGGCGAGTCTCTGAAAACACTCCTCTTTCTGTCTGTTCTGTTAGAAGCTTCAGTCTTAACTGCTTCACCTTTTCTTAAATGCATGTGTGAAACATGTGTCTGTTGCCTCCCACTCAGGACAAATGTCCAATCATAGGTAGGAGACGTGCACCTCGGAGCAGAAGCAGGTAGGGTATCATGAGAAGGAAGCATCTTTCTTGCTATAGGGGTGATACCCTATATTCAGTAAACCAGAGCAAAGAATATGATATATATAGGGCACGAGCAAAAGAACTGGATTTTCCATACCTAGAGGCCTCAACACTTCATGCACTCATGCAACAGCATCCTCTCAACATCAACTTCAAATACAACCCTCCAGCACAGAATCTGAGCTGTGCTCAACCCCCCTGCTCCATCAAACCTTCTCAGTTTTTAATGGAAGCTGTCAGAAAGGTGATAACTCTACTGTTTGTTTATTATTATAGGTCACAGTGAATACTCAAGTTTGATTGTAGAGCTTTATTTTATCAGATTCTTCTGACGTGTGTTGCCTCCCTCATTATAAAATGGCCCTAAATGTAGTAGCCAAGACACTGGAGATCTAATATTATAATAGACTCCAGCGGAGGACATGGGGTTTGAGTAGAAGCTGTCCAGAATATATTCAGGTGAAGGCGTCCATTTGCTGTGATGACCCGATGGCAGCTGATAAAACCGACTGAACTGTGTCCATATTAGGACTGCAACTAACGATTATTTCGATAATCGGAATCGGATTTCTCGGATAAGAACAATTAAAAAATATTATTTGATGTTTGCTCATTTGAAATCTATGGAGTCATATTAGATTTTACTTCATTGACGCAGTTGACGTTACTTACCTGTTAGCGTGCGCTTTGAGCGACACAGTAAACTGTGGGTGAAGCAGAGTCAGAGCGGTGCAGGTCTCAGCTGACGGTTCAAAGTGAACGCTGTGAACTAAATAAACGATCACGCAGACCAAGCTTTGTGCCCGTGTTTGTGGTATCGGTGACATCTGGAGAGATTCTGCAGCAACACTGGACGTCTGTCTCCTTGTAGACCGGTGTTCAAGTTTAAGTCGTTTCCAGTTTAGCTGGTGACCGACTTCCGAAGGCCGCACTGGTTGCTCTTAGTTACGGCAGGTGTTTGAAGCAGAGAAAAGCAGCGTATGTTTTATCATAGTTTATTCCTCTGTGCACGTTCTAAACAATCTTTACAGTTTCACAAGGCGTTATCTGACACTTACATTTGATCGTTGCTCGTGTTGTAGATACGGAAGTAGCTAAAGGAAATAAGGACAGAATTGGCCTGCCGTTATTGCTACGATCTTTTTGTCAATAAAATGTAAAATTCGGAACCTTTGCCTCTTGTCATCGGAGTCTTGTATGCCATTATTCGCTAATAACTACAAATCATAAACATTCTATGACGATAGCAAAAAATCCCATTCAAAGATATTTGATCCCGCAGCCATTGCAGCCAAAAGCAACCAAAGCCACAATCTAGGCCAACATCTACGTAGATAGTAGTTGTGAAACGTGGAAGTCAGATTAACTTGTGACCACTGTGCCCTGGTGTTACGTTACATTCAGTGATTTTTGTAAGACATCTACATTTGATAAATCAGCAGCTGTTCTCGTTACAGCGGCCTAGTGTGTTGTTACTGCATTGTCAGATCACATGTTTTAACTCATCTTTTGTGTCGTGTTTTGGAGGAGGAGCCAGTAGCAGGTCTCATTCATACATCTGGATACAGATGCCACACAGGTTGACAGACTGATCACACGTTAAAGTGTGTTATGTACAAGAAAACGCATCAGAAATTATTAGCGCCGCGTGCAAGTTATACAGAAGGTCTTATAAAAGATATTCCTTCTAATAACGTCGGAACTCAATAACAAGAACTTCAAATGCATATTACTACACAAAAAATACTGTTTATAAATGGGGAAAAAGCAAACAAGGCAGTACAATATTTCCATGGAAATATCAGGTGTACTCAAACATTTCTTCAAACAAAACAAAGATTATACGTATACATATAATATGTTATATTCATACATATACATCACAAGATTACTCCGTACACCAGAGCGGTCTAATACATAATGAGGCCATAATGAGGTTGTTTTGCAGTCACGCCAAGCTGTGGAGCAGGGCATTTGTCCTGTTGGGAGATGGGGAATCACATCGACATCATGTTTTCTTCAGATTGGCTGGCATTCTCTCCTCTGGCTCCATAAAAGGAAGTATTTGGTCCGTGTTTGCAATTGTCCTTGTGTTCATTAGCTAGCGTTTTCTGTTACAAGCAGTAAATGCACCAACCTCTATAGGATTGTACTGAGTGTTTTCTTTAACACTGGCCAGCTTTGCTTGACAATCTGGGCACTGGAAACCTAAAACAGAGTGACATTCACACAAATGTACACACACATACCAATGTTACTAGAGTGGAACTCTTCAAATAAGGAATTTGCCTCTGTTGCAGTGAGCACAACTTAGGCAAGGTGCTCCATTTTGCCTTGTCTCCTTTTAAAAATGTAATGAAGAGCTCCATCTAAAACATATGGAAAATCATTCTAAAATGGTCCTGTAATTTGACAAACTGTAGACTGACAATTGATAGAACCAGATTTATTACTTACCCTTTAGAACAAAATTGGATGATCTTCTTCACACAACATTCCTGCTTTGTCAAGCCGTCAGGAAACTCCTTGATTTCAAGCACAAGGACTTCACAGTTGTGGGATCCATTTTGATTTTCTTAATTTCTGTCTTTATTTCACTTGTGCTATCAATTTACTACTACTAAACACTACCACAATTTGAGCAGCCTTTGGAGATTTTTATATAGTCTTGGGCCAATTTAACAAATTCACACCAGCTGGTGATTTTAGAGAGACAATTGACTCCACCCCCTATGATCTAGGATCATAGGGGGTGGAGTCTACCTAAATATTCAGGCGATCATTTTACGTTTAACATTAACATGTATATTTAACATATACAGTTAGACTTTTGCACATTTAGCTAAATGTGAGAAAACATGTTGTGTCATTTAGTTAAATGTATAGGTGCTCCTTTTACATTCGGCACCCCATACGTGTGAGCATCACTGTCTCCTGTTGTCTTGAGCTCTGACCTTCTCAGGTCAGCGCTGCTGAGTAGTGAAACGACTCGCTCATTCTTTGACTCTTTTTAACCCGTGTCCGCTGTTTCTCTTCCTGCAGTTCTGCCTCCCCTCCAGCTCTCCACCCCCCCTCAGCAACAGCACAATTCTCGTGTCCTGGGCTCCCGTTGCTTATGCCGTCCAGTACAGTCTGTTCGTATACAAGTTTGGTTCAAACATCCCCATGAGTTACAACCAGTCCTAACTAATGGCAGAGTTGCTGTATTAGGCTGAATCAGACTGAACTGCGTCATGGGAGATCAGTTCATCTAAAAACTACAGCTTCCCGTCGCACCAGATGTGACGTCAGAGATAAGCGACGCGGACAGGCAGAGGCCATAGCAAACAAAATGGCAACGGGTGCGGATTACGGACTACCAAAGCTGGTTTGGAAAAGTAAGTTTAAAGGCTTTTTGAATGTTTGGTTGAGGTTTTACTTTACACGTGAAAAGCAATTTTCTTTTTTTCGTACAAAGCATCTGAGCGAGTTGTCGCTGTATTTATTTATCTTTATATCTACTAGAATGTTGTGTCTTGGAATGACAGGAAAACATTGACTTAACCCTGCAGACGTTTAGGATAGTAGTCAGAGGAAACATCGGCCGTCTGCGCTTCAGTAAAGGCCTAGCTGTGTTTTATTATAAACGTGTGGCCTTCACGCTGTTCGCTGTCTGTCACCAGTGAGCTGCGGCTGCAGCCCCACCTAAAGCTTAACACTTTCTACGGGGGGATGTTATCACCGTGGGTTACTCACATATCCAGTCCGCACAGTTCCTCCCGGCGTGAGGCTAAACATGCACAGCGGCTCCTCCAGAGGTTCCCCGAAAGCTCCTGCTTCAGGCCGCTCCACGATTCTACTGCACCTCCACCACGAGACACGTTTCTACCGTCATGACCAGAACTAGTTTCTCATTTGTCGTTAGAATGATGACAAATGCCCATTTAAGGCTTCTAGAACTTTTCATACATTCTGTTGAAAAGTAAAATTAAAATCACAGCCTGAATAACCAGTATGCTTTGGTCACATTGTTTTTCATGTGTCATACTCTGCATTTTTTGCAGGAATAAGCGACACAATTATTACAGATTGCAGAAAGTCTGAAGTATGGAAGGTAGGACAACAGATCAGCTTCACATTAACAACACAGACAATATGCTACTACTACTTACTAAAGTGGTTGTGCAGTATATTTATTATTTTTTACAAAGATTTTCTGATCAATACTGATTTTTCATTTAAAAGATTTTGATTCTGGAACCATTTACCACCAAACTCATGTCATCATGCTGCAAAATGTCCGATCTGCTGTCAGAGCGAATAACAGGTGGGCTGTGTTTCCATCTGACACCATCCACAATAAACAACTCTGTTTGGATCTTTGTATGTGGATCCACTAAGTGAAAGTCTTGTTTCTTTAGTTGTGGAGGATCTGTACAAAAACAGAGAGCCTGTTCCAGAGATGAAGGCCATCTACTTCATGCCACCAACCACTAAGGTTTGTTCTGTAATGATCATGTTGCATTAGGATTAAACCAAACTCTTTTAAATGCTTAATTTGTTTCATAGTGTGTGGATGCCCTGATTGCAGACTTCAAAACCAAACCCAAATATAAAGCGGCATATGTTTATTTCACCGACTGTAAGTAACGTTCATATGACTATTCCATTATAATCAACCACAGCATCAATATAGTGAAAGAAATGGAAACTAGGTTTCTTTTGGTTCTACAGATTGTCCAGATGAGCTGTTCAACAAAATGAGGCTGTACTGTGCAAAGTACATACAAGTCTGTAAGGAAATCAACATATCCTTCATGCCACAAGAGGCACAAGTGAGTGAAATGTATTTCTCTTTCAGGCGCTTTTGTAATTTTTCATTTCCGTTTTTTGTGAAGACTGTGGTTTTTGTGTTACTAAATTCTTGGTCATGTTTCTACTGAAAGGAAGAGGTTATTGGTGTTCTGATTGAATGTTATTATAATAGATGTTGTCACAACTATAATTCATTTATTTGAGTAAGTCGTTGACATTTGACTTTTAGTTATGAAAAACTTTAAAGTTGTAGAAGAGTGTGCAAATTTTTTACTTTATGAATATCATTTGTTAAACTGTTGAATGCTTGTCAGGTGTTCACTTGTGATAATCCAGGTGCATTCCGAAGCATCTACAGTCCTAACAGTCTGGACAAAACCAAGACACTGGACACGCTTGCAGACCAGCTCGTCACTCTCTGTGCCACACTGGATGAGTACCCCGGTGTCAGATACAAGAAGTAAGCCAGATTCTGCTTGTATGAGTCAAATTTAGCTAGGGCCAAAGATCACAGGAACTGCCTTAAAAAGAAGTGGTTTGTAGTTTATGTAGTTTATTATGAAGTGGTTTCATAATTCATGAAGGACTTTGTCAGAAGTTGTTTGTACAAATTAAACAAATAGCATGAGAGAGGGCTAATTGTGAGCTCTAGGTGTTAAAGTGTATTTTTCCATTACTGAAGGTTACAGAAATGATCAGACAGAATCCAGCCTAATATGGAAACGTGATGAAAATTATTAGTGCAGTAAAGTGTCTCATTATTGTAGTTTATAAAAGCCAACAACAGTGTGTATCACAGAGTTGTATTGTATTTACAGAAAAGATGATTTTTTTTTATGATAACTTGACTGATAACTCATGACAACAATGATTATCATTGCTAGAGACAGCACCATGGAAAATGCCAAGAGCCTTGCAGAGCTGGTGGACACCAAACTGTCCAGACACTATGAGCTGGATGACAGTGGCAAGAAAAAGGTGAGACATCTGCAGAACAAAGTTTGTTTAGAGAATGAGCAAGGTCTTAGCCCAGGGAGTGAACGGGAACTTGAACACGCACTCATTGTTTCCATCTACAGTAGGTATCATGTGAAGGGACATAAAATCCTGCTTTGCCTTGAGCGAATTTAATTGTTGTTTTTTACCAGAAATGTAAAAAGAGAAATGGTCTGGTTGCTCAGTAGTAGCTATATAGAAACTGCTCTGTTATCAATTTATTTATTTTTAACATACAGTTTGCCTTTATCTACAGGAGAAGACACAGGCCCAGCTGCTGATTGTAGAAAGAGGCTTTGACCCCATTAGCCCCATCTTGCATGAGCTGACCTACCAGGCCATGGCCTACGACCTGGTTGATATCCACAACGACACCTATACGTAATTGAGGCTTTTCTACATAACTACATATATCTACTGCCCCTTGTTGTATAAATGTTCCACACAGCAGTTCTACCTGAAGCTAACTACCTTCATGTGGGATCAGGTACAAGTCTAAAGATGGTGCTGAGAAGCAGGCTCTGCTGAATGAGGACGACATGCTTTGGGTCAAGCTCAGGCACAAGCACATTGCTGAGGTGTCAGAGTAAGTATGAACAGTCTGAGGGATGGAGGAGTCTTGTTGCTCTTTATTCTTGTTCCTCCTCTAACATTGTTTCTTCTTAAAATAGACAACTCCCAAAAATGTTTAAGGAAATATCAGCAAGTAAGAAACAGCCAGATGGGAAGGTACAGATTTGGAGCTTTATTGGTGCCTCTTTACATCAGTGTTCGATTTCTTGAACTGTAAATATTATATTTATACACTGTCCTCAAGGAAACATTTTCCTTTCACAGATCACAATTAGCAATTTGAATCAAATGATGAAAAAGATGCCCTTTTTCCGTAAACAGGTGACTGAGGTATGGAATAATTTTGAATTACTTCACATTTCACAGACCTGGAAATAATTTGCTCTTTATAATTATTTATTCGTTCAAGTTTGAGATTTTCAAGTCATGATGCAATGAAATCAGATTTACCGCTGTACGTTAATACTCTGTACATATTATCATTGTCTTGTTATTTGCGTCTTTCTCTGTTTGGGAATCTAGAAAACAATTCACCTGCAGTTGGCTGAGGACTGCATGAAACAGTATTCCAACAATGTGGAGAAACTCTGCAAAGCTGAACAGGTCCATCTGAGCTTTATCATCTCTTCTAGCTGAAACTCTTTTACTATTATATGCTAGAACATTTGGGCAGTGGTTCAGTTAGTGAGAACAATATTTAACTTGCTTTAAGTAAGTCTTATGATTGGAAGTATCTGTAGGCGCATGTAAATGGACAAAACACAGATTCTATTATTCTTCTCTATTCGGGTAGTGTAGATACGCCCCATTAATCCAAATGGGTCGTCTTCTTCTAGGACCTTGCTATAGGTTTGGATGTGGAGGGGGTGAAAGTGAAAGATCCCATGAGAACCCTGCTACCTGTGTTACTCCACCAGTACAGCACCTACGACAAGATCAGAGCAGTGCTGCTCTACATCTTCAGCCTCAATGGTGCAGTGATTTCCTCCTTTCACTTTCTCATCATCACCAGTCTGTTGTTATTCTAACTGATCATCACAGAGCAGCATATTAGTTTATTATATTATATAAGTCTCTTACTTGACTGATGAATGGGAACCAATACAGACATTAGCTTGTTTGTTTGTTGTGTTTCAACAGGAACAACAGATGAGAACTTGAGCAAACTCATCCAACATGTGAAGATCGAGGATGAACGAGAATTCATCCTGAACTGGAAGGAGCTGGGCGTCCCTATCATCACATCGGTACCACAGAACAACAAGACATGCAGCCAGTTCCTCCCATCTTCACTCCTGTTTTAGTCTGTTTATCTTCTTGTTCCTCATTGCTTTGTTTTTTTCTTTCCATTGTTTGTAGTCTACTTCACTCTTTTCTCGCAAACCTAATAGACGCGATCGCTCCCAGGAGGAGAAGTACAACCTTTCCAGATGGACTCCTGTCATAAAAGATGTGATGGAGGTCAGTAAGATTATTATTCATCTTTAACGTTAAATAATAGTTTTGCATTAATTTATGTTAACCAGTGTTGTAATATAGGTCAATCTAGGTCTGTTCGTTGGTTGGATCAATAAAGTATTAGCAGTACTGACCTGCTTTACTGATCCTTTAGATGTTCTTAGGTTATATTAAACACGCTTTGTTTGACACATCATTCAGTTCACTTGTTGAAGTTTGTTTTAAATAAATAAATCTCATCAACTCTGAGGCTTTCTCTTAAAACAGTCGTCTTCCCAAAACTGGATGTGGGTCTGAAGGGAGTTACATCAAAATCTCATTAAACAAAACTGAAATTAAATATTTTGATTACAAATGAAGACTTGTAACTTTACAAATGGAAAAATGTAAGAATGTAACTATTGACATTTACCATGACTATGTTTTAGGAGTTTGGTGTTTTGGCAGTTTGTTTGATGTCTCTATTAGGACCTAAATCACGTTATTCATCTTATTTAGCAGTTTGTTTGTTCAGCTGGGGTTTTCTGTCATTTTAGTCCACCACACATTTTGTCAGACAAACCTGTCACTGAATTCCAATATGATTTTAGAACTTCCTCTATCATTACCCTCCCAATATTTTTTCCTTCCTATTGAAATAGTTCTGATAAAGGATCATTTTGACCCTTTCAGGATGCTGTGGAGAACAAACTGGACACCAGAGACTGGCCGCACCAGTCGGAGTCTCCTGCTGCCTGGAATGGCTCCGGTGCTGTCAGGTGGGTCAGTGTGGTCACACTTTTGTAAGAGTTACTGGACATAATGTTCTGATCTTAGTACTTTTTCAGCTTTTTTACTTCATATGCGTCTTTGTAGCCAGGATGTAGATCATCTGGTTTATGTCTTGTGTAAATGTGTGTCATCCATCCATGCCTCCTCAGCGCCCGTCAAAAGCACAAAGCCAGCTCTCAGGATGAGCGGCGGACCGGCTCTCGCCTCATCATCTTCATCATAGGCGGGATCAGCTTCGCTGAGATGCGATGTGCCTATGAGGTCACCCAGGCTGTCAAATCCTGTGAGGTCATCATAGGTGAGCACCAATTCAGGATTGGTTATACTCCCCCTACTGGAAGTATTGAGAAATGCTAAAAGGCTTTATGTTTGAACTGGGATCTAATGTCGTGTTTGTTTTTTGAATTCCAGGGTCTTCCCACATTTTGACCCCTAGAAAACTTCTGGATGACATCAAGTCCCTGAGCAAACGCCCAGTGGAGCCTTTAACAGTAGAGGAAAGGAGCAGTGCCTAAGAAAGTTGTCCCTGCCCATAACAATCCCTCAAACCACTTCTGGCTCCCTACATATCATATCACTCAGCACAGTGTACTCAACTCAGTTTACTTCATGCAAACCAGGAGGGAATCAAACTTATACCCATCTTTATACTTTAATATTCAAAATTTATATTTCAAACCTAGCACACACAAGGACAACTTGTGTTTTATGCAGCTTTTCCCATCTGAATGTTGCCTGTTCATCCTACTAATAACATTTTACGTACAAATAGTCTAACCCAACTTTGTCGTTAGAAATACAGCGTTACACGTTTAGATTAACAGCCAATGTATATACTTTACGTAAGCACTATGTTTGTGCTCCGCCTTTTTGATTGTTGTTTGTTTTTGCACTCTGTTTTATAAAACCCTAATGTACTTTCAAAGTGTTTTAACAGATTATAAAGATTATTCCTTGTTTTTCTCTAATAAATGGATGCAGTGGATCACATTATTCTCTACACAGCTCTGATGACATGTGCGTCACCCACAGGGGAGGCAGGAACCAGGCTCGGTGTCAGTTACAGGAGCAGGTGTCCGGTGACACGGTGTGAACAGCCAGTGAAGTCCTGCTCCATTAATCTCAAATGGAGAAACGTTTAGCTTCAACAAGGCCTCCCTGCTCTTTGACCACTATCTACTTCCATTTTTGTTGCTGTCCTCCTCTGTTTTATTAGCGTATTAGCGTTATAATAATTTTTTATAGAGCTTGATCATTTTAGACCGCGATAAAGAAAGTACTACAGTGGAAAGCAAAACGCCCTTTAAATATATTGGATTGTTGGATTCAGAAGCGAAAAACCGAATACTGAGGAAAGGGGCTTTAACTAAAACACTTTTTTGCGCATGCGTCAGCCCCGACCGCCATCAGCGCAAGTTTCTGGTGTTGTCATGACAACCGGCTTGCAATCGCGGGTCAGATTTCCTCATTTTAGCGTCAATTCTAAAGAAAACCTTATTTATCGTTTAAGTTTTAGTTCTATAAAGGTTGTTGTTTCCCGCCAATAGATTCAGGCGAGTTGTTTTCAGGAAGGAAACGAGGGACAAAATGCTGTCGCTGACGCGTAAAGGTGTCGCGGCAGGTGCGGAGCTCGGGGGCGAGCGTGAAGGGGGACGACCAGGGTTCGGCGTCCAGGACTGGTCCGACGGCTCCAGATACGAGGGCGGGTTCGTGGACGGACTCAAGCACGGCAGCGGAAGATACAGCTGGAGAAACGGGGAGGTGAGTGACGTCCCGGTTCTTTACGGCCTCCTGAGGTTCCTGTAAGTGACACGAGCATCCTTTTTAGTTCTATGAGGGTTCCTTCTACAAGGACTACAGACATGGGAATGGAGTGTACAGCTGGCCCACGGGCCACACGTTCACCGGAAAGTTCTACCTGAACAGAAAGGAAGGGTGTGGACGGCAGCTGTCCCCTGACGGAACCGTCTTTCAGGTAAACTGCATGGATGAGGGGCGTTGGTCGCACGTAATCAACCCACTGCGTGTCTCCCGTCAGGGTCTGTACCACGCCGACCAAAGGTTCGGTCCAGGTGTGGTCACGTATCCAGACGGTCGTCAGGATGTGGGTCTGTGGGTCGGGGAACGCCTGCTACGTCTATGCACCTCTGTGGAGGACGGCTTCAGCCTCCAGAACCTTCCTCAATACGCTGCCTTCACTCCGGTACCTGCTG
The DNA here is from genome assembly GCF_900634795.4 of Betta splendens. Lineage (NCBI taxonomy): Eukaryota > Metazoa > Chordata > Actinopteri > Anabantiformes > Osphronemidae > Betta > Betta splendens. Next base: position 2,284,032 of record NC_040884.2, read on the forward strand.
CTCAATAGGACCATGTTCATTTGTGTTATAGTATAGAAATTCATCATTATAAAAGTCTTCCAGAAATAAAGTAGTTTTCACACATCTTGCACATGTACACTTATGTCAAAGTAATATATATGTGCATAGTTTGCCAAATATTCCTCATTTGCATCATTGCTTTTCGTGTCTCAGCCTCCCAATGTCTTTGGTGGTTTACAGAGTCACACCCGGACCCAGTCTGAGGTACAGCACTGACAACGCGTAAACACACCATTTCCTGAGCTCTGTGACTAAATCCAAGCGGATCAGCTCATTTGCTTATCTTCAGGTGTGTAGAGAGAGCGGCCTGCTGTCAGATGAGCGCTTCATCTACCCTCCTGGCATGGAAAGTTACTCCACTGATGGAGACCACCTGCCGCTGCCGCCCGGGCGAAGGAGGGAGTTGGATCAGCACTTTTATGGCGAGCTGTGGGAGCCAGACGCTCAACTCTACCAAGGCTATGAGCGAGACCCACTGTCCAGCCTGCCTTTAGAGGCCCGCATGCAGCAGCACATGCACCGACACAGGTCAGATAGCACCGGTGGTGGCTCAGCATAACTAACTGGTCTGTAATGAGCTGTGTCTGTCAGGCTGCAGGCCGACTCCGTGGACTGGGACATGGCTGCGGTTCTGTCTCTGAGCAGAGAGGGCTTCGGTCCCACCGGGCCTTTGGAAGTTACGTCAGAGCTGCTGATTCAGCATGCGGCGCGAGGAGACCTCCAAGCTGTTTCTCAGATCCTCCAGACGGGCCTGGTCCACCCTGATATAGCAGACTCACACGGACACACCGCCCTGCTCGCTGCCACAGTAGCAACTTTCACTTTCTGGCTTCCATCTGCTCAGTTTCTGTTATCTATAACAGTGAAACTGCACAGTAAAGTAATAGTTTTTAATCTCCATCTCTCTGTTTTGCTCCTCTCAGGTAAACTGCCATGATGATGTCATCCAGCTGTTGTTGGACACGGGCGCTGACATTGACAGGTTGAACTGTGAGGGCATGTCAGCCCTGGCTGTGTGTCATGTCCTCTACTATCCTTTCCATTCCCTGAACACCACTTTGGCTGAGCCGTGTTCCAAACCTCAGGTAAACCCGCCTGCAGTTCAACCTGGTTAAAATCTTTTAATCTCCTAAAATCTCTTAATTACAGAGGTGATACTTGGTGGTTGATGGTTATAGACATTTATATAAGATCCAACATGTTTTAATAATGTGAGTTTGACAAATATGTAGTAATTAATAAAAAAAAATTAAAGTCACTAAAAAAATATTTCATTAGGATGCGAAGTCTGAATGTGGGAACAGTCCTCGTGGCACAAGAGACACACCGGGACCAAACAGACCTCAGACTGCGAACACAACCCTCAGCAATGTGACCAACCAGAGCCACCTCTCTGAGCCGTAGGGTCCATCCTTCTCTTCCATTTGTTCCACCCTAGCATGCACAACACAGGAAATGCTGTATTTATACTGTAGACACGTTACTACAGCACCAGTGCTGCTCTGCCAAGGAACTGAGCCTCCAACACAAGCTGCTGTACTAATTCAAATTCATCCTGCTATGATTTTTTATTTTTCATTCAGGACTCATGAAGAGCGCATCTGTCATCGAAGCATTGAAGTGTCCAGTGAAGAGGAGCTCATTACTGAACACTGGACTGATCTGAATGAACCCCACACCCCGGCAGAGTCTGTTTACCTAGAGGATCAGGAGGAGAGAGGAGAGAAGATCAGTGAGACACAGAGTGAGGCAGAGATTCAAGAGACAGAACAACGCAGCCAGAAAGAGGAGGGAAACAAAGCAAAGGAGACAAAGGCTGTAGATAAACATGATCAGACGTGGCAAAGTGGAGAAAGTCAGGGAGGAGCAGCCGAGGATGACGAGCTTAAGGAGGAAGCTGAGGGAGGTGCAGATGCAGAGGAGCCAGAAGAGGAGCGCTCCATTCTGGTGTCAGATGGTCACATGACGCTGGGCAGCGTGCGGTGGAAAGGCCGGGACGGGGCGGCGGCAGGAAGTCAGGTTCGCGGCGCAGGAGTCCTGCCGCGCGACCGCTGCCGCGCGACCGCTGCCGCGCGACCGCTGCCGCGCGACCGCTGCCGCGCGACCGCTGCGACCGCTGCCGCGCGACCGCTGCCGCGCGACCGCTGCCGCGCGACCGCTGCCGCGCGACCGCTGCCGCGCGACCGCTGCCGCGCGACCGCTGCCGCGCGACCGCTGCCGCGCGACCGCTGCCGGCTTCTACTAACGCCTTGTCTCCCACAGGCACCAAACAAAGAGCTCACCCAGAATCAGATCTTTGACTCGGCCCGCTCCGTCCGCAGCTATGAGATCCAGGTGACGGAGGAGCTGATGCAGCGTTCGGCAGAAGCGCTGAGTTGCGCTGGGGTCCCTCTGAACTCCGACTCGCAGGAGACCGTGCGCAGAATGGCTGCTATGAAAATCCAGTGAGTTCTGCTCATGGGCCTCCTGGTTTCCTGCTTGTGCTCCTTGTAAATGTAAATGCATCTCTGTGGCCAGACACCGTGTTCGTTTAAACACCCTGAAGCTGCTACTGCAGCGGGGAGCGGACCCCAACGCGTCCACGGTCCCGGCGCCGGTCCTCAGCCTGGCAGTGATGGCGGGCGACACCGAGGCCGTCAGGCGGCTGCTGCTGTGTGGGGCTCGGGCTGACGCCCCCCTTCCACCTGAGGTGGGTAGGAAAGGCCTACGCCCCCTGCACATAGCAGCCTCACTGCCGGGTCCAGCGGGTCCCAGAATCACCGAGCTGCTGCTGCACGCTCTCGCCGACCCGGACGCACAGGCCTGCGACCAGGACGAGCTCTACGGAGCAGATCAAGTACCTGCTGTGCCTCATTCACATTTACTCCAGTGGTAGCGCTAACGTGCTTTTAACTGTTACGAGAGAATTTGGGTTTTGGTCTGGACAGATTCTACTGAAGCCAGAGGAACCGCTGGACGACAATGGGAGTCCAGATGTCACAGCGGGAGGCAGGACGGCCCTGCACGTGGCCTGCCACAGAGACAGCGACTACGCGGTCAGTACAGCCACACGTTCACCGGCACCTCTGTGACGCACGATGTAACACAAGTCTTTGTAGAAGAACAAGGAGTCAGTTTTCATATCTTACAGAATATTTGATGTGAACAGCATGACTGTGTTTTCTGCAGAATGCCAGTAAGGTGGTGGCCCTTCTGCTCTCCCACAGAGCCAGGACCGACCTCCTCTGGAGCGGACACTCAGCCCTGTCCCTGGCTATCGCGAGTGGCAATGACCTGGTAAACCGCACACACGCCCAGTGTACACAAGCACAACCCCGTCCGTCCTCAACCCGCTCCTTGTGCTGGTGCAGGCAGTGGAGGAGCTGCTGAAAGGCGGCGCAGACCCCAACCTCCCTCTGGGCCCCCGGGTGGGCAGCGCCCTCTGTGCCCTCTCCGACATCAACTACCACTTAGGTGGCAACAGAGCTAAGCTGGTACCTAAAACTCCTCCTGCACACGCTGACTGCACTGATTCATGACATTCAGACACTGTGTGTTTTTGGTGCAGTTGGACATGTTAGCTAAGGCTGGTGCCGACATGTTGATGCCGGTTCGAGTCAGAGATGCTGTGGGAACCGCAGTAGACTTCGCACATTACTCCTTCAGTCAGGTATAACTAACTAGCTTTATTCAATCTTGTACAGGACCGACATCACATTGTTTTTAAGTTGGAATAGCTGTATGTGTTCTATACGTATGTTGCCTTCTAGGACCTGCGTATCGCCAACACTCCCTTCCACGCTTTGAACATGCGGGAAAGGGAAATATTCAAAACTCGACAACAGCTGCTGAGCATGATGGGAGATCTGCTGAGACAGGCTGCTGCTCAGAGAGAGAGGGAGCGATCAGAGGGAGCATCCCTCAGGTCGAAGTCGCTGCTCAGCAGTGAAAGTCCACCGCACCTCACGGAAAAACACAGGTTCGTTCCAGCACATGTTCACATGAAGTACTGCAGAACCTTCAGGATCCTGTTTCCAAGTCTAAATGTTGATTTGGTCGTAGGAACCCAGTGTTTAGGTTCTGCTATCACTGCGGTCGCTCTCTGTCCGTGAAGCTGACCGCTTGTAGACGCTGCAGCAAGGTCTTCTTCTGCTCCAGAACCTGCACGGTGAAAGCCTGGGATAAAAGACACAAGGAGGAGTGTACCCGGGTGTCAGGTAGGAAGCCACAAACCCAACAATCCCAACAGCAGGACAACAAAGGCACAAATAGAAATATCACAAATAAACAAATACATTTACCTTCGTCATAGTAACATCTGCGTATCTGCAGGTGAGGGGAGAATTTTAATGACTAAACAAATTCTTTGTGTTCGTTCTCAACTCAGCATCTGCCAATGGCATCCTGAAGACTGCTGTGAGTGCTAAAGCCCAAAGAGGCCCCAGTTCCAGGACCACCACCAAAACCAAAACAGCCCCCAGCCCTTCGAGGGTCAGGCTGAAGTCCCAAAGAACCGCAGCAGAGAACGTCTGGGACAGTCAACTCAACCTGACGGAGAACTACAGCCACAACTGAAGGATTATTTCTACCCGGAGTCCTGTTTTAAGTGCCATAAGGATAATATGCAGGATAATCCTTATTTCTTTCTCTTTTTTTTAAGCACAACACACAAACTGTAGTTCAGAGCATCACACACTGCTGTTCACAAGGATACAAACTAACCTCTAACAGCACTTTAATCATATTAATACCAGCTTTGCCTGCAGTTTATCATCTGTCATGTGCTTGTGCATCCACTTATCGTCACAAATGTAAGAGAAGTGTTATTCCAGTCAGGTGTGACTTTTGTGATTCATAAATTCATAAATGCAACTAAAACACTGTCTGTACTTTAACTAATAGGGAACTAGACAGACGTACAGAGTTCAGCCGTTCAGTTCTGCTAATGGAATTATATGTGTCATGATTCATCAAGTGTCTTTTCTTTATATATGTTACAGGAGGGAATAACTTGCCCTTGTCTCATCTTGTAAAGTAGAATGACATAACATTTATGGAGCATTTTGAAAGTCAGACACTGATCATTACCATTAAAATATTTTAGGAGCACACAATGTCCTTGAATTCGTAGCACTGCACTGCAGTTGCGCACAGGACACGGCTACCTGGCTCACCTGTCAGGCAGGTGGAGCCTGGCAGCGGCGCTGGGGCGAGGTTGCAGCCGACGGCAGCGCTTTGCATCATGCGGTGAGTCAACAGAGGGGCGGGCCGGGTTTGGACGGGCGGGCCGGGTCCGGACGGACGGGCGGGCCGGGTCCGGACGGACGGGCTGGGCGGTCCGGACGGACGGGCGGGCCGCAGCGCAGCAGCCTCCGCTTCCGCCAAACCAAAGTAGCACGAACGGCGCTCTGTCGGTTCAACAGCTCAGCAGAGGTTTCCTGTGTGCGAACATGAATGCGGACCTAGAGGAGCAGGAAGACGAACTGCTCGCGCTCCAGAGTATCTTCGGTTCAGAGGAGTTCATCCGGAATGAGTCGAAAGCTGCCGGAGAAATCCGAGTGTCTGTTGAGCTTCCTGCGGACTTCACGGTTGTTCTGAAGGAGGGTAAATAAACACATACCGCCCCATATTACTTAGGAGTCGTTTCAAAAGTAAACTTGTCTGCTTTGAGGAAAGACTGCTTCATGTTTGTGTTAAATTATCGAATTTATTAATTCCCTTACAAATAGCTGAAAAGCTGTTATACGTAAGTAAAATAAGTAAGTGAAAGGTTAAATCTGATTGATTGGCCCAATCTTATAGTTTGGATAATTGTATATTCTTATCTATCTGCTTCTTAGGTGTTATTTCAAAGTGAGATTTTTCAAAGTTTAGCTGTTTCAGTGTAAATGTATTATTATTATTATTATTATTATTATTATTATTATTATTATTATTATTATTATTATTATTATTATTATTATTATTATCGCATTATTACATTATTATTATTATGTAAAATCCTAAACAGCAACTAACTAAAAAGGTCAAAATGTAAATGTAGGTGGATAAAACCACATGTTTTAATATATGTAGAGTGATGCACATTAATACACTGTTTGCGTTGTTTTTCTAAGGTGAAACACTGAGGCAGTACGACATATCATTCCTTCCACCTCTCCTTCTGACCTTCGAGCTTCCTCACCACTACCCGTCCTCGTCTCCTCCCTCCTTCTCCCTCGCCTGCTGCTGGCTGACACACACGCAGGTAATCAACAGAAGAATGACGTTTACGGCCTCTGATAAGTGGTTGCATCAGCGTCCGTCTGCTTCTCCGTCCACAGCTCTCAGCGCTGACTGCTCGGCTCATTGAGCTCTACCAGGCCACCGGGGGTGCTGTGGTTCTGTTCTCCTGGGCCCAGTTCCTTAAAGAAGAAACCCTCTCCTTCCTGGGCCTCCATAATGTCCTGGAGCTCCCCTCTGATGAGGATGTCCAGCGTGACCCTGAATCCAACACAGGACGTGAAAAGCCTCTTCCTTCAGAGAACAGTTTGAAAAACATTTCTGATGATTCAGTCCCTGTAGGCGAGAAGAAGGCAGAACGAGCCTCTCAGCCCTCAGAGTTCAAGGCTGACTTCAAGAACGAAGGAGCTGCTTCTCTGTCAGACTCCACCTCAGAACTTCAAAAAGCCCAAACACTGTCTGGCCTCAGCCTGTCACAAATGCTCCTGTCCAGGATCTTGATCCACCAAGCCGAGCAGAAGCAGAAGGCGTTTGCCAGCACGCTGTTTGAATGCGGCGTGTGCTTCATCACCGCGCCTGGTTCTGAGTGCGTGCAGCTGTCCGAGTGCCACCACATCTTCTGTCAGGCGTGTCTGGCCGAGTTCTGCAGGGTCCGGATAACCGAGGGGACCGTCCGGGGCCTCACCTGCCCTCAGGCAGACTGCACCGCCACGCCGACACCTGCACAGGTACTGCAGGGCTTTGTATTGAGCATCATATTGTATGTTCTGTCCACATGCTATGAACTACTGAGCTCGACAGACAGACGGACGCTGTTCATGTGGGTAAGATGCGTTCCTCTGTTGGTAGGTGAGGAGTCTGGTTGGAGACGAGCTGTTCAGCCGCTATGATCGCCTCCTGCTGCAGTCGACTCTGGACCTAATGTCTGGTGTGTTCCTCTCCTATTCTGGTCTTTATACCAGCAAATGACCATGGCCAGTCGAACTAAAGCCGAATGAGAGCTGATTTGCTTTGCATGGTCATTCATTCAGAGCTTCTGTGCCTGTCTGGGTTCACACAGATGTGGTGTACTGCCCTCGCCGCTCCTGCGGCTCTGCTGTCATCCTGGAGAAGTCCAGCACCGCAGCTATGTGCTCCGTGTGCAACTTTGCCTTTTGTGTCACCTGCAGGAAGACGTATCACGGAGCTGAGGACTGTTACGCACCCAAACAGCAGAAAGAGGATGAGCTGGAAGAGATTCTGGACCTGCCAGAGACAAATGGTACCAGAGCAATATCTACATCTACATCTATATCTATATATATACATCTATATTTACATCTATATCTATATATCTACATCTATATCTATACATCTACATCTATATTTATATATCTACATTTATATCTACATCTACATCTATATCTATATATCTACATCTATATCTACATCTATATATATCTACATCTATATCTATATCTATATATACTGTATATATCTACATCTATATCTATATCTACATCTATATCTACATCTATATATATCTACATCTATATCTACATCTATATATATCTACATCTATATATATCTACATCTATATCTACATCTATACATATCTACATCTATATCTATATCTTAACTATTTCTATATCTAGTCATTAATATCATTGTTGTTGAACTGTTGGCTTTTTTGTGTCTGTCTGTGTGTGTGTCTTAGAGGGAATAAAGGCTCTGATGGACGACTACACCAGTGGCAGCGCAGAGAGGAAGCGTCTGCTGGAGAAGAGATACGGCCGCAGCGTGATGCTGTTCACTATAGAGGAGATGTTGTCTAACGAGTGGATGAAGGGCAACAGCAAGAATTGTCCTCACTGCTTCTCTAAAATAGAGGTTTGTATCCACAGGGCCTTCAGAACATCCTATTTGAAGCTTCTATTACAGGTTGTGTTCTGTGCTGTAGAAAAACGGAGGCTGTAACATGATGACGTGCTTCAGCTGTGGGCAGTTGTTCTGCTGGGTCTGCCTGGCCCGGCTGCCGATCAGAGGTTCTGACCTGCGAGCCTTTGACAGACCCTGCTCGATCTGCTCGTACTTCTGGACCAGAAGACGTCCTGACATTTTATAACAATGACTGGGTCCTGTTAAATTATTAATAAGCTTGATTTTATAGACTCTAATTTAGTTTTCTTAATTTGTCATCTCTGTGTAAATACGTACAGCACAACATCATGTTTGTCCCTGTGAAAATGTAGTCTAACAACCTCATTAAACCAGGCTCCTGCTCCCAACACACTCCTCAGCCTCATTTATCTGTCCTTCATTGGCTGGTTTACGTTACTTTACCAGTTTTTAACAACTGACTGATATGGATTATAACAGGGCTGCTGAGTTACAGCAGCTTCCAAATGACGTCCTCAGATCCAACATTATTTACAGCTGATACTGGATCAGCTCATACTGTAGACTCCAAAGACCTGCAGTTAGTCTGTAGTGTGAGTGAGTGCATGTGTATGTGACCCTGTCATGACCTGGTGAACCCAGAATGGGGAAATATGCATATCTCATGAATTCATGGTGCGTTCACTGACACACGTCTTGTGTCATGTGTTGCAGAAAAATGGAGGCTGTGACATGATGGTGTGCCGCTGTTGTACACAGAGGTTCTGCTGGGCCTGCCTGTCTAGACTTTCATCAAGACGTGAACGTGTTGGTGACTGCTCATCCTGCGCATTCTGGTAGCCTCCATCCTTCAGATGCTCTCACTCACTTTTACTTGTTCTCTCAGTGAGTAAGAGCTTATTATGATCCCAGCGCAACAAAGCTGTTTAATAGAAATGTCATATGGTCGGATTCTCCCATCAGTCAAAATAAATCCTTAAGTCGTATTGTGTTATGACCAGTAGAGGGCGCTACTTAACCACAATAACAAAACCTCTATGTTTTTTAGGTTCCATCCTTCTTAACGTTCTTAATCGTTGCACTTTCTAGGCTCTGTCGTTCAACTGTTCGTTTAATTGTGTCTCCCATATAATCACTCAATCAGTTTTTGTAATATAATGTATTTCTTCATGTGAAGACTTTATGCATATTCCATAAAAAATAAGCGGATATTGATGCTTAAAAGCCTTGAATGTTTCCAGGTCAATAGAATGAGCTCAAAAACTTGTATGAAATGTGCTGTAAATCTGTGCTGGTTGATCTGCTGCTCAGTTGATGACCTGTCACTGACGTTTAAAGGCTCTTATGTGAAAAAACCCACAGATGTTTTACTTTAGACACTTGAGACCTTTTCTACTGTTTGGAATGAAGCTCTCAAAGTATGACATCACCTTCAACTGCAACTATTAGTATTGTGGATATTTAAATTCATGTCATTTAGAGAGAGAAATCTACAGCTGCCTCTCATTACGACAAGAAACCCTGGCTGTCACTCTGTGTTTGTGTATGTGTTTGTGCACGTGTCCACAATCAACAACTGCATGTTAAGACGTTTGAGCAAAGATTATAAATTATGATGAGTTTAAAGTGAACGAGTATCACACAGACCTGTTTCCTGTCGTCAGGTCTGAGGTTCAGGGTGAATCCTCAGTGGAGGGCGTGGCAGGACGCGCCTGCTCCGCCCACGGCTGTGCTGTGGTCTGACATTTTTAACTGTGTTGTGCTTGTGACCACATGAAAACACCTACGGTGAAATCAGTGACAGGGATGAAGCCACAGGTGTAACGCGTCAAACACACAGAGATCAGCGGCTGCGATGCTGCTTTCATGCAAAAATGTGCATGGATATTGAAAAGTATTAATGAATCACATGCAAGAAATGGTTAAGGTTAGAAACAGGAGCAAATTCACAATAAATGTACTTTTATCCCATGTTTATTGGACCTATGTAAACCTGGACGTGATGAATAATTAAAGACAGCTGGACTGATCTAATGTGTCTGTGCTCAATGTAAAAACTAATAAGTTGAAGCCAGAACACCAGATTTCAGACAATCTGCTCTGCTTTTTTTTGAAATTGTGTTGACAAATAAAGAAGCTACTCGAGCCACAAGCGCAGCTTCCACTGGCAAAAGCAATAACAAGGAGTAATGAGTGAATCTGGGTTATCTGCGATAGACTGTGGACGGCAGCTTCTCCCTGTGAGCCAATAAGAGCATCTGCTAACAGAACTGTCATTTCCTCGGTTGGAGCTGAGCCGCGGATGAGAAACACACTCACACAGAATCACAGACTCAGCTCGGTTATTATTATTATCTGCACGTTTATTTATCCGTGAGAAAACACACACACAGCTCAGATGTCAGTCGTCCAGGCGCTCGGTCGGTCTGTGGTTTATTGGCATCATTGTTCAGAGGCACTGAAAGTGTGCTGAGGTTTTCACAGAGCACAGGAGCAGAAAGCGTAGATCCAGGGCCACTGCTAGGAGTTTGGGGCCCGGCAGCACATGGAGCTGAGCTGAGGGGTCCCGACCCGGCCTCGGGCTTCAGACCAGCACGAACGCAGGCAAACAGCAGATCTGCATCAGGAGCCTGACACTGGGACCGACTCCCTGATATCCTCCTCCTGGCTGAGAGTTAGATGAGAAACTGCAGGGGGGAGCAGCTTGTGTGGCTCTGTTAATCAAGAGACACTTGCAGAGCTTATGCAAAATCTGGATGCATGTTAATTAGTGAGTTTAAAGCTGTTAAGATCCATATTTCTGAGCCTGGAGAAAGGCTAAGCTTGCTGCCTCTCACTGTCTCCATCCTTTAAGCTGAGCTACGCTACGATAATCACCTTCTGCTCCAGACCTGCCTCCTCAGCTCACAAGGAGGTCAAAGGTCGTCATCAGAAAACTATCCACCCACTAAACAGCATCTTGCAAATCTTGATATGAAACATTTTTTGAATTGGGGTCTTTGTAGTAAATCCTTTGCCTGCGCTTCACAACACAACGTTACATAACTGTTCTTTCAACGTTTTTTTCCAGGGCCCTTTGGTAGATGTGACTCTCTTCAGAGCATCCTCACATCACACTTCATCTCTCCACAGTAATTAAATATGACTTCACTAACGCACAAAATAAAACAGATACAGTTCAAATGGTGTAATATGTAAAACTGTCATTTACAATGAAGCAGTTGAGGAGTAACTTAATTTCTACAGTACGTTATGATGCTGAGACACATCAGCCTTCAGGTAACAGCATTGGTTAATTATGTACAGTACAGTATATACATCTATATCTATTTATATATAGACATATATAGAAAGAGCTACTCAATAAGTTTACACATTTAGAAGAGACCAAACAGAAACAACACAGGATGTGTCTGATTTCTTGAACGCCTACTGTCCAAACGTAAACCTCTCATCACATGGGATTTGATTTATTTACTTATAATGAGGTTCGTTATTTTGCTTTGAACCTTTTAACTCCATGCTTAAAACATTTATATGAGTGTTCAGGATCCTGAAATGGAGAAGCGTGTTTCCGCTTGAAGCGAGCCTCGGTTTACCGGTGGCCTGCCGCGTTTCAGCTCATTAACTCCAAATTGTATTTTCCCTGTTATTTCATCCTGTTTCATCAGGAGCCTGATGGGTTTGAGGCTTTTCTCAGTTAAGTGAAACCGCCTTCTTTCTGAGTTTTTTCAATCCATTATTAACTTTTAACTCGAAGGCTTTGAGTTACGTGGTAATGAGACCTAGATAGAAGGTCCCTTCACTTCCAGGCACTATTGTATGTAGTCCATCTTTAACCTGTGGGTCCAGAGACCCAGTCACCAAATATCACTGCAGAGCCTGCGTCGCCGTTGCCTCGCTCCAAGGCATCACGGGCCAAAGGGGGCGATGACGGTACAGGGTCCAGCAGAAAGCTGGTTTCCCGGCTGTTGTCTCCTGTTACGGCTCTGAGGCAGGAGCTGCTCAGGCATTAGTTCATGCACTCACAGAAGGTGTTCAGTAGCTGCACTGGAGTACGGCTCCTATAAAGGAGCCTGTCATCATAATAAAAGGTTATGCTATCAGCGCTTTCATGTAAGACAAAGCATGTTATTTCCAGGAGGAGGAGGAGGCTATTAACAGATTGCAGCTCCATCGTGAGGGACTGCGTCTCAGCTTTGGTTCCAGCTCCTCTGCTCAGCGTTCGCCTCCTTTCGCTGCCTGTTTGTCTCTGCCCGTCACGTTCAAATCCCTAAACACACACACTTTGTCCTCACAGTGTTAATCTCCCTCATGAGTGTCCTCATGTGTGTGACGGGGTGTGTTTGTGCTCTAGAGGCAAATGTAAGATGTGAACAGCTGCCTCCTCCCACGGTGAAGCAAAGCGACCAGAGGAAACGCTTCCACATCAGGCGTCTGACAGAATATGTGGGAGCAGGTACGATGGAGCTGAACGACTGAGACAGGAAGGATTTACATCTGACAGAGCTGTTCAGATAGCGTGTAAGTGACGCTTATTGGCATCTTAACATCTGCATTAAAATCATCTTAACTGCTTTATTGAGGCATAAATAAAACAATAAATATGTAGATTTTATGTCATCTCTGAATGCAATGCCGTAACAGACAGTGTCAAAGTGCCTCGGCCACAATCAAATAAAAACGTCTAGTTCCAAAGCTCGGTCTCAACACGGAGCCAGCGCTGAAAATGTGGACCTGGGTCACACGTTTCTACCAACTGTCTGCAGATCCAGCCAGAACACGAGTCGCTCCTCTGGTAGAACCTGGTCGTGTCCCCTCAGGGAATCAACACAACGGGGAGAATTTAACAGCGTGTCTCTGAAAAGGAATCACCTACGAGCTCGGCACACGTTCATTTGCAATTCGCAAACTAATTGGAGGTTGGAGGATAAATGCTTTCAGCTGCAGAGTCCTGAATGCTGCACGGTTTCTCCTCATGAGGATTCAGCTTCTCCTGTATGGTCCTGATGGCACCGCGGTTCCGACACCCATGACTCCCACACACAACCACACAACCATGACACACAGACACTCACCCAGGTCACTCGGAGTTCCTGATAATTATGAGTATTTACAACATACGCTACTCTACCAATAATAAAAAACACAGGTGTGTTAGTTCTTATCACATGAGTTAGTGTTTTATAAGTTGGTGATATTTACATTTCTGTGGGTTCCTTATTTTTAAGATTATTAGGTAACACAGAATATAAAAAAACACAATCAGCGCTGCAGTCATAGCTACCGTTCACCCAATGTTAAGCCAAAGCTCAGCGTGTGTTATAGCGTCTCCACCCTGAAGGCACAGACCGGGGCTGCGGTCACGCCGGACGACGCAGCACATCCTCCGAGCTCGTGGATGTGGAGCTCTGAAACCAGCTGCTGCTGTTGTGCTTTGTTGTGTCGTACTGTGGATTCGATTTCACCTGTAGTCGATTGTAAAGATGTGGAATTTGCTGCGGTGCCGGTTCGACTACGGAACCGTTCAGTTGTTTTGCTGTTGTACCTGAACGCATCTCTGGCTGTACGGGTCTCTATCGCCCCAACGTCTTTGGCTGCAGACGGAGAAAAGACTAGAACTGGTTTAAATTTTGGCACCGGCTCAGAACCAGCTCTCAAACTAGATTGGGTGAAAAAGGGGTTAAGTTGTCCCCGAATCTGCTGCTGCGAAGCCTGTAAAAATAACGGTAAGGCTGATTCCAGCAAAAGAATTCAACTTCACCTTCATCCTCAGTGATGATTACATCTAGAGACTAGTTCGATCTCAATGTCTTCATCCTGTCGCGTTATTGCACCTCCCCTCTTTTCCCTTAGACTCAAACCAGGCGAGATTTCTTTGCAATTCATTTGAATTGAGCAGGGAAGGACATCGATAAAAGGATGATGGCTCAGGTATGAAGCGACGCAGACTTTTTTAAAATTCAGTTTTCTGTTCTGCTTCTAGACTCATATGAAGCCATCAGATCTCCTCATAGCTTCAATTTGACTTGAAATGAATTGCAGCTAAATCTCTTTACTCATCTCTGTACTGCACTATTAACCACTATTTGCTTCCCTGCACTTTGGTCTCGTTCCCCTCGTCCCTCATGGCTCTTAGCTGTAGCCGAGGTTCTCCATCTCGTGGCGATACCTCAGCTCAGACATCTTGGCTTTGTGCTGCTTGCTCTCCAAATGCTGCCGGAACTCGGTCTCGTGCTCGGCTCCGCAGTTGCACATGGAGCAGTAGAACTGTCCGCTGGGGGTGACGCACATGGCCAGGTCTCTGGGGATGCGCTTGCCTGGGCCTGGGGTTGTAGTACGGCCCTGCGGGGAACGAGCGGACAGGACTGCTCATCCACATGGTGACAGACCATCTAGATCAGTATGTTATCATCACGTCCTGTGTGTGGAACCTGATCTGGACCCCTGAGTCTGATTATGCAGATTGGCTTTTAAACTGACTCTACGTATTCTGACGTCTCTGATATGTCTGTGAACAACACACGTCTGTGGTTCTGGACTCTGGACTCTCTTCTGCGGCTCTGTCTGCGTAGCAGAGGTTTTGTGTGATGGAGGATTTTGATTGGGACCATTCTGTGTCCTGCAACCCTCACATCTGAGACTATTTGTCCCAAATGTGCAAATTTTAGCACAATTTAAGACCCGTTATTAATAAATTATTGATATTATGACCCGTTAGAATTGCACAAGCCCATCTGGGATTACAACTCAGGATCACAGGAATAAGAGCCGTGCTTGTCTGTGTGTGTTAACATGGCAGAAAATGTGATGAAGGAGAGATAAAAACACAGCGAGGAGGCGACCGCAGGAGAGCGCAGCTATTCTGGGGACTGTCCATCAGGAAACTGATTCAATCAGCACAATGTTGCACACGGCAGAGGAAGACGGCTCGCTCTGCTGCATGATTTGCCTGTTTTCATATTAAAAACAGCAACATCCAGTTCAATATTCACCACATCACTGATTGGGGTATCTGTCAAACATGAATTTAGCAATTACAGTAAATGCTGCTTTCAAGGACCGTTGGAAATAATGCAACGCAAAGATTCTGTAGCTTCAGTGGCAAACCCCTCCTTAATTCTGTCATGGTACTGAAATGATTAACCTTATTAATGGTGAGATATTCTATATATTTACCTGGCATAGAAGCAGGCAGCTGGGGGCTGCGGCGGTTTTTGACCAGTCTGTACTCACTGCCGTCTTTCCTGTTTCTTCTTAGCGCCGCCTCAATGCTGCCATCCCTGTAGGATGAAGCCAGAACTGTTTTAATCCAAAAGGTCGCGCAAACATGCAACATATCATTATCTGCTCACATGTCATGTGGCTAATTGATCAACCCAAATTAACCTGGTGGCAGTTTCTTTACAGTAATTGCAGGCTTCCTCTGTAACTTGTATCTATGAGCTGAAGGTTGAGTCAACTGGATTTCCTCTTTTCAGTAGAAGCGTTTCACCACCAGTCCAGTCGGCTGAAGGCCACACATTTATCATCAGTAAGGTTTCCTCTCCCACCTCTAACGATGGGCTCGTTATGAGAACTAAGGGCTGAGGGTAGTGAGTAGGTGTGAACTCTCCAGCTCCTCCTCCATTGTTCTGTTGACTTGTGAATTGGTCTTGATCTTGAACCTCCACTGACGTCGTATGACTTTCCTTTTACCTTAAGGGCTGCAGGAAGCATAACAAACGGGCTTGAAGAACAAACCTACATGTTATTGCAGTTCTGCTGGGCCTCAGCAAGCCGTAGCTTCTTGGCGTGGTTCTTTCCCTGGTAATGTGCCTGTGCAACGGCCAGTGAGCTGAAGGAGGCGTCACACAGCTTACAATAGTCATTCTCCGTGGCCAAGATGACTCGGGTCGCCCCCGTGTACAGCGGCCCTGCACAAAAAAGACAAAGCGACGCAGTGTTCAGGAGCAAAGAGTGGAAAAGGAGCAGGACAAACTGGGACCCACTAACCAGACAGTGACCAATCTGTCAGACTGGTGCCACCACAGCATTAATATGTAATGAACAAGTAGAGCTAGGATTGTGGGGACTGGACATTTTTCGATACAAGGCTCGTGTGAAGTGACTCCTGCAGCTGCTCCACCTCCTCGAGGACAATGACCTCTCTCAGCCAATGGGCCCCTTCTGCATCCGCGTGTCCCTGCACCTCCTCTAATGCTGCGGGGCCTCTGACCTGCCTGCCTGCGTCCCCCGTCGCCGCCCTCCTGCGCCGGGCGCTGTCTGCCCGGCCTCTGGGACCTCACACATCCTGATGGCTGGAGGCTGCTGGCTGCCGGCGTAGAAGTTCTTCAACTTTTTGCTGTGGTTCTTCCCCTGTGGTCGAATGGGGAGAGTTGTTTGTGTTAACGGCCTGACATTGCTGAATGTGTACGTGTGTGATTCAAACCCACTTGGTAGTGCGCCTGCGCCTGCTGAGCAGAGTTGAGCGTCACGTTGCAGAGCTTGCAGTACAGCGGTTTACACAGCTCCTCCAGCCCCACAGAGTCCTCCTGCTCCTCCGCCCCCCCCGGGGAGCTGTCGTCCTGAGGCCGCTCGCCGGCTGCGGCTGCCTGGGCCGGACCAGGCATGAGCCCAGGACCCGGGGGTACTTTGAAGCAGCTGCGAAGGTCCGGGCAGGGAGGCCGGAGGGGAGGCCAGTCGACCGGGGGGCAGCGGGAATCGGCCGACGGCAGGCGCCGCTAACGGTGGGGGAACCAGTGTTTGGGGCGGGGGGCCCCAAACGGTTGTGTGAGGTCAATCGGTGGAGGCACTACCGCTTGTGTGTGATCTACTGGTGGAGGACCCAGGTGTGTGCCATGGGAGGAGGGCCCAGTGGCTGAGGCGAGACCATCGGAGGGGGACCCAGCGTGTGCGGGGGTGTGAGGGGGGGGGGCCTCAGCGCGTGAGCTGCAGTTATGGGAGGGGGTCCTAGAGTGGGCGGCACGATTGCCTGAGCAGGGGCGAGGGGCGGTGGGCCGAGAGGCTGCGTGGGCGCCATGGGTGGAGGTCCCAGCTGGTGCAAGGGTCCATGTGCTGGAAAGGCTGGCTGGGGATGGCTGAACAGACCCAGAGGTGGCTTCAACATGGTCCCTGGGCCTGCAGACACCCAGAGGCAACGCACAGTCCCATCACCATCACACACACCACCACAGTGCAAACAGGAGACCGACACCATGAACATGTGTGCTGTATGTGGTGCAGAATATTGTGTTTTTGACAGATCGTCAACCCGACAATGAGAAGGAAACGAAGGGCAAACAGACGGCGTTTTACTTATTGGAGCAGCGAGGCAGGAAAGATGGAGAATGAATAGAACGCGTTATAGGCCAAAGAAGGTTCACACTCCAGTAGGCACCGCAGCGCTCCGCCCGGCCTGCAGAGCCCGCACTCATGCATATGGGACGTTAAATACGCACACGAGTGCACACGGACATGCTGGAGCTGCTCCGATCGAAGGCGATCACGGCCCTAAATAGGCTCAGACGCTGACAGGCAGCGCTGCGACTGAAGATTTATTCATCAGAGGGGCCGCTGCTGTGCGTCTACAGTGCCATTCCACATGCACATCACCCCGTTCATGGCAGGTTACTGATAGGTCAGCAGCTGCCTCAGTCACAGCGTCAGAGCTTTCAGCCGGAATCCACCGAGACCCAACGGCAGTGATTCACGGACCCAAAATAACCCCCTGGAGTGTTTGTGTTTCCAGCGCTGCTCGCTGTCAGTGCGTCCGTCCAGCGTCTGTGTGTGTGTGTGTGTGTGTGTGTGTGTGTGTGTGTGTGTGTGTGTGTGTGTGTGTGTGTGTGTGTGTGTGTGTGTGTGTGTGTGTGTGTGCCTGCCTGTCTGTCGTCTGTTGTGTGTATGTCTGTGTCGTGCGTGCGTGCTGTGTGTTGTGTGGTGTGTGTGTCTGTCCTGTGTGTGTGTGTGTCTGAGTTACAGCACTGACAACGCTAAACACATGACCATTTCCTGAGCTCTGTGACCTAATCCAAGCGGATCACAGCTCATTTGCTTCTCTTCATGTGTGTAGAGAGAGCGGCCCTGCTGTCAGATTGAGCGCTTCATCTTACCCTCCTGCATGGAAAGGTTACTCCACTGATGGAGACACCTGCCGCTGGCGCCCGGGCAGGGAGGGAGTTGATCAGCACTTTTATTGGCGAGTTGGGGCCAGACGTCAACTCGCACCAAAGGTAGAGCGAGACCCACTGTCCAGCCTGCCTTTAGAGGCCCGCATGCAGCAGCACATGCACCGACACAGGTCAGATAGCACCGGTGGTGGCTCAGCATAACTAACGGGTCTGTAATGAGCTGTGTCTGTCGAGCTGCAGGCCGACTCCGTGGACTGGGACAGGCTGCGGTTCTGTCTCTGAGCAGAGAGGGCTTCGGTTCCACCGGGCCTTTGGAGTTACGTCAGAACTTGCTGATTCGCATGCGGCGCGAGGAGACCTCCAAGCTGTTTCTCAGATCCCAGACGGGCCTGGTCCACCCCTGATATAGCAGACTCACACGGACACACCGCCCTGCTCGCTGCCACAGTAGCAACTTTCACTTTCTGGCTTCCATCTGCTCCGTTTTCGGTTATCTATAACAGTGAAACTGCACAGTAAAGTAGTTTTAATCTCCATCCTCTGTTGTCCTCTCAGGTAAACTGCCATGATGATGTCATCCAGCTGTTGTTGGACACGGCGCTGACATGACAGGTTTAACTGTGAGGGCATGTCAGCCCTGGCTGTGTGTCATGTCCTCTACTATCCTTTCCATTCCCTGAACACCACTTTGGCTAGCCGTGTTCCAAACCTCAGGTAAACCCGCCTGCAGTTCAACCTGGTTAAAATCTTT
The DNA here is from genome assembly GCF_900634795.4 of Betta splendens. Classification (NCBI taxonomy): domain Eukaryota; kingdom Metazoa; phylum Chordata; class Actinopteri; order Anabantiformes; family Osphronemidae; genus Betta; species Betta splendens. The sequence goes on from NC_040884.2 coordinate 2,302,992, forward strand.
TAATCTCCTAAAATCTCTTAATTACAGAGTGATTACTTGGTGGTTGATGGTTTATAGACATTTATATAAGATCCACATGTTTTAATAATGTGAGTTTGACAAATATGTAGTAATTAATAAAAAAAAATTAAATTCACTAAAAAAAATATTTCATTAGGATGCGAAGTCTGAATGTGGGAACAGTCCTCGTGGCACAAGAGACACACCGGGACCAAACAGACCTCAGACTGGCGAACACAACCCTCAGCATGTGACCAACCAGAGCCACTCTCTGAGCCGTAGGGTCCATACCTTCTCTTCCATTTGTTCCACCCTAGCATCACAACACAGGAAATGCTGTATTTTATACTGTAGACACGTACTACAGCACCAGTGCTGCTCTGCCAAGGAACTGAGCCTCCAACACAAGCGCTGTACTAATTCAAATTCATCCTGCTATGATTTTTTATTTTTCTTCAGGACTCATGAAGAGCGCATCTGTCATCGAAGCATTGAAGGTCCAGTGAAGAGGAGCTCATTTACTGAACACTGGACTGATCTGAATGAACCCACACCCCGGCAGAGTCCGTTTACCTAGAGGATCAGGAGAGAGGAGGAAGAAGATCAGTGAACCACAGTAGTGAGCAGAGATTCAAAGACAGAACAACGCAGCCAGAAAGAGGAGGGAAACAAAGCAAAGGAGACAAAGGCTGTAGATAAATGATCAGACGTGGCAAGTGGAGAAAGTCAGGGAGACAGCCGAGGATGACGAGCTTAAGGAGGAAGCTGAGGGAGGTGCAGATGCAGAGGAGCCAGAAGAGGAGCGCTGCATTCTGGTGTCAGATGTCAACATGACGCTGGAAGCAGTCGTGCGGTGGAAAGGCCGGGACGGGCTGCGGCGTCGAGGAAGTCAGGTTTCGCGGCGCAGGACGCCCGCTGCCGCGCGACCGCTGCCGCGCGACCGTCTGCCTCCGCGCGCTGCCGCCGCCGACCGCTGCCGCGCGACGCTCCGCTGCCCTCCGGGCACCCTCCCCACCCCCCGCCGTCTGCCGCGACCGGTCTCACGAGCGGCTTCTCTACGCCTTGTCTCCCACAGGCACCAAACAAAGAGCTCACCCGAATCAGATCTTTGACTCGGCCCGCTCCGTCCGCAGCTATGAGATCCAGTGACGGAGGACTGATGCAGGTTCGGCAGAAGCGCTGAGTTGCGCTGGGTCCCTCTGAACTCCGACTCGCAGGAGACCGTGCGCAGAGTGGCTGCTATGAAAATCAGTGAGTTCTGCTCATGGGCCTCCTGGTTTCCTGCTTGTGCTCCTTGTAAATGTAATGCTCTCTGTGGCCAGACACCGTGTTCGTTTAAACCCTGAGCTGCTACTGCAGCGGGAGCGGACCCCAACGCGGTCCACGCTCCCGGCGCCGGTCCTCAGCCTGGCAGTGATGGCGGGCGACACCGAGGCCGTCAGCGGCTGCTGCTGTGTGGGCTCGGGTGACGCCCCCCTTCCCCTGAGGTGGGTAGGAAAGGCCTACGCCCCCTGCACATAGCAGCCTCACTGCCGGGTCCAGCGGGTCCCAGAAATCACCGAGCTGCTGCTGCACGCTCTCGGCCGACCCGGACGCACGGCCTGCGACCAGGACGAGCTCTACGGAGCAGATCAGTACCTGCTGTGTCCCATTCACATTTACTCCAGTGGTAGCGCTAACGTGCTTTTACTGTTACGAGAGAATTGGGTTTTGGTCTGGACAGATTTACTGAAGCCAGAGGAACGCTGGACGACAATGGAGTCCAGATGTCACACGCGGGAGGCACGGAGCCTGCACCGTGGCCTGCCACAGAGACAGCGACTACGCGGTCAGTACGCCACACGTTCACCGGCCCTCTGTGACGCACGATATTTACACAATCTTTGTAGAAGAACAGGAGTCAGTTTTCATATCTTACAATATTTGATGTGAACAGCATGACTGTGTTTCTCGCAGAATCCAGTTAAGGTGGTGGCCCTTCTGCTCTCCCACAGAAGGCCGACCGACCTCCTCTGGAGCGGACACTCAGCCCTGTCCCTGGCTATCGCGAGTGGCAATGACCTGGTAAACCGCACACACGCCCAGTGTACACAGCACAACCCCTCCGTCCTCAACCCGCTCCTTGTGCTGGTGAGGCAGTGGAGGAAGCTGCTGAAAGGCGGCGCAGACCCCAACCTCCCTCTGGGCCCCGGGTGGGCAGCGCCCCTCTCTGTCCCTCTCCGACATCAACTACCACTTAGGTGGCAACAGAGCTAGCTGGTACCTAAAACTCCTCCTGCACACGCTGACTGCACTGATTCATGACATTCAGACACTGTGTGTTTTTGGTGCAGTTGGACATGTTAGCTAAGGCTGGTGCCGACAGTGTTGATGCCGGTTCGAGTCAGAGATGGCTGTGGGAACCGCAGTAGATTCGGCACATTACTCCTCAGTCAGGTATAATATAACTAGCTTTATTCATCTTGTACAGGACCGACATCACATTGTTTTTAAGTTGGAAATAGCTGTATGTTTCTATACGTATGTTGCCTTCTAGGACTGGCGTATCGCCAAACCCCTCCTCCACGCTTTGAACATGCGGGAAAGGGAAATATTCAAAACCGACAACAGCTGCTGAGCTGATGGGAGATCTGCTGAGACAGGCTGCTGCTCAGAGAGATAGGAGCGATCAGAGGGCAGCATCCCTCAGGTCGAAATCGCTGCTCAGCAGTGAAAGTCCACCGCACCTCACGGAAAACACAGGTTCGTTCCAGCACATGTTCACATGAAGTACTGCAGAAACCTTCAGGTATCCTGTTTCCAAGTCTAAATGTTGATTTGGTCGTAAACCCAGTGTTTAGGTTCTGCTATCACTGCGGTCGCTCCTGTCCGTGACGTGACCGCTTGTAGACGTGCAGCAAGGTCTTCTTCTGCTCCAGAACCTGCACGGTGAAGCCTGGGATAAAGACACAAGGAGGAGTGTTCCCGGGTGTCAGGTAGGAAGCCACAAACCCACAATCCAACAGCAGGACAACAAGGCACAAATAGAAATATCACAAATAAAACAAATACATTTACCTTCGTCATAGTAACATCTGCTATCTGCAGGTGAGGGGAGAATTTTAATGACTAAACAAATTCTTTGTGTTCGTTTCTCACGCATCATCTGCCAATGGCATCCTGAAATGCTGTGAGTGCTAAAGCCCAAAAGGCCCCAGTTCCAGGCCACCACCAAAACCAAAACAGCCCCCAGCCCTTCGAGGGTCAGCTGAAGTCCCAAAAAACCGCAGCAGAGACGTCTGGGACAGTCAACTCAACCTGACGGAGAACTAACTACAAACACCACAACTGAAGGATTATTCTACCCGAGTCCTGTTTAAGTGCCATAAGGTAATATGCAGGATACATCCTTATTTCGTCTCTTTTTTTAAGCACAACACACAAACTGTAGTTCAGAGCATCACACACTGGCTGTTCACAAGGATACAAATAACCTCTAACAGCACTTTAATCATATTAATACCAGCTTTGCCTGCAGTTTATCATCTGTCATGTGCTTGTGCATCCACTTATCGTCACAAATGTAAGAGAAGTGTTATTCCAGTCAGGGTGACTTTTGTGATTCATTAAATTCATAAATGCAACTAAACACTGTCTGTACTTTAACTAATAGGGAAACTAGACAGACGTACAGAGTTCAGCCGTTCAGTTCTGCTAATGGAATTATATGTGTCATGATTCATCAGTGTCTTTTCTTATATATGTTACAGGAGGATATACTTGCCCTTGTCTCATCTTGTAAAGTAGAATGACATAACATTTATGGAGCATTTTGAAAGTCAGACACTGATCATTACCATTAAAATATTTTAGGAGCACACAATGTCTTGAATTCGTAGCACTGCACTGCAGTTGCGCACAGGACACGGCTACCTGGCTCACCTGTCAGGCAGGTGGAGCCCGGCAGCGGCGCTGGGGCGAGGTTGCAGCCGACGGCAGCGCTTTGCATCATGCGGTGATGTCAACAGAGGGGCGGGCCGGTTTGGACGGGCGGGCCGGGTCGGACGGACGGGCGGGCCGGGTCCGGACGACGGCTGGGCGGTCCGGGACGGACGGGCGGGCCGCAGCGCAGCAGCCTCCGCTTCCGCCAAACAAAGTAGCACGAACGGCGCTCTGTCGGTTCAACAGCTCAGCAGAGGTTTCTGTGTGCGAACATGATCGGACCTAGAGGAGCAGGAAGAACGAACTGCTCGCGCTCCAGAGTATCTTCGGTTCAGAGGAGTCATCCGGAATGAGTCGAAAGCTGCCGGAGAAATCCGAGTGTCGGTTGAGCTTCCTGCGACTTCACGGTTGTTTGAAGGAGGGTAAAAAAACACATACCGCCCATATTACGTAGGAGTTCGTTTCAAAAGTAAACTTGTCTGCTTGAGGAAAGACTGCTTCATGTTTGTTGTTAACATTATCGAATTTATGAATTCCTACAAATAGCTGAAAAGCTGTTATACTAAAGTAAAATAAGTAAGTGAAAGGTTAAATCTGATTGATTGGCCCAATCTTATAGTTTGGATAATTGTATATTCTTATCATCTGCTTCTTAGGTGTTATTTCAAAGTGAGATTTTCAAAGTTTAGTCTGTTTCAGTGTAAATGTTTATTATTTTATTATTATTATCTATTATATTATTATTATTATTATTATTATTATTATTATTATATTCTTATTATCGCATTTACTTATTATTATATGTAAAATCCTAAACAGCAACTAACTAAAAAGGTCAAATGTAATGTAGGTGGATAAAACCACATGTTTTAATATATGTAGAGTGATGCACATTAATACACTGTTGCGTTGTTTTCTAAGGTGAAACACTGAGGCAGTACGCATATCATTCCTTCCACCTCTCCTTCTGACCTTCGAGCTTCCTCACCACTACCCCACCCGTCCTCGTCTCCTCCCTCCTTCTCCCTCGCCTGCTGCTGGGCTGACACACCGCAGGTAATCAACAGAAGAATGACGTTTACGGCCTCTGATAAGTGGTTGCATCAGCGTCCGTCTGCTTCTTCCGTCCACAGCTCCAGCGCTGACTGCTCGGCTCATTGAGCTCTACCAGGCCACCGGGTGGCTGTGGTTTGTTCTCCTGGGCCCAGTTCCTTAAAGAAGAGAAACCCGTCTCCTTCTGGGCCTCCATAATGTCCTGGAGCTCCCCTCTATGAGGATGTCCAGCGTACCCTGAATCCAACACAGGACGTGAAAAGCCTCTTCCTTCAGAGAGACAGTTGAAAAACATTCTCGATGATTCCGTCCCTTAGGCGAGAGAAGAGCAGAACGAGCCTCTCAGCCCTCAGAGTTCAAGCTGACTTCAAGACGAAGGAGCTGCTTCTCTGTCAGACTCCACCTCAGAATTCAAAAAGCCCAAACACGTCTGGCCTCAGCCTGTCACAATGCTCCTGTCCAGGATCTTGATCCAACCAAAGCCGAGCAGAAGCAGAAGGCGTTTGCAGCACGCTGTTTGAATGCGGCGTCTTGCTTCATCACCGCCCTGGTTCTGGTGCGTGCACACTGTCCGAGTGCCACCACATCTTCTGTCAGGCGTGTCTGGCCGAGTTCTGCAGGGTCCGGATAACCGAGGGGACCGTCGGGGCCTCACCTGCCCTCAGGCAGACTGCACCGCCACGCCGACACCTGCACAGGTACGCAGGGCTTTGTATTGAGGCATCATATTGTATGTTCTGTCCACATGCTATGAAACTACTGAGCTCGACAGACAGACGGACGCTGTTCATGTGGGTAAGATGCGTTCCTCTGTTGGTAGGTGAGGAGTCTGGTGGAGACAGCTGTTCAGCCGCTATGATCGCCTCCTGCTGCAGTCGACTCTGGACTAATGTCTGGTGGTTCCTCTCCTATTCCTGTCTTATACCAGCAAATGACCATGGCCAGTCGAACTAAAGCCGAATGAGAGCTGATTTGCTTGCATGGTCATTCATTTCAGAGCTTCTGTGCCTGTCTGGGTTCACACAGATGTGGTGTTACTGCCCTCGCCGCTCCTCGCGGCTCTGCTGTCTCCTGGAGAAGTCCAGCACCCGCAGCTATGTGCTCGTGTGCAACTTTGCCTTTGTGTCACCTGCAGGAAGACGTATCACGGAGCTGAGGACTGTTACGACGCACCCAAACAGCAGAAAGAGGGATGAGCTGGAAGAGATTCTGGACCTGCCAGAGACAAATGGTACCAGAGCAATATCTACATCTACATCTAATATTATAGCTCATATACAGCGATCTATTTATTACAGGTCGAGATCGAATTACTACGCTATAGATACATCGTTACAGATATACATACAGTCATATCTACAGACTACATCTAATCTATATATCACATCTTCACATCATATTAGATCTATATTATCTATATACGATGATACATCTAGTATATCTACATCATATCTACATCTATAATATCTACAACGATATCACATCTATATAGATCTACATCTATATATCTACTTATATCTACATCTATACATATCTACATCTAGATCTATATCTTAACTATTTCTATATCTAGTCATAATATCATTGTTGTTGAACTGTTGGCTTTTTTGTGTCTGTCTGTGTGTGTGTCTTAGAGGGAATAAAGGCTCTGATGGACGACTACACAGTGGCAGCGCAGAGAGGAAGACGTCTGCTGGAGAAGAGATACGGCGCAGCGTGATGCTGTTCACTATAGAGGAGATGTTGTCTAACGAGTGGATGAAGGGCACAGAAGAATTTCCTCACTGCTTCTCTAAAATGAGGTTTTGTATCCACAGGCCTTCAGAACATCCTATTTGAAGCTTCTATTACAGGTTGTGTTCTGTGCTGTAGAAAAAACGGAGGCTGTAACATGATGACGTGCTTCAGCTTGGCATTGTTCTGCTGGTCTGCCTGGCCCGGCTGCCGATCAGAGGTTTCTGACCTGCGAGCCTTTGACAGACCCTGCTCGATCTGGCTCGTACTTCTGGACCAGAAAAAAAAAAAAGACGTCCTGACATTTTATAACAATGACTGGGTCCTGTTAAAGTTATAATAAGCTTGATTTTATAGACTCTAATTTAGTTTCTTAATTTGTTCATCTCGTGTAAATACGTACAGCACACATCATGTTTGTCCCTGTTGAAAATGTAGTATAAACAACCTCATTAAACCAGGCTCCTGTCTCCCAACACACTCCTCAGCCTCATTTATCTGTCCTTCATTGGCTGGTTACGTTACTTTACCAGTTTTAACAACTGACTGATATGGATTATAACAGGTCTGCTGAGTTACAGCAGCTTCCAAATGACGTCCTCAGATCCAACATTATTTACAAGCTGATACTGGATCAGCTCATACTGTAGACTCCAAAGACCTGCAGTTAGTCTGTATGTGAGTGAGTGCATGTTATGTGACCCTGTACATGACCTGGTGAACCCAGAATGGGAAATATGCATATCTCATGAATTCATGGTGCGTTACTGACACACATCTTGTGTCATGTGTTGCAGAAAACATGGAGGCTGTGACATGATGGTGTGCCGCTGTTGTACACAGAGGTTCTGCTGGGCGCCTGTTAGACTTCATCAAGACGTGAACGTGTTGGTGACTGCTCATCCTGCGCATTGTGGTAGCCTCCATCCTTCAGATGCTCTCACTCACTTTTACTTGTTCTCTCAGTGAGTAAGAGCTTATTATGATCCCAGCGCAACAAGCTGTTTAATAGAATGTCATATGGTCGGATTCTCCCACAGTCAAAATAATCCTTAAGTCGTATTGGTTATGACCAGTAGAGGGCGCTACTTAACCACAATAACAAAACCTCTATGTTTTTTAGGTTTCCATCCTTCTTAACGTTCTTAATCGTTGCACTTTCTAGGCTCTGTCGTTCAACTGTTCGTTTAATTGTGTCTCCATATAATCCTCAATCAGTTTTTGTAATATAATGTATTTCTTCATGTGAAGACTTTATGCATATTCCATAAAAAATAAGCGGGTATTGATGCTTAAGCCTTGAATGTTTCCAGGTCAATAATGAGCTCAAAAACTGTATGAAATGTGCTGTAAAACTGTGCTGGTTGATCTGCTGCTCAGTTGATGACCTGTCACTGACGTTTAAAGGCTCTATGTGAAAAAACCCACAGATGTTTTCCTTTAGACACTTGAGACCTTTTCTACTGTTGGAATGAAGCTCAAAGTATGACATCACCTTCAACTGCAACTAGTATATTGTGGATATTTAATATTCATGTCATTTAGAGAGAGAAATCTACAGCTGCCTCTCATTACGACAAGAACCCGCTGCACTCTGTGTTTTGTGTATGGTTTGTGCACGTGTCCACAATCAACAACTGCATGTGAAGACGTTTGAGCAAAGATTAGAATTATGATGAGTTTAAAGTGAACGAGTATCACACAGACCTGTTCCTGTCGTCAGGTCTGAGGTCAGGGTGAATCCTCAGTGGAGGGCGTGGCAGGACGCGCTGCTCCGCCCACGGCTGTGCTGTGGTCTGACATTTTTACTGTGTTGTGCTTGTGAACCAGCATGAAAAACACCTACGGTGAAAATCAGTGACAGGGATGAAGCCACAGGGTTGTAACGCGTCAAACACACAGAGATCACGTCCTGCGATGCGCTTTCATGCAAAAACGTGCATGGATATTGAAAAGTATTAATGAATCACATGCAAGAAATGGTTAAGGTTAGAAAACAGGAGCAAATTCACAATAATGTACTTTTATCCCATGTTATGGACCTATGTTAAACCTGGACGTGATGAATAATTTAAAGACAGCTGGACTGATCTAATGTGTCTGTGCTCAATGTAAAAACTAATAAGTTGAAGCCAGAACACCAGATTCAGACCAATCGCTCTGCTTTTTTTTGAAATTGTGTTGACAAATAAAAAACTCTCGGCCACAAGCGCAGCTTCCACTGCAAAAGCAATAACAAGGAGTAATGAGTGAATCTGGGTTATCTGCGATAGACTGTGGACGGCAGCTTCTCCTGTGAGCCAATAAGAGCATTGCTAACAGAACTGTCTTTCCTCGGTTGGAGCTGAGCCGCGGATGCAGAAAACACACTCACACAGACTCACAGACTCAGCTCGGTTATTATTATTATCTGCACGTTTATTTATCCGTGAGAAAACACCACACAGCTCAGATGTCAGTCGTGCCAGGCGCTCGGTCGGTCTGTGGTTTATTTGGCATCATGTTCAGAGGCACTGAAAGTTGTGCTGAGGTTTTCACAGAGAACAGGAGCAGAAAGCGTAGATCCAGGGCCACTGTCTAGGAGTTTGGGGCCCGCAGCACATGGAGCTGAGCTGAGGGGTCCCGACCCGGCTCGGGCTTCAGACCAGCACGAACCAGTAAACAGCAGATCTGCATCAGGAGCCTGACACTGGGACCGACTCCCTGATATCCTCCCTCTGGCTGAGAGTGAGATGAGAAACTGCAGGTTGGGAGCAGCTTGTGTGGCTCTGTTAATCAAAGAGAACACTTGCAGAGCTTATGCAAAATCTGATGCATGTTAATTAGTGAGTTTTAAAGCTGTTAAGATCCATATTTCTGAGCCTGGAGAAAAGCTAAGCTTGCTGCCTCTCACTGTCTCCATCCTTTAAACTGAGCTACGCTACGATAATCAACCCCTCTGCTCCAGACCTGCCTCCTCAGCTCACAAGGAGGTCAAAGGTCGTCATCAGAAAACTATCCACCACTAAACAGCATCTTGGCAAATCTGATATGAAACATTTTTTGAATTGGGGTCTTTGTAGTAAATCCTTGCCTGCGCTTCACAACACAACGTTACATAAACTGTTCTTTCAACGTTTTTTTTCCAGGGCCCTTTGGTAGATGTGACTCTCTTCAGAGCATCCTCACATCACACTTCATCTCTCCACAGTAATTAAAATATACTTCACTAACGCACAAAATAAAAGATACAGTTCAAATGGTGTATGTAATATGTAAAACTGTCATTTACAATGAAGCAGTTGAGGAGTATAATTAATTTTCTACAAGTACGTTTGATTGCTGAGACCATCAGCCTTCAGGTAACAGCATGGTTAATTATGTACAGTACAGTATATACATCTATCTCTAGTATATAAGACATATATAGAAAGAGCTACTCAATAAGTTACACATTTAGAAGAGACCAAACAGAAAAACACAGGATGTGTCTGATTTCTTGAACGCCTATGTCCAAACGTAAACCTCTCATCACATAGGATTGATTTATTTACTTATAATGAGGTTCGTTATTTTGCTTTGAACCTTTTAACTCCATGCTTAAAACATTTATATGAGTGTTCAGGATCCTGAAATGGAGAAGCGTGTTTCCGCGTGAAGCGAGCCTCGGTTACCGGTGGCCTGGCCGCGTTTCAGCTCATTAACTCCAAATTGTATTTTCCGTTATTTCATCCTTTTCATCGGAGCCTGATGGGTTTGAGGCTTTTCTCAGTTAAGTGAAACCGCCGTCTTTCTGATTTTTTCAATCCATATTACTTTTTACTCGAAGGCTGAGTTACGTGGTAATGAGACCTAGATAGAGGCCTTCACTTCCAGCACTATTGTATGTATCCTCTTTAACCTGTGGGTCCAGAGCCCAGTCACCAAATATCACTGCAGACCTGCGTCGCCGTTGCCCGTCCCAAGCATCACGGGCCAAAGGGGGCGGATGACGGTACAGGGTCCAGCAGAAAGCTGGTTTCCCGGCTGTTGTCTCCTGTTACGGCTCTGAGGCAGGAGCTGCTCAGGCATTAGTTCATGCACTCACAGAAGGTGTTCAGTAGCTGCAACTGGAGTACGGCTCCTATAAGAGCCTGTTCATCATAATAAAAGGTTATGCATCAGCGCTTTCATGTAAGACAAAGCATGTTATTTCCAGGAGGCGGAGGAGCTATTAACAGATTGCAGCTCCATCGTGAGGACTGCGTCTCAGCTTGGTTCCAGCTCCTCGGCTCAGCGTTCGCTCCTTTCGTGCCTGTTTGTCTCTGCCCGTCACGTTCAAATCCCTAAACACACACTTTGTCCTCACAGTGTTAATCTCCCTCAGAGTGTCCCATGTGTGTGACGGGGTGTGTTTGTGCTCTAGAGGCAAATGTAAGATGTGAACAGCTGCCTCCTCCACGGTGAAGCAAAGCGACCAGGGAAACGCTTCCACATCAGGCGTCGACAGAATATGTGGGCAGCAGGTACGATGGAGCTGAACGACTGAGACAGGAAGGATTTACATCTGACAGAGCTGTTCAGATAGCGTGTAAGTGACGCTTATTGGCATCTAACCTCTGCATTAAAATCATTTTAACTGCTTTATGAGGCATAAATAACACTAAATATGTAGATTTTATATGTCATCTCTGAATGCAATGCCGTACACAGACAGTGTCAAAGTGCCTCGGCCACAATCAAATAAAAACGTCTAGTTCCAAAGCTCGGTCTCAACACGGAGCCAGCGCTGAAAATGTGGACCTGGGTCACACGTTTCTACCAACTGTCGGCGATCCAGCCAGAACACGAGTCGCTCCTCTGGTAGAACCTGGTCGTGTCCCCTCAGGGAATCAACAAAACGGGGAGAATTTAACAGCGTGTCTCTGAAAAGGAATCACCTACGAGCTCGGCACACGTTCATTTGCAATTCGCAAACTATTGGAGGTTGGAGGATAAATGCTTTCAGCTGCAGAGTCCTGAATGCTGCACGGTTCTCCTCATGAGGATTCAGCTTCTCCTGTATGGTCCTGATGGACCGCGTTCCGACACCCATGACTCCCCACACACAACCACACAACCATACACACAGACACTCACCAGGTCACTCGGAGTTCCTGATAATTATGAGTATTACAACATACGCCGACTACTACCATAATAAAAACACAGGTGTGTTAGTTCTTATCACGATGTAGTGTTTTATAAGTTGGTGATATTTACATTCTGTGGGTTCCTTTTTTTAAGATTATTAGGTAACACAGAATATAAAAAAACACAATCAGCGCTGCATCATAGCTACCGTTCACCCAAGTTAAGCCAAAGCTCAGGGACGTGTGTTTATAGCGTCTCCACCCTGAAGGCACAGACCGGGGCTGCGGTCACGCCGGACGACGCAGCACATCCTCCGAGCTCGTGGGATGTGGAGCTCTGAACCAGCTGCTGCTGTTGTGCTTTGTTGTGTGTACTGTGGATTCGATTCACCTGTAGTCGATTGTAAAGATGTGGAATTTGGCGCGGTGCCGGTCGACTACGGAACCGTCAGTTGTTTTGCTGTTGTACCTGAACGCATCTCTGGCTGACGGGTCTCTATCCGCCCCAACGTCTTTGGCTTGCAGACGGAAGAAAAGACTAGAACTGGTTTAAATTTTGGCACGCTCAGAACCAGCTCTCAAACTAGATTGGGTGAAAAAGGGGTTAAGTTGTCCCTGAATCTGCTGCTGCGAACCTGTAAAAATAACGGTAAGGCTGATTCCAGCAAAAGAATCAACTTCACCTTCATCATCTCAGTGATGATACATCGAGAGACTAGTTCGATCTCAATGTCTTCATCCGTCGCGTTATTGCACCTCCCTCTTTTCCTTCTTAGACTCAAACCAGGCGAGATTTCTTTGCAATTCATTGAATTGAGCAGGGAAGTACATCGATAAAAGGATGATCTCGTATGAAGCGACGCAGACTTTTTAAAATTCAGTTTCTGTTCTCTTCTAGACTCATATGAAGCCATCAGATCTCCTCATAGTCTTCAATTTGACTTGAAATGAATTGCAGCTAAATCTCTTTACTCATCTCTGTACTGCACTATTAACCACTATTTGCTTCCTGCACTTTGGCTCGTTCCCGTCCCTCATGGCTCTTAGCTGTACCGAGCTTCCCTCTCATCTCGTGGCGATACCTCAGCTCAGACACTCTGGCTTTGTGCTGCTTGCTCTCCAAATGCTGCCAGGAACTCGGTCTCGTGCGCGGCTCCGCACGTTGCACATGGAGCAGTAGAACTGTCCGCTGGGTGTGACGCACAGGCCAGGTTTCTGGGGAGGCGCTGCCTGGGCTGGGGTTGTAGTACGGCCCTGGGGGAACGAGCGGACAGGACTGCTCATCCACATGGTGACAGACCATCTAGATCAGTATTTCTATCACGTCCTTGTGTGGAACTGATCTGGACCCATCGAGTCTGATTATGCAGATTGCTTTTAAACTGACTCTACGTATTCTGACGTCTCTGATATGGCTGTGAACAACACACGTCTGTGGTTCTGGACTCTGGCTCTCTTCTGCGGCTCTGTCTGCGTAGCAGAGTTTTGTGTGGATGGAGGATTTTGATTGGGACCATTCTGTGTCCTGCAACCCTCACATCTGAGACTATTTGTCCCAAATGTGCAAATTTTAGCACAATTTAAGACCCGTTATAATAAATTATTGATATTATGACACTTAGAATTGCACAAGCCCATCTGGGATTTACAACTCAGGATCACAGGAATAAGAGCCGGTGCTTGTCTGTGTGTGTTAACATGGCAGAAAATGTGATGAAGGAGAGATAAAAACACGCGAGGAGGCGACCGCAGGAGAGCGCAGCTATTCTGGGGCTGTCCACTCAGGAAACTGATTCAATCAGCACAATTTGACACGGCAGAGGAAGACGGCTCGCTCTGCTGCATGATTTGCCTGTTTCTATAAAAACAGCAACATCCAGTTCAATATCACCACATCACTGATTGGGGTATCTGTCAAACATGAATTTAGCAATTACAGTAAATCTGCTTTCAGGACCGTTGGAAATAATGCAACGCAAAGATTCTGTAGCTTCAGTGGCAAAACCCCTCCTTAATTCTGTCATGGTACTGAAATGATTAACCTTATTAATGTGAGATATTCTATATTTTACCCTGGCATAGAAGCAGCAGCTGGGGGCTGCGGCGGTTTTTGACCAGTCTGTACTCACTGCCGTCTTTCCTGTTTCTTCTTAGCGCCGCCTCAATGCTGCCATCCCTGTAAGCATGAAGCCAGAACTGTTTTAATCAAAGGTCGCGCAAACATGCAACATATCATGATCTGCTCACATGTCATGGTGGCTAATGATCAACCCAAATAACACTGTGGCAGTTTTCTTTACAGGAATTGCACAGGCTTTCCTCTTAACTTGTATCTAGGAGCTGAAGGTTTGTCAGTGCTGCCTGGAATGGCTCCGGTGCTGTCAGGTGGGTCAGTGTGGTCACACTTTTGTAAGAGTTACTGGACATAATGTTCTGATCTTAGTACTTTTTCAGCTTTTTTACTTCATATGCGTCTTTGTAGCCAGGATGTAGATCATCTGGTTTATGTCTTGTGTAAATGTGTGTCATCCATCCATGCCTCCTCAGCGCCCGTCAAAAGCACAAAGCCAGCTCTCAGGATGAGCGGCGGACCGGCTCTCGCCTCATCATCTTCATCATAGGCGGGATCAGCTTCGCTGAGATGCGATGTGCCTATGAGGTCACCCAGGCTGTCAAATCCTGTGAGGTCATCATAGGTGAGCACCAATTCAGGATTGGTTATACTCCCCCTACTGGAAGTATTGAGAAATGCTAAAAGGCTTTATGTTTGAACTGGGATCTAATGTCGTGTTTGTTTTTTGAATTCCAGGGTCTTCCCACATTTTGACCCCTAGAAAACTTCTGGATGACATCAAGTCCCTGAGCAAACGCCCAGTGGAGCCTTTAACAGTAGAGGAAAGGAGCAGTGCCTAAGAAAGTTGTCCCTGCCCATAACAATCCCTCAAACCACTTCTGGCTCCCTACATATCATATCACTCAGCACAGTGTACTCAACTCAGTTTACTTCATGCAAACCAGGAGGGAATCAAACTTATACCCATCTTTATACTTTAATATTCAAAATTTATATTTCAAACCTAGCACACACAAGGACAACTTGTGTTTTATGCAGCTTTTCCCATCTGAATGTTGCCTGTTCATCCTACTAATAACATTTTACGTACAAATAGTCTAACCCAACTTTGTCGTTAGAAATACAGCGTTACACGTTTAGATTAACAGCCAATGTATATACTTTACGTAAGCACTATGTTTGTGCTCCGCCTTTTTGATTGTTGTTTGTTTTTGCACTCTGTTTTATAAAACCCTAATGTACTTTCAAAGTGTTTTAACAGATTATAAAGATTATTCCTTGTTTTTCTCTAATAAATGGATGCAGTGGATCACATTATTCTCTACACAGCTCTGATGACATGTGCGTCACCCACAGGGGAGGCAGGAACCAGGCTCGGTGTCAGTTACAGGAGCAGGTGTCCGGTGACACGGTGTGAACAGCCAGTGAAGTCCTGCTCCATTAATCTCAAATGGAGAAACGTTTAGCTTCAACAAGGCCTCCCTGCTCTTTGACCACTATCTACTTCCATTTTTGTTGCTGTCCTCCTCTGTTTTATTAGCGTATTAGCGTTATAATAATTTTTTATAGAGCTTGATCATTTTAGACCGCGATAAAGAAAGTACTACAGTGGAAAGCAAAACGCCCTTTAAATATATTGGATTGTTGGATTCAGAAGCGAAAAACCGAATACTGAGGAAAGGGGCTTTAACTAAAACACTTTTTGCGCATGCGTCAGCCCCGACCGCCATCAGCGCAAGTTTCTGGTGTTGTCATGACAACCGGCTTGCAATCGCGGGTCAGATTTCCTCATTTTAGCGTCAATTCTAAAGAAAACCTTATTTATCGTTTAAGTTTTAGTTCTATAAAGGTTGTTGTTTCCCGCCAATAGATTCAGGCGAGTTGTTTTCAGGAAGGAAACGAGGGACAAAATGCTGTCGCTGACGCGTAAAGGTGTCGCGGCAGGTGCGGAGCTCGGGGGCGAGCGTGAAGGGGGACGACCAGGGTTCGGCGTCCAGGACTGGTCCGACGGCTCCAGATACGAGGGCGGGTTCGTGGACGGACTCAAGCACGGCAGCGGAAGATACAGCTGGAGAAACGGGGAGGTGAGTGACGTCCCGGTTCTTTACGGCCTCCTGAGGTTCCTGTAAGTGACACGAGCATCCTTTTTAGTTCTATGAGGGTTCCTTCTACAAGGACTACAGACATGGGAATGGAGTGTACAGCTGGCCCACGGGCCACACGTTCACCGGAAAGTTCTACCTGAACAGAAAGGAAGGGTGTGGACGGCAGCTGTCCCCTGACGGAACCGTCTTTCAGGTAAACTGCATGGATGAGGGGCGTTGGTCGCACGTAATCAACCCACTGCGTGTCTCCCGTCAGGGTCTGTACCACGCCGACCAAAGGTTCGGTCCAGGTGTGGTCACGTATCCAGACGGTCGTCAGGATGTGGGTCTGTGGGTCGGGGAACGCCTGCTACGTCTATGCACCTCTGTGGAGGACGGCTTCAGCCTCCAGAACCTTCCTCAATACGCTGCCTTCACTCCGGTACCTGCTGCTCAATAGGACCATGTTCATTTGTGTTATAGTATAGAAATTCATCATTATAAAAGTCTTCCAGAAATAAAGTAGTTTTCACACATCTTGCACATGTACACTTATGTCAAAGTAATATATATGTGCATAGTTTGCCAAATATTCCTCATTTGCATCATTGCTTTTCGTGTCTCAGCCTCCCAATGTCTTTGGTGGTTTACAGAGTCACACCCGGACCCAGTCTGAGGTACAGCACTGACAACGCGTAAACACACCATTTCCTGAGCTCTGTGACTAAATCCAAGCGGATCAGCTCATTTGCTTATCTTCAGGTGTGTAGAGAGAGCGGCCTGCTGTCAGATGAGCGCTTCATCTACCCTCCTGGCATGGAAAGTTACTCCACTGATGGAGACCACCTGCCGCTGCCGCCCGGGCGAAGGAGGGAGTTGGATCAGCACTTTTATGGCGAGCTGTGGGAGCCAGACGCTCAACTCTACCAAGGCTATGAGCGAGACCCACTGTCCAGCCTGCCTTTAGAGGCCCGCATGCAGCAGCACATGCACCGACACAGGTCAGATAGCACCGGTGGTGGCTCAGCATAACTAACTGGTCTGTAATGAGCTGTGTCTGTCAGGCTGCAGGCCGACTCCGTGGACTGGGACATGGCTGCGGTTCTGTCTCTGAGCAGAGAGGGCTTCGGTCCCACCGGGCCTTTGGAAGTTACGTCAGAGCTGCTGATTCAGCATGCGGCGCGAGGAGACCTCCAAGCTGTTTCTCAGATCCTCCAGACGGGCCTGGTCCACCCTGATATAGCAGACTCACACGGACACACCGCCCTGCTCGCTGCCACAGTAGCAACTTTCACTTTCTGGCTTCCATCTGCTCAGTTTCTGTTATCTATAACAGTGAAACTGCACAGTAAAGTAATAGTTTTTAATCTCCATCTCTCTGTTTTGCTCCTCTCAGGTAAACTGCCATGATGATGTCATCCAGCTGTTGTTGGACACGGGCGCTGACATTGACAGGTTGAACTGTGAGGGCATGTCAGCCCTGGCTGTGTGTCATGTCCTCTACTATCCTTTCCATTCCCTGAACACCACTTTGGCTGAGCCGTGTTCCAAACCTCAGGTAAACCCACCTGCAGTTCAACCTGGTTAAAATCTTTTAATCTCCTAAAATCTCTTAATTACAGAGGTGATACTTGGTGGTTGATGGTTATAGACATTTATATAAGATCCAACATGTTTTAATAATGTGAGTTTGACAAATATGTAGTAATTAATAAAAAAAAATTTAAAAAAAATATTTCATTAGGATGCGAAGTCTGAATGTGGGAACAGTCCTCGTGGCACAAGAGACACACCGGGACCAAACAGACCTCAGACTGCGAACACAACCCTCAGCAATGTGACCAACCAGAGCCACCTCTCTGAGCCGTAGGGTCCATCCTTCTCTTCCATTTGTTCCACCCTAGCATGCACAACACAGGAAATGCTGTATTTATACTGTAGACACGCTACTACAGCACCAGTGCTGCTCTGCCAAGGAACTGAGCCTCCAACACAAGCTGCTGTACTAATTCAAATTCATCCTGCTATGATTTTTTATTTTTCATTCAGGACTCATGAAGAGCGCATCTGTCATCGAAGCATTGAAGTGTCCAGTGAAGAGGAGCTCATTACTGAACACTGGACTGATCTGAATGAACCCCACACCCCGGCAGAGTCTGTTTACCTAGAGGATCAGGAGGAGAGAGGAGAGAAGATCAGTGAGACACAGAGTGAGGCAGAGATTCAAGAGACAGAACAACGCAGCCAGAAAGAGGAGGGAAACAAAGCAAAGGAGACAAAGGCTGTAGATAAACATGATCAGACGTGGCAAAGTGGAGAAAGTCAGGGAGGAGCAGCCGAGGATGACGAGCTTAAGGAGGAAGCTGAGGGAGGTGCAGATGCAGAGGAGCCAGAAGAGGAGCGCTCCATTCTGGTGTCAGATGGTCACATGACGCTGGGCAGCGTGCGGTGGAAAGGCCGGGACGGGGCGGCGGCAGGAAGTCAGGTTCGCGGCGCAGGAGTCCTGCCGCGCGACCGCTGCCGCGCGACCGCTGCCGCGCGACCGCTGTCCCGCTCGACCTCTGCCGCTCGACCTCTGCCTCTCTACCTCTTCCTCTCTCCCTCTTCCTCTCTCACCTCTTCCTCTCTCACCTCTTCCTCTCTCCCTCTTCCTCGCTATCCTCCCATCTTCCTCTTCGCTCACCGCTGCCGGCTTCTACTAACGCCTTGTCTCCCACAGGCACCAAACAAAGAGCTCACCCAGAATCAGATCTTTGACTCGGCCCGCTCCGTCCGCAGCTATGAGATCCAGGTGACGGAGGAGCTGATGCAGCGTTCGGCAGAAGCGCTGAGTTGCGCTGGGGTCCCTCTGAACTCCGACTCGCAGGAGACCGTGCGCAGAATGGCTGCTATGAAATCCAGTGAGTTCTGCTCATGGGCCTCCTGGTTTCCTGCTTGTGCTCCTTGTAAATGTAAATGCATCTCTGTGGCCAGACACCGGTTCGTTTAAACACCCTGAAGCTGCTACTGCAGCGGGGAGCGGACCCCAACGCGTCCACGTCCCGGCGCCGGTCCTCAGCCTGGCAGTGATGGCGGGCGACACCGAGGCCGTCAGGCGGCTGCTGCTGTGTGGGGCTCGGGCTGACGCCCCCCTTCCACCTGAGGTGGGTAGGAAAGGCCTACGCCCCCTGCACATAGCAGCCTCACTGCCGGGTCCAGCGGGTCCCAGAATCACCGAGCTGCTGCTGCACGCTCTCGCCGACCCGGACGCACAGGCCTGCGACCAGGACGAGCTCTACGGAGCAGATCAAGTACCTGCTGTGCCTCATTCACATTTACTCCAGTGGTAGCGCTAACGTGCTTTTAACTGTTACGAGAGAATTTGGGTTTTGGTCTGGACAGATTCTACTGAAGCCAGAGGAACCGCTGGACGACAATGGGAGTCCAGATGTCACAGCGGGAGGCAGGACGGCCCTGCACGTGGCCTGCCACAGAGACAGCGACTACGCGGTCAGTACAGCCACACGTTCACCGGCACCTCTGTGACGCACGATGTAACACAAGTCTTTGTAGAAGAACAAGGAGTCAGTTTTCATATCTTACAGAATATTTGATGTGAACAGCATGACTGTGTTTCTGCAGAATGCCAGTAAGGTGGTGGCCCTTCTGCTCTCCCACAGAGCCAGGACCGACCTCCTCTGGAGCGGACACTCAGCCCTGTCCCTGGCTATCGCGAGTGGCAATGACCTGGTAAACCGCACACACGCCCAGTGTACACAAGCACAACCCCGTCCGTCCTCAACCCGCTCCTTGTGCTGGTGCAGGCAGTGGAGGAGCTGCTGAAAGGCGGCGCAGACCCCAACCTCCCTCTGGGCCCCCGGGTGGGCAGCGCCCTCTGTGCCCTCTCCGACATCAACTACCACTTAGGTGGCAACAGAGCTAAGCTGGTACCTAAAACTCCTCCTGCACACGCTGACTGCACTGATTCATGACATTCAGACACTGTGTGTTTTTGGTGCAGTTGGACATGTTAGCTAAGGCTGGTGCCGACATGTTGATGCCGGTTCGAGTCAGAGATGCTGTGGGAACCGCAGTAGACTTCGCACATTACTCCTTCAGTCAGGTATAACTAACTAGCTTTATTCAATCTTGTACAGGACCGACATCACATTGTTTTTAAGTTGGAATAGCTGTATGTGTTCTATACGTATGTTGCCTTCTAGGACCTGCGTATCGCCAACACTCCCTTCCACGCTTTGAACATGCGGGAAAGGGAAATATTCAAAACTCGACAACAGCTGCTGAGCATGATGGGAGATCTGCTGAGACAGGCTGCTGCTCAGAGAGAGAGGGAGCGATCAGAGGGAGCATCCCTCAGGTCGAAGTCGCTGCTCAGCAGTGAAAGTCCACCGCACCTCACGGAAAAACACAGGTTCGTTCCAGCACATGTTCACATGAAGTACTGCAGAACCTTCAGGATCCTGTTTCCAAGTCTAAATGTTGATTTGGTCGTAGGAACCCAGTGTTTAGGTTCTGCTATCACTGCGGTCGCTCTCTGTCCGTGAAGCTGACCGCTTGTAGACGCTGCAGCAAGGTCTTCTTCTGCTCCAGAACCTGCACGGTGAAAGCCTGGGATAAAAGACACAAGGAGGAGTGTACCCGGGTGTCAGGTAGGAAGCCACAAACCCAACAATCCCAACAGCAGGACAACAAAGGCACAAATAGAAATATCACAAATAAACAAATACATTTACCTTCGTCATAGTAACATCTGCGTATCTGCAGGTGAGGGGAGAATTTTAATGACTAAACAAATTCTTTGTGTTCGTTCTCAACTCAGCATCTGCCAATGGCATCCTGAAGACTGCTGTGAGTGCTAAAGCCCAAAGAGGCCCCAGTTCCAGGACCACCACCAAAACCAAAACAGCCCCCAGCCCTTCGAGGGTCAGGCTGAAGTCCCAAAGAACCGCAGCAGAGAACGTCTGGGACAGTCAACTCAACCTGACGGAGAACTACAGCCACAACTGAAGGATTATTTCTACCCGGAGTCCTGTTTTAAGGTGCCATAAGGATAATATGCAGGATAATCCTTATTTCTTTCTCTTTTTTTTAAGCACAACACACAAACTGTAGTTCAGAGCATCACACACTGCTGTTCACAAGGATACAAACTAACCTCTAACAGCACTTTAATCATATTAATACCAGCTTTGCCTGCAGTTTATCATCTGTCATGTGCTTGTGCATCCACTTATCGTCACAAATGTAAGAGAAGTGTTATTCCAGTCAGGTGTGACTTTTGTGATTCATAAATTCATAAATGCAACTAAAACACTGTCTGTACTTTAACTAATAGGGAACTAGACAGACGTACAGAGTTCAGCCGTTCAGTTCTGCTAATGGAATTATATGTGTCATGATTCATCAAGTGTCTTTTCTTTATATATGTTACAGGAGGGAATAACTTGCCCTTGTCTCATCTTGTAAAGTAGAATGACATAACATTTATGGAGCATTTTGAAAGTCAGACACTGATCATTACCATTAAAATATTTTAGGAGCACACAATGTCCTTGAATTCGTAGCACTGCACTGCAGTTGCGCACAGGACACGGCTACCTGGCTCACCTGTCAGGCAGGTGGAGCCTGGCAGCGGCGCTGGGGCGAGGTTGCAGCCGACGGCAGCGCTTTGCATCATGCGGCTGAGTCAACAGAGGGGCGGGCCGGGTTTGGACGGGCGGGCCGGGTCCGGACGGACGGGCGGGCCGGGTCCGGACGGACGGGCTGGGCGGTCCGGACGGACGGGCGGGCCCGCAGCGCAGCAGCCTCCGCTTTCCGCCAAACCAAAGTAGCACGAACGGCGCTCTGTCGGTTTTCAACAGCCTCAGCAGAGGTTTCCTGTGTGCGAACATGAATGCGGACCTAGAGGAGCAGGAAGACGAACTGCTCGCGCTCCAGAGTATCTTCGGTTCAGAGGAGTTCATCCGGAATGAGTCGAAAGCTGCCGGAGAAATCCGAGTGTCTGTTGAGCTTCCTGCGGACTTCACGGTTGTTCTGAAGGAGGGTAAATAAACACATACCGCCCCATATTACTTAGGAGTCGTTTCAAAAGTAAACTTGTCTGCTTTGAGGAAAGACTGCTTTCATGTTTGTGTTTAAAATTATCGAATTTATTAATTCCCTACAAATAGCTGAAAAGCGTTATACGTAAGTAAAATAAGTAAGTGAAAGGTTAAATCTGATTGATTGGCCCAATCTTATAGTTTGGATAATTGTATATTCTTATCTATCTGCTTCTTAGGTGTTATTTCAAAGTGAGATTTTTCAAAGTTTAGCTGTTTCAGTGTAAATGTATTATTATTATTATTATTATTATTATTATTATTATTATTATTATTATTATTATTATTATTATTATTATTATTATTATCACATTATTACATTATTATTATTATGTAAAATCCTAAACAGCAACTAACTAAAAAGGTCAAAATGTAAATGTAGGTGGATAAAACCACATGTTTTAATATATGTAGAGTGATGCACATTAATACACTGTTTGCGTTGTTTTTCTAAGGTGAAACACTGAGGCAGTACGACATATCATTCCTTCCACCTCTCTGACCTTCGAGCTTCCTCACCACTACCCGTCCTCGTCTCCTCCCTCCTTCTCCCTCGCCTGCTGCTGGCTGACACACACGCAGGTAATCAACAGAAGAACTGACGTTTACGGCCTCTGATAAGTGGTTGCATCAGCGTCCGCGTCTGCTTCTCCGTCCACAGCTCTCAGCGCTGACTGCTCGGCTCATTGAGCTCTACCAGGCCACCGGGGGTGCTGTGGTTCTGTTCTCCTGGGCCCAGTTCCTTAAAGAAGAAACCCTCTCCTTCCTGGGCCTCCATAATGTCCTGGAGCTCCCCTCTGATGAGGATGTCCAGCGTGACCCTGAATCCAACACAGGACGTGAAAAGCCTCTTCCTTCAGAGAACAGTTTGAAAAACATTTCTGATGATTCAGTCCCTGTAGGCGAGAAGAAGGCAGAACGAGCCTCTCAGCCCTCAGAGTTCAAGGCTGACTTCAAGAACGAAGGAGCTGCTTCTCTGTCAGACTCCACCTCAGAACTTCAAAAAGCCCAAACACTGTTCTGGCCTCAGCCTGTCACAAATGCTCCTGTCCAGGATCTTGATCCACCAAGCCGAGCAGAAGCAGAAGGCGTTTGCCAGCACGCTGTTTGAATGCGGCGTGTGCTTCATCACCGCGCCTGGTTCTGAGTGCGTGCAGCTGTCCGAGTGCCACCACATCTTCTGTCAGGCGTGTCTGGCCGAGTTCTGCAGGGTCCGGATAACCGAGGGGACCGTCCGGGGCCTCACCTGCCCTCAGGCAGACTGCACCGCCACGCCGACACCTGCCACAGGTACTGCAGGGCTTTGTATTGAGCATCATATTGTATGTTCTGTCCACATGCTATGAACTACTGAGCTCGACAGACAGACGGACGCTGTTCATGTGGGTAAGATGCGTTCCTCTGTTGGTAGGTGAGGAGTCTGGTTGGAGACGAGCTGTTCAGCCGCTATGATCGCCTCCTGCTGCAGTCGACTCTGGACCTAATGTCTGGTGTGTTCCTCTCCTATTCTGGTCTTTATACCAGCAAATGACCATGGCCAGTCGAACTAAAGCCGAATGAGAGCTGATTTGCTTTGCATGGTCATTCATCAGAGCTTCTGTGCCTGTCTGGGTTCACACAGATGTGGTGTACTGCCCTCGCCGCTCCTGCGGCTCTGCTGTCATCCTGGAGAAGTCCAGCACCGCAGCTATGTGCTCCGTGTGCAACTTTGCCTTTGTGTCACCTGCAGGAAGACGTATCACGGAGCTGAGGACTGTTACGCACCCAAACAGCAGAAAGAGGATGAGCTGGAAGAGATTCTGGACCTGCCAGAGACAAATGGTACCAGAAGCAATATCTACATCTACATCTATATCTAGTAGAATATACATCTATATTTACATCGATATCTATAGAGCGACGCGAGATCGAGACATGCGACAGCTAGAGTAGAGATCGACAGGGATTAGCGACATGGACAGTCAGAGCGAGAGAGCGACAGCGAGAGCTACAGTCGAGCAGATGATCGACATCTATATCGATATCTATATAGACGTATATATCTACATCTATATCTATATATCTACATCTATATCTACATCTATATATATCTACATCTATATCTACATCTATATATATCTACATCTATATATATCTACATCTATATCTACATCTATACATATCTACATCTATATCTATATCTTAACTATTTCTATATCTAGTCATTAATATCATTGGTTGTTGAACTGTTGGCTTTTTTGTGTCTGTCTGTGTGTGTGTCTTAGAGGGAATAAAGGCTCTGATGGACGACTACACCAGTGGCAGCGCAGAGAGGAAGCGTCTGCGGAGAAGAGATACGGGCCGCAGCGTGATGCTGTTCACTATAGAGGAGATGTTGTCTAACGAGTGGATGAAGGGCAACAGCAAGAATTGTCCTCACTGCTTCTCTAAATAGAGGTTTTGTATCCACAGGGCCTTCAGAACATTCCTATTTGAAGCTTCTATTACAGGTTGTGTTCTGTGCTGTAGAAAAACGGAGGCTGTAACATGATGACGTGCTTCAGCTGTGGGCAGTTGTTCTGCTGGGTCTGCCTGGCCCGGCTGCCGATCAGAGGTTCTGACCTGCGAGCCTTTGACAGACCCTGCTCGATCTGCTCGTACTTCTGGACCAGAAGACGTCCTGACATTTTATAACAATGACTGGGTCCTGTTAAATTATTAATACGCTTGATTTTATAGACTCTAATTTAGTTTTCTTAATTTGTCATCTCTGTGTAAATACGTACAGCACAACATCATGTTTGTCCCTGTGAAAATGTAGTCTAACAACCTCATTAAACCAGGCTCCTGCTCCCAACACACTCCTCAGCCTCATTTATCTGTCCTTCATTGGCTGGTTTACGTTACTTTACCAGTTTTACAACTGACTGATATGGATTATAACAGGGCTGCTGAGTTACAGCAGCTTCCAAATGACGTCCTCAGATCCAACATTATTTACAGCTGATACTGGATCAGCTCATACTGTAGACTCCAAAGACCTGCAGTAGTCTGTAGTGTGAGTGAGTGCATGTGTATGTGACCCTGTCATGACCTGGTGAACCCAGAATGGGGAAATATGCATATCTCATGAATTCATGGTGCGTTCACTGACACACATCTTGTGTCATGTGTTGCAGAAAAATGGAGGCTGTGACATGATGGTGTGCCGCTGTTGTACACAGAGGTTCTGCTGGGCCTGCCTGTCTAGACTTTCATCAAGACGTGAACGTGTTGGTGACTGCTCATCCTGCGCATTGTGGTAGCCTCCATCCTTCAGATGCTCTCACTCACTTTTACTTGTTCTCTCAGTGAGTAAGAGCTTATTATGATCCCAGCGCAACAAAGCTGTTTAATAGAAATGTCATATGGTCGGATTCTCCCATCAGTCAAAATAAATCCTTAAGTCGTATTGTGTTATGACCAGTAGAGGGCGCTACTTAACCACAATAACAAAACCTCTATGTTTTTTAGGTTCCATCCTTCTTAACGTTCTTAATCGTTGCACTTTCTAGGCTCTGTCGTTCAACTGTTCGTTTAATTGTGTCTCCCATATAATCACTCAATCAGTTTTTGTAATATAATGTATTTCTTCATGTGAAGACTTTATGCATATTCCATAAAAAATAAGCGGATATTGATGCTTAAAAGCCTTGAATGTTTCCAGGTCAATAGAATGAGCTCAAAAACTTGTATGAAATGTGCTGTAAATCTGTGCTGGTTGATCTGCTGCTCAGTTGATGACCTGTCACTGACGTTTAAAGGCTCTTATGTGAAAAAACCCACAGATGTTTTCCTTTAGACACTTGAGACCTTTTCTACTGTTTGGAATGAAGCTCTCAAAGTATGACATCACCTTCAACTGCAACTATTAGTATTGTGGATATTTAAATTCATGTCATTTAGAGAGAGAAATCTACAGCTGCCTCTCATTACGACAAGAAACCCTGGCTGTCACTCTGTGTTTGTGTATGTGTTTGTGCACGTGTCCACAATCAACAACTGCATGTGAAGACGTTTGAGCAAAGATTAGAAATTATGATGAGTTTAAAGTGAACGAGTATCACACAGACCTGTTTCCTGTCGTCAGGTCTGAGGTTCAGGGTGAATCCTCAGTGGAGGGCGTGGCAGGACGCGCCTGCTCCGCCCACGGCTGTGCTGTGGTCTGACATTTTTAACTGTGTTGTGCTTGTGACCACATGAAAACACCTACGGTGAAATCAGTGACAGGGATGAAGCCACAGGTGTAACGCGTCAAACACACAGAGATCAGCGGCTGCGATGCTGCTTTCATGCAAAAACGTGCATGGATATTGAAAAGTATTAATGAATCACATGCAAGAAATGGTTAAGGTTAGAAACAGGAGCAAATTCACAATAAATGTACTTTTATCCCATGTTTATTGGACCTATGTAAACCTGGACGTGATGAATAATTAAAGACAGCTGGACTGATCTAATGTGTCTGTGCTCAATGTAAAAACTAATAAGTTGAAGCCAGAACACCAGATTTCAGACAATCTGCTCTGCTTTTTTTTGAAATTGTGTTGACAAATAAAGAAGCTACTCGAGCCACAAGCGCAGCTTCCACTGGCAAAAGCAATAACAAGGAGTAATGAGTGAATCTGGGTTATCTGCGATAGACTGTGGACGGCAGCTTCTCCCTGTGAGCCAATAAGAGCATCTGCTAACAGAACTGTCATTTCCTCGGTTGGAGCTGAGCCGCGGATGAGAAACACACTCACACAGAATCACAGACTCAGCTCGGTTATTATTATTATCTGCACGTTTATTTATCCGTGAGAAAACACACACACAGCTCAGATGTCAGTCGTCCAGGCGCTCGGTCGGTCTGTGGTTTTATTGGCATCATTGTTCAGAGGCACTGAAAGTGTGCTGAGGTTTTCACAGAGCACAGGAGCAGAAAGCGTAGATCCAGGGCCACTGCTAGGAGTTTGGGGCCCGGCAGCACATGGAGCTGAGCTGAGGGGTCCCGACCCGGCCTCGGGCTTCAGACCAGCACGAACGCAGGCAAACAGCAGATCTGCATCAGGAGCCTGACACTGGGACCGACTCCCTGATATCCTCCTCCTGGCTGAGAGTTAGATGAGAAACTGCAGGGGGGAGCAGCTTGTGTGGCTCTGTTAATCAAGAGACACTTGCAGAGCTTATGCAAAATCTGGATGCATGTTAATTAGTGAGTTTAAAGCTGTTAAGATCCATATTTCTGAGCCTGGAGAAAGGCTAAGCTTGCTGCCTCTCACTGTCTCCATCCTTTAAGCTGAGCTACGCTACGATAATCACCTTCTGCTCCAGACCTGCCTCCTCAGCTCACAAGGAGGTCAAAGGTCGTCATCAGAAAACTATCCACCCACTAAACAGCATCTTGCAAATCTTGATATGAAACATTTTTTGAATTGGGGTCTTTGTAGTAAATCCTTTGCCTGCGCTTCACAACACAACGTTACATAACTGTTCTTTCAACGTTTTTTTCCAGGGCCCTTTGGTAGATGTGACTCTCTTCAGAGCATCCTCACATCACACTTCATCTCTCCACAGTAATTAAATATGACTTCACTAACGCACAAAATAAAACAGATACAGTTCAAATGGTGTAATATGTAAAACTGTCATTTACAATGAAGCAGTTGAGGAGTAACTTAATTTCTACAGTACGTTATGATGCTGAGACACATCAGCCTTCAGGTAACAGCATTGGTTAATTATGTACAGTACAGTATATACATCTATATCTATTTATATATAGACATATATAGAAAGAGCTACTCAATAAGTTTACACATTTAGAAGAGACCAAACAGAAACAACACAGGATGTGTCTGATTTCTTGAACGCCTACTGTCCAAACGTAAACCTCTCATCACATAGGATTTGATTTATTTACTTATAATGAGGTTCGTTATTTTGCTTTGAACCTTTTAACTCCATGCTTAAAACATTTATATGAGTGTTCAGGATCCTGAAATGGAGAAGCGTGTTTCCGCGTGAAGCGAGCCTCGGTTTACCGGTGGCCTGCCGCGTTTCAGCTCATTAACTCCAAATTGTATTTTCCCTGTTATTTCATCCTGTTTCATCAGGAGCCTGATGGGTTTGAGGCTTTTCTCAGTTAAGTGAAACCGCCTTCTTTCTGAGTTTTTTCAATCCATTATTAACTTTTAACTCGAAGGCTTTGAGTTACGTGGTAATGAGACCTAGATAGAAGGTCCCTTCACTTCCAGGCACTATTGTATGTAGTCCATCTTTAACCTGTGGGTCCAGAGACCCAGTCACCAAATATCACTGCAGAGCCTGCGTCGCCGTTGCCTCGCTCCAAGGCATCACGGGCCAAAGGGGGCGATGACGGTACAGGGTCCAGCAGAAAGCTGGTTTCCCGGCTGTTGTCTCCTGTTACGGCTCTGAGGCAGGAGCTGCTCAGGCATTAGTTCATGCACTCACAGAAGGTGTTCAGTAGCTGCACTGGAGTACGGCTCCTATAAAGGAGCCTGTCATCATAATAAAAGGTTATGCTATCAGCGCTTTCATGTAAGACAAAGCATGTTATTTCCAGGAGGAGGAGGAGGCTATTAACAGATTGCAGCTCCATCGTGAGGGACTGCGTCTCAGCTTTGGTTCCAGCTCCTCTGCTCAGCGTTCGCTCCTTTCGCTGCCTGTTTGTCTCTGCCCGTCACGTTCAAATCCCTAAACACACACACTTTGTCCTCACAGTGTTAATCTCCCTCATGAGTGTCCTCATGTGTGTGACGGGGTGTGTTTGTGCTCTAGAGGCAAATGTAAGATGTGAACAGCTGCCTCCTCCCACGGTGAAGCAAAGCGACCAGAGGAAACGCTTCCACATCAGGCGTCTGACAGAATATGTGGGAGCAGGTACGATGGAGCTGAACGACTGAGACAGGAAGGATTTACATCTGACAGAGCTGTTCAGATAGCGTGTAAGTGACGCTTATTGGCATCTTAACATCTGCATTAAAATCATCTTAACTGCTTTATTGAGGCATAAATAAAACAATAAATATGTAGATTTTATGTCATCTCTGAATGCAATGCCGTAACAGACAGTGTCAAAGTGCCTCGGCCACAATCAAATAAAAACGTCTAGTTCCAAAGCTCGGTCTCAACACGGAGCCAGCGCTGAAAATGTGGACCTGGGTCACACGTTTCTACCAACTGTCTGCAGATCCAGCCAGAACACGAGTCGCTCCTCTGGTAGAACCTGGTCGTGTCCCCTCAGGGAATCAACACAACGGGGAGAATTTAACAGCGTGTCTCTGAAAAGGAATCACCTACGAGCTCGGCACACGTTCATTTGCAATTCGCAAACTAATTGGAGGTTGGAGGATAAATGCTTTCAGCTGCAGAGTCCTGAATGCTGCACGGTTTCTCCTCATGAGGATTCAGCTTCTCCTGTATGGTCCTGATGGCACCGCGGTTCCGACACCCATGACTCCCACACACAACCACACAACCATGACACACAGACACTCACCCAGGTCACTCGGAGTTCCTGATAATTATGAGTATTTACAACATACGCTACTCTACCAATAATAAAAAACACAGGTGTGTTAGTTCTTATCACGAGTTAGTGTTTTATAAGTTGGTGATATTTACATTTCTGTGGGTTCCTTATTTTTAAGATTATTAGGTAACACAGAATATAAAAAAACACAATCAGCGCTGCAGTCATAGCTACCGTTCACCCAATGTTAAGCCAAAGCTCAGCGTGTGTTATAGCGTCTCCACCCTGAAGGCACAGACCGGGGCTGCGGTCACGCCGGACGACGCAGCACATCCTCCGAGCTCGTGGATGTGGAGCTCTGAAACCAGCTGCTGCTGTTGTGCTTTGTTGTGTCGTACTGTGGATTCGATTTCACCTGTAGTCGATTGTAAAGATGTGGAATTTGCTGCGGTGCCGGTTCGACTACGGAACCGTTCAGTTGTTTTGCTGTTGTACCTGAACGCATCTCTGGCTGTACGGGTCTCTATCGCCCCAACGTCTTTGGCTGCAGACGGAGAAAAGACTAGAACTGGTTTAAATTTTGGCACCGGCTCAGAACCAGCTCTCAAACTAGATTGGGTGAAAAAGGGGTTAAGTTGTCCCTGAATCTGCTGCTGCGAAGCCTGTAAAAATAACGGTAAGGCTGATTCCAGCAAAAG
Source organism: Betta splendens (assembly GCF_900634795.4). Classification (NCBI taxonomy): domain Eukaryota; kingdom Metazoa; phylum Chordata; class Actinopteri; order Anabantiformes; family Osphronemidae; genus Betta; species Betta splendens. The sequence goes on from NC_040884.2 coordinate 2,333,242, forward strand.
AATTCAACTTCACCTTCATCCTCAGTGATGATTACATCTAGAGACTAGTTCGATCTCAATGTCTTCATCCTGTCGCGTTATTGCACCTCCCCTCTTTTCCCTTAGACTCAAACCAGGCGAGATTTCTTTGCAATTCATTTGAATTGAGCAGGGAAGTACATCGATAAAAGGATGATGGCTCAGGTATGAAGCGACGCAGACTTTTTTAAAATTCAGTTTTCTGTTCTGCTTCTAGACTCATATGAAGCCATCAGATCTCCTCATAGCTTCAATTTGACTTGAAATGAATTGCAGCTAAATCTCTTTACTCATCTCTGTACTGCACTATTAACCACTATTTGCTTCCCTGCACTTTGGTCTCGTTCCCTCGTCCCTCATGGCTCTTAGCTGTAGCCGAGGTTCTCCATCTCGTGGCGATACCTCAGCTCAGACATCTTGGCTTTGTGCTGCTTGCTCTCCAAATGCTGCCGGAACTCGGTCTCGTGCTCGGCTCCGCAGTTGCACATGGAGCAGTAGAACTGTCCGCTGGGGGTGACGCACATGGCCAGGTCTCTGGGGATGCGCTGCCTGGGCCTGGGGTTGTAGTACGGCCCTGCGGGGAACGAGCGGACAGGACTGCTCATCCACATGGTGACAGACCATCTAGATCAGTATGTTATCATCACGTCCTGTGTGTGGAACCTGATCTGGACCCCTGAGTCTGATTATGCAGATTGGCTTTTAAACTGACTCTACGTATTCTGACGTCTCTGATATGTCTGTGAACAACACACGTCTGTGGTTCTGGACTCTGGACTCTCTTCTGCGGCTCTGTCTGCGTAGCAGAGGTTTTGTGTGATGGAGGATTTTGATTGGGACCATTCTGTGTCCTGCAACCCTCACATCTGAGACTATTTGTCCCAAATGTGCAAATTTTAGCACAATTTAAGACCCGTTATTAATAAATTATTGATATTATGACCCGTTAGAATTGCACAAGCCCATCTGGGATTACAACTCAGGATCACAGGAATAAGAGCCGTGCTTGTCTGTGTGTGTTAACATGGCAGAAAATGTGATGAAGGAGAGATAAAAACACAGCGAGGAGGCGACCGCAGGAGAGCGCAGCTATTCTGGGGACTGTCCATCAGGAAACTGATTCAATCAGCACAATGTTGCACACGGCAGAGGAAGACGGCTCGCTCTGCTGCATGATTTGCCTGTTTTCATTAAAAACAGCAACATCCAGTTCAATATTCACCACATCACTGATTGGGGTATCTGTCAAACATGAATTTAGCAATTACAGTAAATGCTGCTTTCAAGGACCGTTGGAAATAATGCAACGCAAAGATTCTGTAGCTTCAGTGGCAAAACCCCTCCTTAATTCTGTCATGGTACTGAAATGATTAACCTTATTAATGGTGAGATATTCTATATATTTACCTGGCATAGAAGCAGGCAGCTGGGGGCTGCGGCGGTTTTTGACCAGTCTGTACTCACTGCCGTCTTTCCTGTTTCTTCTTAGCGCCGCCTCAATGCTGCCATCCCTGTAGCATGAAGCCAGAACTGTTTTAATCCAAAAGGTCGCGCAAACATGCAACATATCATTATCTGCTCACATGTCATGTGGCTAATTGATCAACCCAAATTAACCTGGTGGCAGTTTCTTTACAGTAATTGCAGGCTTCCTCTGTAACTTGTATCTATGAGCTGAAGGTTGAGTCAGCTGGATTTCCTCTTTTCAGTAGAAGCGTTTCACCACCAGTCCAGTCGGCTGAAGGCCACACATTTATCATCAGTAAGGTTTCCTCTCCCACCTCTAACGATGGGCTCGTTATGAGAACTAAGGGCTGAGGGTAGTGAGTAGGTGTGAACTCTCCAGCTCCTCCTCCATTGTTCTGTTGGACTTGTGAAGTGGTCTTGATCTTGAACCTCCACTGACGTCGTATGACTTTCCTTTTTACCTTAAGGCTGCAGGAAGCATAACAAACGGGCTTGAAGAACAAACCTACATGTTATTGCAGTTCTGCTGGGCCTCAGCAAGCCGTAGCTTCTTGGCGTGGTTCTTTCCCTGGTAATGTGCCTGTGCAACGGCCAGTGAGCTGAAGGAGGCGTCACACAGCTTACAATAGTCATTCTCCGTGGCCAAGATGACTCGGGTCGCCCCCGTGTACAGCGGCTGCACAAAAAAGACAAAGCGACGCAGTGTTCAGGAGCAAAGAGTGGAAAAAGGAGCAGGACAAACTGGGACCCACTAACCAGACAGTGACCAATCTGTCAGACTGGTGCCACACAGCATTAATATGTAATGAACAAGTAGAGCTAGGATTGTGGGGACTGGACATTTTTCGATACAAGGCTCGTGTGAAGTGACTCTGCAGCTGCTCCACCTCCTCGAGGACAATGACCTCTCTCAGCCAATGGGCCCCTTCTGCATCCGCGTGTCCCTGCACCTCCTCTAATGCTGCGGGGCCTCTGACCTGCCTGCCTGCGTCCCCGTCGCCGCCTCCTGCGCCGGGCGCTGTCTGCCCGGCCTCTGGGACCTCACACATCCTGATGGCTGGAGGCTGCTGGCTGCCGGCGTAGAAGTTCTTCAACTTTTTGCTGTGGTTCTTCCCCTGTGGTCGAATGGGGAGAGTTGTTTGTGTTAACGCCTGACATTTGCTGAATGTGTACGTGTGTGATTCAACCCACTTGGTAGTGCGCCTGCGCCTGCTGAGCAGAGTTGAGCGTCACGTTGCAGAGCTTGCAGTACAGCGGTTTACACAGCTCCTCCAGCCCCACAGAGTCCTCCTGCTCCTCCGCCCCCCCCGGGGAGCTGTCGTCCTGAGGCCGCTCGCCGGCTGCGGCTGCCTGGGCCGGACCAGGCATGAGCCCAGGACCCGGGGGTCTTTGAAGCAGCTGCGAAGGGTCCGGGCAGGGAGCCGGAGGGGAGGCCAGTCGACCGGGGGGCAGCGGGAATCGGCCGACGGCAGGCGCCGCTAACGGTGGGGGAACCAGTGTTTGGGGCGGGGGCCCCAACGGTTGTGTGAGGTCAATCGGTGGAGGCACTACCGCTTGTGTGTGATCTACTGGTGGAGGACCCAGGGTGTGTGCCATGGGAGGAGGGCCCAGTGGCTGAGGCGAGACCATCGGAGGGGGACCCAGCGTGTGCGGGGGTGTGAGGGGGGGGGGCCTCAGCGCGTGAGCTGCAGTTATGGGAGGGGGTCCTAGAGTGGGCGGCACGATTGCCTGAGCAGGGGCGAGGGGCGGTGGGCCGAGAGGCTGCGTGGGCGCCATGGGTGGAGGTCCCAGCTGGTGCAAAGGGTCCATGTGCTGGAAAGGCTGCTGGGGATGGCTGAACAGACCCAGAGGTGGCTTCAACATGGTCCCTGGGCCTGCAGACACCAGAGGCAACGCACAGTCCCATCACCATCACACACACCACCACAGTGCAAACAGGAGACCGACACCATGAACATGTGTGCTGTATGTGGTGCAGAATATTGTGTTTTTGACAGATCGTCAACCCGACAATGAGAAGGAAACGAAGGGCAAACAGACGGCGTTTACTTATTGGAGCAGCGAGGCAGGAAAGATGGAGAATGAATAGAACGCGTTATAGGCCAAAGAAGGTTCACACTCCAGTAGGCACCGCAGCGCTCCGCCCGGCCTGCAGAGCCCGCACTCATGCATATGGGACGTTAAATACGCACACGAGTGCACACGGACATGCTGGAGCTGCTCCGATCGAAGGCGATCACGGCCCTAAATAGGCTCAGACGCTGACAGGCAGCGCTGCGACTGAAGATTTATTCATCAGAGGGGCCGCTGCTGTGCGTCTACAGTGCCATTCCACATGCACATCACCCCGTTCATGGCAGGTTACTGATAGGTCAGCAGCTGCCTCAGTCACAGCGTCAGAGCTTTCAGCCGGAATCCACCGAGACCCAACGGCAGTGATTCACGGACCCAAAATAACCCCCTGGAGTGTTTGTGTTTCCAGCGCTGCTCGCTGTCAGTGCGTCCGTCCAGCGTCTGTGTGTGTGTGTGTGTGTGTGTGTGTGTCTGCCTGCCTGTCTGTCTGTGTGTGTGTGTGTCTGTGTGTGTGTGTGTGTGTGTGTGTGTCTGTGTGTGTGTGTGTGTGTGTGTGTGCCTGCCTGTCTGTCTGTCTGTCTGCCTGCCTGTCTGTCTGTCTGTCTGCCTGCGTGCGTGCGTGCGTGCGTGTGTGTGTGTGTGTGTGTGTGTGTCTGTCTTTCTGTGTGTGTGTGTGTGCGTGTGTGTGTGTCTGTCTGTCTTTCTGTGTGTGTGTGTGTGTGTGTGTGTCTGTCTGCCTGCCTGTCTGCCTGCCTGCCTGTCTGTCTGTCTGTCTGTCTGTCTGTCTGTCTGTCTGTCTGTCTGTCTGCCTGCCTGCCTGCCTGCCCGCCCGCCCGTCTGTGTGTGTGTGTGTGTGTGTGTGTGTGTGTGTCTGCCTGCCTGCCTGCCTGCCTGCCTGCCTGCCTGTCTGTCTGCCTGCCTGCCTGCCTGCCTGCCTGCCTGCCTGCCTGCCTGTCTGTCTGTCTGTCTGTCTGTCTGTCTGTCTGTCTGTCTGTCTGTCTGCTGTCACCTGGCCCGGCTGATCTCAGGGGAAGCTGTGACACACGGGGACACTGAGGGAGTCAGCACAAGCCTCGCCTGGAAGAAGGACCCTGTGGTCACTGAACTAGTTCCCTGCTCGCTCGTATTTGCTGTGTTTTCCCTTTAGGACGTCGTCCCGGCATCTTTTTTCGTAGCAGGCATCCTGAGTTAGCACTAAGTGGACAAAGCTGTTGTAACAGAACATGAAGCGGCAGCAACAGAGATTCAACAAAGAACCAGCAGACTTAAGCACACAGATGCCCGTGAAGCTTAACGCCGGCGCGGGTGGAATAAAAGGCCTCTCTAATCCGTCCAGAACCAGGTCCACTCTCAGGTTATCGCCTCCACCGTCTCAGCAGCAGCAGCAGGACCGCTGACCCATTTACAGGAGGTCCACATCATCTACTGACGATGCTGAAGCTCACAAAACGTACGACTTCTCAACTTGATTTGCATTTACTGAAAAAACATTTCTGTGGACTGATTTCCAAACACTTCAGCTCTAAGTGATCCTGCCTCCTGCTTTTAAGCTTTAAATAACTTTGCATAATAATAACATGCAGCCATTCAAACAGGAACAAACCAGCAGCGTGATGGCGACAGATACACTCGCACAGCAGCACGTTCCTCCTACATTTTACCTGCTCGTGCTTTTGTTCATTATTATGATTATGAGGACGGTTATTTGTTTAGATCTCCCATTGAAGTCACTCGAGTCAGCAAATAGCTTCTTATGGTTTTTATCTGTGACAGTTTAAAGAGAAAATATGTAATTATTGTCCAGGAGAAAGGACAAAGCCATAACACTGTTGTTGGGATTGTGTTTTACAAAGTCCAGTTGTTGATGTTTGAGATTTTATCCCACGTTTGACTCCAGCTTCGTTCCTCCTCCTGTCCTGAAGCCTGAAATTCTCGTGGCCTCCGCTGAGAATCTCTATATAGGCCAAGTGTTGTGCATTTTCTCTAGAGTTTCTCTCGCCGGACCGTGTTGTGTCACATCAATTATGGAGCGATGAGAAGCACATGCCTCCTGCACTTATTCCATCTGCCTCACTGGGCAGTCGGTGAGTGCATTCTGCAATGTCCTGTACTTCATGTACATTGGCTTACAGTAAAACCAGGCGTCCACCTTCACGTCTGAGCAGCACAAAGTGGACTTAACCCCGGGTTCATGCTAATGTAGTGTCCTTGTCCTTGTGATTAACATTAAGCCTCTGAGAACTGTCACCTGGCTGAAATATTAGTGTGATGTTACTACTGTACATGGGTCTAATTATCGCTTCGTCCTTGCTGACATCCTGCTCCTAAAAATACATACGTCCTGCTGGGAACAATATTTAAAACTTCACATTACTTTTTTTTAAGTTACAAGCCTCAAGAAAGTCAAGGTGCTTTGTTAAAACAGCTAATTGTGATGGAACAAAAGTTTTAAATTGCAGCTGTCGTAAACTAATAACGAAAAGGTCACAGATAAGAACCAATGTTTGTTACACAACTTAAATAATTTTGTACGCCGAAAATAATTCAACATATTGAATTGGTGACGCTATTTTGAAGCATTTTCCTCACGGTGCCATTTGACTAGAAGGGAAGTTGAAATCTAAGACCTGGGCCCATTACGAGGTGATCTGATACAAGCAGTAAATCTGCATCACATTTACAGCTACATGATCGTTGTGCCCTCCGAACCGAGGAAGGTCCGCTTGGGCTGCGACTGATCAGGTGCCACGAAGGAACGCGTCACCCGCAGTTGAGCGCGTGAAGCAGCGCAGAAGATCGCCGAGTTTCTGTTTCTTCATCAGCTTCAACTCGCAGCATCCTCGGAGCACTGGATGCAGAGCTACACTAAAAACCCTGAGCCTGAGTCAGATTTTGCATTGCAGCATCCGCGCTCCATCCGCTGGTGCGCGCCTCCAGATGACATTATGACGATGACAGCCAGCGCCACGGCAACCGCTTCCAGCAGCCGCCTTCCCCGGCAGCATCTGCAAACGCCTCCATCCTCGCACATTAGCGCAGTAGCGGCTGATAGTGAGAGGAAGCTCCCGTGCGACAACCCTCCCTTACCTGGCACTCGGGCGAGATAATGGCTGCTGTCACCGTAGCTGACAGGCGGCGACGTGTAGTTCCTGCAGTAGCCGGCACTCTGGTAGTACGCTGCATCCCCGTTCTTCAGCTGCAGCGCCATCATCGCAGTCGCATCCCTTTGCCAACTTCTCCCCCAAAAACCGGGCGTCCAGGCAGGATGACAGCCGCTACCACACGCTCCGACACTGCGGTTCTGACCGGAGGGGGGGTTCCAGGGGGGACTTCATCGCAAACAAGCCCGCCGAGCAAATAAACCGCTGGTGATCACAAATCTCCCACGCTCCCGCTGTCACAGGTGAAAAAGAACGTTTGTCGTTGCAGAACATTGTATTTGTGGGAGATAAACCGGGCCGCGGCTCCTCCACCCCCCTCTCCTCTTGGTACAGTCCATTTCCGATGCCACCGCAGCTGATTTGCATGGGTGGCAATCATAACACATTGTATAAATATGTTACACCTTTGTGATAAGCTCGTGCTACTTGTACTTCGATTTCACGATCCTCTGGAAGAAGTGATTTGGTTCATGCATTGTCATTGTTAGATTTTTAGAAAAACGTAGATAAGCAAGTTTGTAGGGATAATAGAATAAAAAACTTGAAAAGCGATGGTCAATAACCTTGGCACGTGCTTGTGCTGTCATTTATTAGACTGCGTGTATGTTTATTTATAACCCGTCTTATTGCGTTATACATTACAATAAATAACATATATTATTGTGTATAACAGAACTTCATGTATGTTATAAACACAGAAAAACGGAAAAGTAAAAGAAAAATCAACAAAAAAATACGACAAATAAAAGGAAAAATAAAATAAAAAATGACGACATGATCATTAAATAACGGCAAATGACGATAGTCTCACCTGTGTTATCATTCGGTTTCTAAACAGGTTGTCGGTCCGTCGCTGGTCTTTGCCCAGGGGCCACTTTTCTTAGAGTCCATCCAAGGCTGTGGGCCATTTACTTCCTTTAAATGCTCACATATTCCACGCTCATCCTGTTTATTATTAATGTTTATATGCCTGTGTAGGAGGCTGTACGTATGGACTGTACAGGTGTTTGTAAACGTCAGGGAACCTCTGCAAATGAGCCTTGATCAGTTGATATTTGTTGTGAATATAAATGTAGACGGAAATGAGATGCTCTTATTTTTACGTGATCTTGAATGAATTGTTCTGTTTGTTACATTTATATGTTTCTTTCTCGTATCCTGTGTTTACGCAGCTGTAAAGTGTGAACATCCCTCCCTGAGGAGCAATAAACGCTTATCTTATCAAGTTACGAGCTACTTTGCAATAACAAGTAGGTGTCACGCAGCTGAGCAGGAACCGGCTCCTTGTTGTGATGATAGAATCAGAGGGTGCGGGTGTCGCGCTGTTTGCTCGGTAAATCACGCACAGTGTCGCTGCCTCCGTGCGCGTCTGTGCGTGGAGAGGAAGGGAGGAGAGAGGAAGGGAAGGAGGGGAGCGAAGGAAGCGAAGGAGCGGAGCGGAGCAGCGGGGCCCAGACTCAGCGTGGCTGCGATGTCGCAGCGACACGACGCGTCCCGTCCAGCCGCGACACAGCCGCCGACGGCGCCTCCGAGCTGAGCCCGCATCAATGGACCCGCGGCTCTGGTTGGATTCTCGGCAACTGCGCGGCGTGAAGGGGCGACACGGGCGTGTTTTCGTCGATGTGGAGTGACGGGCGCCTCCCGCAGACAAACAGCTCGCTTCGCCCGGCGCCGGGAGGGAGGGAGCCGCCGCGCGGTCTCTGGGAACGGGGACGGAGGGGCCCGGCTAGCTGGACGGAGGGCTAGCGCCGGGGGGAGCCGGGGGAGCCGGGGGGAGCGTGGATCCCTGCGACGCGTCACGCCATCTCAGAAGGGTGGGCTGCCGTGCACACGCTCCACGTTCCTCACGCTCCGTGGGCAACGGGCGGTGGTGGAGGTGCGGATTAGCGGGGGCGCAGGCAGGCTTTAGCCGTTGACCTAGCTGGAACGAGGAGCGCTAGCATTCCCAGGATGGGGGACTCGGCCCCGGACGCATGTCCGCGCTACGAGGCGACGTGGGTGTAGAGGTCAAGTGTAATCACGGCGTGATTTCATCCCTCCCCCACCGTGCGGCGACCCCACGCCGTTATTAGCTGTCACAGCTAGCTAACCTGTCTGTAGCCGCCCCTTCACTCCACCAGCTACACGCGCAAACCCTGTGCGTGGTTTTGTGTATTAAGGTCCTCCCATCGCATGTGTCTCTGAAGCTGGAGGATGCATTGAAGCATGAAGGCTGGAGCTGCGCCCCGTCAACACGCTGTCGGAGGGCGTCTGTCGTAGGTAAGCGCCCCGCGCTCCCCGTCCACCGTCTGTTGACGTCGCCCACAGCAGCAGAGCTCCAGCGCCGCCTCCGGTCCGCTCGGTCCGGGACGGAGGCTGCGTCCGGGCTCGGCCCGCTGCCTGTGCGTTTGTTGTTTCAGTATTCAGCGGGCTTGCGTGTCGGCCAGCGTTTCCCCACTCCCCACATCCTGTGTTGCGGGGAAGCTTCCTCTTTTGTCCTAAAGTGCTTAGCTGCATCCTGATCAAGGTCACAGATCGCAGAGGCTCAAAGAGAGGCTTGTTCTGCCGGGCCTCTCTGTTGTCGCTTGTTCATGTTTGTTGCTACGTGCGTTGGAAAAGGAAGTTTACTAGTTTTATTTGCAGCTGTGTTCAAAGAAATGGCATCTGTTTGGGGCTGTTGGTGTCAATGTTTCCAGTGAATTGCTTATTGTGTTGTTCTCCATGCATTCTGTTCTCCACCTATTCACCCTTCCGGATGCTCTTCCTGGCTGGGCTTGTTTTGGCACCAGGACAAGCAGCGAAGCCCAGAGCTGCTCCTTTTCCTCGCTTTCCTCCAGCTCACGCAGCGTCCTCACAGGCAGACTGCCCTGCTGTACTCCTCTATCCTCACAGGCAGACTGCCCTGCCATACTCTGTCCTCACAGACAGACTGCCCTGCCGTACTCTGTCCTCACAGACAGACTGCCCTGCCGTACTCTGTCCTCACAGGCAGACTGCCCTGCTGTACTCCTGTTTCCTCACAGGCAGACTGCCCTGCCGTACTCTGTCCTCACAGACAGACTGCCCTGCCGTACTCTGTCCTCACAGACAGACTGCCCTGCCGTACTCTGTCCTCACAGGCAGACTGCCCTGCTGTACTCCTGTTTCCTCACAGGCAGACTGCCCTGCCGTACTCTGCTGTCCTCACAGGCAGACTGCCCTGCCGTACTCCTGTTTCCTCACAGGCAGACTGCCCTGCTGTACTCCTGTTTCCTCACAGGCAGACTGCCCTGCTGTACTCTGTCCTCACAGACAGACTTCCCTGCCGTACTCTGTCCTCACAGACAGACTGCCCTGCCGTACTCTGTCCTCACAGGCAGACTGCCCTGCTGTACTCCTGTTTCCTCACAGGCAGACTGCCCTGCCGTACTCCTGTTTCCTCACAGGCAGACTGCCCTGCTGTACTCTGTCCTCACAGGCAGACTGCCCTGCTGTACTCTGTCCTCACAGGCAGACTGCCCTGCCGTACTCTGTCCTCACAGACAGACTGGCCTGCTGTACTCCTGTTTCCTCACAGGCAGACTGCCCTGCTGTACTCTGTCCTCACAGGCAGACTGCCCTGCTGTACTCCTGTTTCCTCACAGGCAGACTGCCCTGCTGTACTCTGTCCCCACAGGCAGACTACCCTGCCGTACTCCTGTTTCCTCACAGGCAGACTGCCCTGCCATACTCTGTCCCCACAGGCAGACTGCCCTGCTGTACTCATGCGCCTCAGTTTGTTAGTTCCACCTAAGAGCTGCGTAACTTTCTACAACATGTACCTTTTGGAGTTATTTTAAGTTTGCCTTATTTTAGCTCAGACGAGACGTGTCACCGAGTTGTGTCGGCTGGTCTGAAGTTGGCTAAATTGCAGAACTGGAGGTGGATTTGCGTTTGTAGCTGCGTGTGTTTTGGCACCAGGACAAGCAGCGAAGCCCAGAGCTGCTCCTTTTCCTCGCTTTCCTCCAGCTCACGCAGCGTCCTCACAGGCAGACTGCCCTGCTGTACTCCTCTATCCTCACAGGCAGACTGCCCTGCCATACTCTGTCCTCACAGGCAGACTGCCCTGCTGTACTCTGTCCTCACAGGCAGACTGCCCTGCCGTACTCTGTCCTCACAGGCAGACTGCCCTGCTGTACTCCTGTTTCCTCACAGGCAGACTGCCCTGCCGTACTCTGTCCTCACAGACAGACTGCCCTGCCGTACTCTGTCCTCACAGACAGACTGCCCTGCCGTACTCTGTCCTCACAGGCAGACTGCCCTGCTGTACTCCTGTTTCCTCACAGGCAGACTGCCCTGCCGTACTCTGCTGTCCTCACAGGCAGACTGCCCTGCCGTACTCCTGTTTCCTCACAGGCAGACTGCCCTGCTGTACTCTGTCCTCACAGGCAGACTGCCCTGCTGTACTCCTGTTTCCTCACAGGCAGACTGCCCTGCTGTACTCTGTCCTCACAGACAGACTTCCCTGCCGTACTCTGTCCTCACAGACAGACTGCCCTGCCGTACTCTGTCCTCACAGGCAGACTGCCCTGCTGTACTCCTGTTTCCTCACAGGCAGACTGCCCTGCCGTACTCCTGTTTCCTCACAGGCAGACTGCCCTGCTGTACTCTGTCCTCACAGGCAGACTGCCCTGCTGTACTCCTGTTTCCTCACAGGCAGACTGCCCTGCTGTACTCTGTCCCCACAGGCAGACTCCCCTGCCGTACTCCTGTTTCCTCACAGGCAGACTGCCCTGCCATACTCTGTCCCCACAGGCAGACTGCCCTGCTGTACTCATGTGCCTCAGTTTGTTAGTTCCACCTAAGAGCTGCGTAACTTTCTACAACATGTACCTTTTGGAGTTATTTTAAGTTTGCATTATTTTAGCTCAGACGAGACGTGTCACCGAGTTGTGTCGGCTGGTCTGAAGTTGGCTAAATTGCAGAACTGGAGGTGGATTTGCGTTTGTAGCTGCGTGTGTTTTGGCACCAGGACAAGCAGCGAAGCCCAGAGCTGCTCCTTTTCCTCGCTTTCCTCCAGCTCACGCAGCGTCCTCACAGGCAGACTGCCCTGCTGTACTCCTCTATCCTCACAGGCAGACTGCCCTGCCATACTCTGTCCTCACAGGCAGACTGCCCTGCTGTACTCTGTCCTCACAGGCAGACTGCCCTGCCATACTCTGTCCTCACAGGCAGACTGCCCTGCTGTACTCCTGTTTCCTCACAGGCAGACTGCCCTGCTGTACTCTGTCCTCACAGGCAGACTGCCCTGCCATACTCTGTCCTCACAGACAGACTGCCCTGCCGTACTTTGCTGTCCTCACAGGCAGACTGCCCTGCCGTACTCTGCTGTCCTCACAGGCAGACTGCCCTGCTGTACTCCTGTTTCCTCACAGGCAGACTGCCCTGCCGTACTTTGCTGTCCTCACAGGCAGACTGCCCTGCCGTACTCTGCTGTCCTCACAGGCAGACTGCCCTGCTGTACTCCTGTTTTCTCACAGGCAGACTGCCCTGCTGTACTCTGTCCTCACAGGCAGACTGCCCTGCTGTACTCCTGTTTCCTCACAGGCAGACTGCCCTGCTGTACTCTGTCCTCACAGGCAGACTGCCCTGCTGTACTCCTGTTTCCTCACAGGCAGACTGCCCTGCTGTACTCTGTCCCCACAGGCAGACTACCCTGCCGTACTCCTGTTTCCTCACAGGCAGACTGCCCTGCCATACTCTGTCCCCACAGGCAGACTGCCCTGCTGTACTCATGCGCCTCAGTTTGTTAGTTCCACCTAAGAGCTGCGTAACTTTCTACAACATGTACCTTTTGGAGTTATTTTAAGTTTGCCTTATTTTAGCTCAGACGAGACGTGTCACCGAGTTGTGTCGGCTGGTCTGAAGTTGGCTAAATTGCAGAACTGGAGGTGGATTTGCGTTTGTAGCTGCGTCTGTTTTGGCACCAGGACAAGCAGCGAAGCCCAGAGCTGCTCCTTCTCTCGCTTTCCTCCAGCTCACGCAGCGTCCTCGCAGACAGACTGCCCTGCCATACTCTGTCCTCACAGGCAGACTGCCCTGCCGTAATCCTCTGTCCTCACAGGCAGACTGCCCTGCTGTACTCATGCGCCTCAGTTTGTTAGTTCCACCTAAGAGCTGCGTAACTTTCTACAACATGTACCTTTTGAAGTTATTTTAAGTTTGCATTATTAGCTCAGGCGAGACGTGTCACCGGGTTGTGTCGGCCGGTCTGAAGCTGGCTAAATTGCAGAACTGGAGGTGGATTTGCGCTTGTAGCTGCCTGTGTCCAGTGGTTTACTCCCATTTCTGTGAATTCATTTAGCTTTCAACTCCCATCTCATTCATAAGAGACTGTTCTCTCTCTTGCTGTTCTTTCATCTGTAACACTTGGTTGGTTGTTATATTTGGAGGATATGAAAGTAGGTTGGAAATAATTAAATATTGTGATCTTGATATGAACGACTTGCCTTTTTGAGTTCCATCTTTATGATCAGTAAGATATGTTGATTATTCTATTGCTACTCATTTTGTCAAATGAATTACAGCCACATGTTGAGGATGTGTTTTTCATGTGCAACTGTAAGGTTATTGTTATATTCATTGCTGTCTATAAAGAACTATAAAGTGTAATAAGAACCAGAACACAACTGTTGGGCTGTAGCTAGTAATAGCTTTGGGCTGACCAGTTGTCCACTGGTAATCCGGTCCTGATTCTTAGCGGACGTTCCAACTAATGACAAACGCTCCATTTGAAAAGTGCACAGTGGCTTGATTAGTAATGTCAATCATTAGAAATGATTGTCTTGTCAAATCTTTGCTGGTTTTCTAGAAATGTGTTTGTTGTCATAGACTGTCTGAAGGTTAAATTTAGGATCAGGGGTTTACCAGGCAGTGGGAGTGAACCAATATAGGCCTGTTTCAGTACAGTATGACTGTGAATGCACAGTAGCAGTTTGCCCTAAAGGCTTCTAGTGTGGTCCCTTTGCTGGATTTATTCTTATTCACCTGAGGGTCCATTAGAGCAGGAAAGGGACTTTCTATTGATTTGTTGGATAAGTGACTCATACACATCTCACCAAAGATGCTGTAGCAGTTAATTTTAACAAGCAGCACAACTTGACCTCAGCCCTGGAGATTTAGGGTTCATGACAAAGTGCCTGATGTTTTCTGGTGATTTGTAGAAAGACTTCATTCCTGTTTTCTTTAATGAGGCCTAGGAAACGATTTGTTGTTCTCACATTGTAGTAATTGCTTTCATGTTACTTTGCTGGGTTATATAAAAACTGCCTTTTTTATGTACACGGATCCTTCAACTTTGTGTAGTTTGACACTGTGCATTTTGGAGCATATATGAGCATCAATACTATAATTTACAACATGTGTCTCTAAACCGTCAGGAGAATGAATAAAGGGTGCTGTAGGTACCTGATCTTGATAGGATGGGTAGATTCTACATGGACCGTTGATAACCTGCAGCCACTCACTGAGCTGCTGTGCTTGACTGGACATTATCTTAACTCAGCGAATGCAGCTGAGCCTCCACTATAGCAAGGAGTTGTGGCAACAGTTAACCAAACCACCTAATGTCATGTTGGGCCAGAAGTCACCGGAGATGTTGTTGGAAAGTTTTTAAAAATACAGCTGTATCTAAAACTGCAGTCGCTTAAAATATTCGCTACGTAAGGAAGTGACATCAGCTCAGTGAAATCAACCATGTTTTTGACTTGAGTCTGAACAGAGCATCTATAAACTGCATGGAATCAAAAATCTGCACCTTGTTTGTTGGGGTCAAAGGTAAATGGGACTTTAAGCTTGTGCTTTACAGTACGAGGCAGAACTTGGTTAAACTGTTACAGCTGTTCTGGTTTTGCTCTGCAGCTTAACTGTGTGACTGAGCTGAGAGACAGAAGAATATGCCTCCCAGGCCGTCGTCAGGGGAGCTATGGGGCATCCACTTGATGCCCCCCAGGTAACATAAATTATTACTATAGCACATTTTTATGTGTACATGTGTTTAGCCTCTAGATTTTATCTTCGCACATTTTAAATATTCAGGGTTTAGTGTGACAGTTTTACTATAATCAGCATTAATGTTTATGATTGTGGGTGTTTCTACAGGATCCTGGTGGACTGTCTGCTGCCCAACGGGATGATCCTCACCCTGGAGTGTCTTCGTGAAGCCACTCTCATCACCATCAAACATGAACTATTCAAGGAGGCCCGGAAATATCCCCTCCATCACCTTTTACAGGAGGAGACGTCTTACATCTTTGTCAGTGTGACACAGGTAAGAACAGAGAATCGCTGTCAGGAAGTTGTGTTCAATTACTGTAAACGAATACAGTAAATAAATTGTTTGCATTAGAGGAACAGAAACTCACAATGCAGCCAATGTGGTTATTTTTGTTTGCAGTAACAGCCACGTTCTGTAGCTGTAAACAGAACTAGTCTTAATTTTAGAACACCTTTAGGGCTTTAAGAACACCCCATGCTTTCTCCTACACCTCCAGGCAGAGTTTGAGTTCCTACAGCCACTCAACTGGTTTTCATGAAATACTGAAAGCTGAATATTAAACCAAAGCCTTTTTTTCAGGAAGCAGAACGTGAGGAGTTCTATGATGAGACCCGGAGGTTGTGCGACCTGCGCCTCTTTCAGCCTTTCCTCAAGGTTATTGAACCTGTTGGCAACAGAGAGGAAAAGATTCTCAATAGAGAAATTGGTGAGACGAGCTCCTGAGAGTGGGTTCTATTGTGGCGTTAGTTTGCTCTTATTTTATTACACTGACTAGTTCAAATGTAGTTGGGTCAAAAGTTTCTTAATGATAAGATAAATGAACTGCGACTATAGATCTTTATTGGTTTACCTAATTGACCAAGATAACAGGCATAGACCAAATGAGTTCAAATCGGACATCCCGCTTCGTCAGGTTTTGCCATCGGGATGCCTGTGTGTGAGTTTGACCTTGTGAAGGACCCCGAGGTTCAAGACTTCAGGAGGAACATCCTGAATGTTTGCAAAGATTCTGTGGAGCTGAGAGACGCAAGCGGACCCCATAGCCGAGCGCTGTACGTTTACCCACCCAATGTAGAATCCACACAGGAACTCCCCAAACACATCTACAACAAACTGGACAAAGGTAGGCAGCACGCACTGGAGGGGATGCTTCTTAAGGCTTCTTAAAAAAGGTTGTGGATGAATTAATGCGGATGTGGATTAAAGTAATGCTCTCACAATCTCCTCAAGGACAAGAGAAAGCAAAAAACAGTTGATGCTTATTAACAGTACTGTAGTATTCCTAGTGAGCCTTAGAATAGATGGACATAGTAGATATGATATAGGCACTTGATGAATTGATGGATGTGATGCTGTGGTCGTACTTGCTTATAGAGTAGATGAGTACCTTTTATCATGTAGTGTCTGGAAATAATAACTTCAGGGCTGTGGCTTAAGTGAAAATTGATTTTATTGATTTTTTTCTCTTCAGCCTCTGTATTCATGTGTTTTCATATTTGTTTTTCATAGGTCAGATTATTGTTGTGATTTGGGTGATTGTTTCTCCAAACAATGACAAGCAAAAGTATACGTTGAAGATCAACCACGACTGTGTGCCTGAACAGGTGGGCAGAGTATGAGCTCATATCCAGTTCAAAGTAGTCACCGAATGAGCCTTTCCTCAGCTGTCCTTTTGTTTCTATAAATCATTGTATGGAAGTGATGGGTTGTGGGCTGTCTTTATATCTTTGTACACTAAAGGTGATTGCAGAAGCCATTCGTAAGAAGACACGCAGCATGCTGCTCTCTCCGGAGCAGCTAAAGATGTGTGTTCAGGAATACCAGAGTAAATACATCCTTAAAGTCTGCGGCTGTGATGAGTACCTGCTGGAAAAGTACCCCATTAGCCAATATAAGGTACGAGACCTGTGGTGGAAAGTAGCATTTTAGATTTAGGCCTTTGTTTAACACTCACACTCATTTAAAAATGACCATTGTTGTCAAGATGGTAGAATAATGCTGAAAGAATGGAAACGCTTATATAACTAAAGCTAGGAACTTTTCTCCAGAAGGAATCTTGATCTGCTGCTTTGGGATCCTAGTCTCCCTAAATGAGTGTGTGTCACTCTATTTAGCGTAAGCAGTGTGAGCTCATGCTCTGAGCCAGGAGATCAAAGTAGAAGATCCTCATGCTGTCATTGTTTCCTTCTCAGCTGCTGGAAAGTGACCAGTTGACATCATTGGCTACACTTAGAGTGTAACTCTATCAGCTCTCTAACTGTCCTCCTCTGTGTCTCTAGTATATCCGTAGTTGTATGATGCTGGGGAGGCTGCCTAACCTGATGCTAATGGCTAAAGACAGCCTGTACACCCAGCTGCCCACAGACAACTTTGTCATGCCGTCTTACTCCCGACGAATCTCTACGGCGACGTCCTATATGAACGGAGAGGCAGCTGCCAAGTCGCTGTGGACCATCAACGGAACTCTGAGAATACGAATCCTTTGTGCCACCTATGTTAACGTCAACATACGGGACATAGACAAGGTGGGAAACCTGTAACTGTACACATCAGTTACAACAGATGCCTTCTCTGCTGCTCTATAAACACTACTCTCCACATTCATTTTCAGCAGTAATAGTTAGTGTGTCTGTTTTCATTCCCTCTGCTTGTAGATTTATGTGAGGACAGGCATTTACCATGGAGGTGAGCAGATGTGTGACAATGTGAACACACAGAGAGTACCCTGCTCTAACCCCAGGTACAGTAAGCCTCCCTTCAGGGAAACCTGTGTGCCCTACTATATAAAACTGTGCCATTGATCTTGATTGATTTGAGTTTTTCTGTAAACTCAACTGTTGCAGTTGAATGTAGGGTTCGCCAGCATGTGGGAAGTCATGGAGCTCTATTCCTTTTTGCAGGTGGAATGAGTGGCTGACCTACGACATGTACATCCCAGACATCCCCCGTGCTGCTAGACTGTGCCTCTCCATCTGCTCAGTAAAGGGCAGGAAGGGAGCCAAGGAGGTACGTTAAGTGGATACGAATCTTACAAAACCAGTTAGTAGTAATTAAATAACTGAAAATACCATTTGAAAGCACTTTCATTTACTGAATGAACTGCTAAAGTTTATGTTGTGATTTGACAAACATTAAAACCGTTTAAGGGAAATGCTGCTAATCCATACAAAAAAATGTGTGTGTATGTGTGTGTGTGTGCGCGTGTGTGTGCGCGTGTGTGTGCGCGTGTGTGTGTGTGTGTGTGTGTGTGTGGTTCTGTGTTGATCTTTCTGGGCTAATGTGTCCACAGAGAAGGAGAGCCGTGGTATCGTCTTTGATTCTGTTTAATTACTAATCAGCCATGGGCACAGTGGTGGCAGAAAACATCCTCAGCATCACAATCAGTAGAAGGACATTCTTATCGATCTACAATCACACTGAGGGCATGTTGTGAAAATGCTTTGGTCTTATTTTACCTTTTCAATGCCTTTTATAATGTCACTTAAAACCATTGTGAGTTGTAGAGTTTGTGTGTGTGCGTGTGTGTGTATTATTGAATGCCAGTCATGGATATTGTAATTCACACCTGGGGTGAGTCCTGTCTCCACAGCGGCTGTTCTTTCATGCTCCACCTGAATTAAAGATAAACACTTCTCAGCAGCTTTTTGTTCCAGTACTTACTATAAATAGGAGCTTTTTGACTGGCTGTCTGCAGGAAACACTGTCTGTTGTACTCTGTCACCTTATTCCATCACTGCACCTTAGGGAAGACACACTAAAGCTCAAAGAAATCTCATTTTTAATCTAATTTCCTTAGATTTTGTGAAGGATTAGTTCTAGTTTCAATAGGAAAACTATTGTTAAAATATTTTAGAATTTTTTTTCATTTTAACTTCATGCATGACACAAGGTGTGGTCATAAATCCACAGTACAAAAAACCCAGCAGCCACATTCACCTACACATACAGTGGATCCACTTTTTGTGGGCCTTTTTAAAACTGTTGAACCCGTACCAACCCAGTAAAAGCTGATGAAATGCTCCTTTATAGGACAGCAGACAAGTGAGTCCACAGCGTGTCTATCTGACAAAGAGCGAAACCTTAGCCTCCTCTCCATGCCTCCTCCCTCTGTGCTTGGTTGAACCTTCTTTAAGCCACGGTACCTTGAGAGGTGGTGTTCAGCACCAACCGATACCCCTCTCTGATGTATTCATATGAGGACCAGGTAATTACAGGCTCTGTGTCGTCTTCTCATTCTCCCTTTAGGAGCATTGTCCACTCGCTTGGGGAAATGTCAACTTGTTTGACTATACTCACACTCTTGTTGCCAACAAAATGGCTCTTAACCTGTGGCCTGTCCCTCATGGCCTTGAAGACCTCCTCAACCCCATAGGAGTCACAGGATCCAATCCCAACAAGGTGCAGGCAGTTATTATTTTAGTATTTAAACCTTTGTGTAAATGCACAATATAAAGACGTTGATAACAAATAAAATTTATTATTTAACAGTGATTATGTTCCTTAATCCTGGTCTAGGAAACTCCATGTCTAGAGCTGGAGTTTGATCACTTCAGCAGTCCAGTCAAATACCCAGATATGAACGCTGTAGAGGATCATTCAAACTGGACCATTTCAAGGGAAATGGGCTTCAACTACAACCTCTCTGGACAGGTAATGACCAGCTCAGCCAAATCCACACACTGCATTACAAAAGTGTCCCAAAGTGATTGAACCTGCACACACCTGCACAGTCTTCATGGAGTCAGAATTCTTGTACACGGCTTCTGGGGGTGGTGTGGAGAGAATCAGTTGAGATGTTTTTAAGTTAATTTACACATAGCATATGTTAGTTTGTGTGTGTTTTTTTTATCGTAGCATTCAACAGGTGAAATCTTCTATTGCAGCATGTAATAGTATTTACCTTCTGTTGTGTTTTAGAGCAACCGTGTAGCCAGAGATCACGCCCTGACAGAGAGCGACACTGAGCAGCTGAGACAACTAAGTAACAGAGACCCTCTGTCAGAAATCACTGAGCAGGAGAAAGACTTTCTGTGGAGATACAGGTAAGCTCCAACCCAAAGCGGCTGGAGATGTAGCCTGGCATCGATTTCATGTCAGCTCACGCAGACTGTTACTTGTATACCTATAACCATAGTAAGTACAAGCAGCTTCTTTTAGGATAATGGCTGAATCATTTATCATTTGTTGTCTTCTTTGTCTGTCTGTGACTGTGTGTTGTCCCCTCCTTCCCACCAGGCACTACTGCATGAACATCCCTGAGATCCTCCCCAAGATACTTTTGGCTGTCAAATGGAACTCCAGAGATGAAGTAGCACAGGTAAAATACCTGTTGTTGTGAAAAGACGCTATACTTCTCTGTATATGATGGATGAGAATAAACTAATTATCAAGTTACTTCCCTTCCAAACTACATTTTGATAATTGGAGGTTTTCCTCTGAGTGCTTTATTGCATCCACTCATGGTAACTTGTTAGGACCCAACTTGGAACAGCTGTAATTCCATGACAAATGTGCTGTATGTAAACCTGCTGTGTTGCGTCTCCCAGATGTACTGTTTGTTGAAGGAGTGGCCCTCCATCCGCCCTGAGCAGGCCATGGAGCTGCTGGACTGTAACTATCCAGACCCCATGGTCAGACACTTTGCTGTACGCTGCCTTGAAAAGTACCTGACTGATGATAAACTCTCCCAGTACCTCATTCAGCTTGTACAGGTAGGCGTGTCTGAATGAGGCCATTATGCTTATTATTATTTCGATGAACTGGTTGTCAAACGAATGGGTTAACCTATGACCCCAGAGGCTCTTCAGGTTGCTTTTCTTCTGTTACAGGTTTTAAAATACGAGCAGTATCTTGACAATCCCCTGGCACGCTTCCTTCTCAAAAAAGCCCTGACCAATCAGAGGATTGGACACTTCTTCTTCTGGCATCTTAAGTGAGTCATCGTTCAGATTGCTTTTCCTTCTTAAATACTCAACTTCATTTTTCTGTGCCTGACCAGAAAGAAAAGCCTCCACCAACCTCCGTGACCTCTTTCGTAACTTTCTTTCTCGCTCTTTGCTTTGCGTCGTCCTCATAGGTCAGAAATGCACAATAAAACTGTGAGCCAGAGGTTTGGGCTGCTGTTAGAGGCTTACTGCAGGGCCTGTGGCATGTACCTCAAACACCTGAGCAGGCAGGTGGAAGCCATGGAGAAGCTCATCAACCTCACTGACATTCTCAAACAGGAGAAGAAGGATGAGACACAGAAGGTAAGAAGGCCAGCATCCCACACTCACTCTCCCTCTGGGGGAATATAGGTCCTTAAAGTCAGTGTTTTGTCGTCGGACTGTGGGGCAAGGGCATAAAATAATAAAAAGAGAATGATGGTGGATGATGCATGAGATGAGCTGTTGCTTCCGTATCACACAGGTTTATGTTCTATTCTCTTTTCAGAAACCCAGATGTTTACTTAGCACTTGTGCTGTTTCTCAAGTCCTGAGAGTTATACATTCAAACAAGCATAAACATTTATGTGTGTGTGTGTGTGTGTGTGTGTGTGTGTGTGTGTGTGTGTGTGTGTGTGTGTGTGTGTGTGTGTGTGTGTGTGTGTGTGTGTGTGTGTGTGTGTGTGTGTGTGTTGTTGTGCGTTTCTTGTGGAGGTCCAGATGCGGTTTCTTGTGGACCAGATGAAGAGACCAGACTACATGGATGCTCTGCAGAACTTCACCTCTCCTCTCAACCCTGCCCACCAGCTGGGAAATCTGAGGTTAGAACTAATATACAGTGATATACAAACTCTATGTGTGTGTGTGTGTGTGATGTAAATGTGTAAATCTAAATACATTGTGCGCAGGTTAGATGAATGCAGAATCATGTCATCAGCGAAGAGGCCATTGTGGCTGAACTGGGAGAATCCTGACATCATGTCTGAAATGCTTTTTCAGAACAATGAGATAATCTTCAAAAATGGAGATGGTAACACACACACACACACACACACACACACACACACACACACACACACACACACACACACACACACACACACACACACCAAATCATTTTATACACTTATGTATATAAAATACTGTTATATTGGTTATATTATATTATATATCTTTATTATGAACTGAGTGACTATGTTTGTGTGTTAGACCTGCGCCAAGATATGCTGACGTTGCAAATCATTAAAATCATGGAGAACATCTGGCAGAATCAAGGCCTGGATCTACGGTACGTTTTTCACTCCTGTTGCTGCCGTCTCTTTTTCATATGTTCTTCTGCAGTTTCCTGTTTCTGGTGCTCAAAGTCAGTCGTGTGTGTGTATGTGTGTGTAGGATGCTTCCTTACGGCTGCCTGTCATTAGGAGACTGTGTGGGTCTAATTGAGGTTGTTCGCAGCTCCCACACAATCATGCAGATTCAGTGTAAAGGAGGCTTGAAAGGCGCTCTGCAGTTTAATTCAAATGCTCTGCATCAATGGCTTAAGGACAAGAATAAGGGCGAGATGTGAGTCCTTCTCTTCTCCGATTGTTTATGCAGCACTTTTACATTGTTGAACACTGTGGATCATATTTATTAACTGACACCATGTATGCGTGAGTTCACAGTAAGCCGCTCTGTTCTGTCGGTGTTTGTGCAGGTACGACTCAGCTGTGGATTTGTTCACACGGTCCTGTGCTGGCTACTGTGTAGCTACATTCATCCTTGGAATAGGAGACAGGCACAACAGCAACATCATGGTTAAAGATGATGGACAGGTAACGTACAGGAAGAGGCTCCAGCCTGACACATGCAGGTTGAACTGAAATGTGAGCCAGGTGGTGGCAGTAACTCCAAATATCTATTTTGAGACTGTCAAATTGCACAACATGTGATGCAAACATTTGTTCGCCTCTTGGCATCTTCACATTTCTCCATCTGATTTTTAAATGTTCTCATTCCTCCCTTCTGCTGCTCTCATCTGTTAAAATGTCTTCAGTGCTTGTGCCTAATGTCTTTCAGTGTGTATGGTTTATACTGTAGAGGACATTCAAATCCTTCTGCTTTCCTTCAGTTGTTTCATATAGATTTTGGCCATTTCCTGGATCATAAGAAGAAGAAATTTGGCTACAAAAGAGAGCGAGTGCCCTTTGTACTGACACAAGACTTCCTGATTGTCATCAGCAAGGGATCCCAGGAGTGTGCAAAGACCAAAGAGTTTGAGAGGTGCTGCTGCGTCGCACATTCCTCTCTTCACAGTCAGCTTTTTGTTCTTTTACCTCTCAGTCAGACACCGACAGCCAGTCTGTTGGTCTTTACGATGGTTTATTCCTCACATCTGCCGTGGATGTGGTTCTCTACCCGTGTTCATGGGATAAG
This sequence comes from Betta splendens, assembly GCF_900634795.4. Lineage (NCBI taxonomy): Eukaryota > Metazoa > Chordata > Actinopteri > Anabantiformes > Osphronemidae > Betta > Betta splendens. Next base: position 2,356,293 of record NC_040884.2, read on the forward strand.
ACTGCTAACAAACTTTAACTTACAGAGTAGAGAAGGTGCTGGATTTAGTTTGCTCAGCATTGTTCATTTTTCCATTCTTTCCACTTGCCTCATGTTCCTCAGTTTGACAAGCTGAGTGGAAACTTGCACAACTTCTAATGAATTGCCATAAAACCTTGCAGGTCTCTGTGGTATACTGCTGTTCCAGTGCCTCATTACACAGAAAATACATTTGGCTGTGTAACATGCAGGTTTGGGGCCTGTTACTAAAATTGCAGTTTGCAACAAAACGTCTTTATTTTAATTAATTTTACTCATCAGAGCTTGCAGCACGCTGTGTTTCTGCGTCCCCATTATCTTTCCTCTCATCCTGAATGGTGCCTCTGTCCAGGTTCCAGGAGATGTGTTATAAAGCCTACCTGGCCATCCGGCAGCATGCTAACCTCTTCATCAACCTCTTCTCCATGATGCTGGGTTCTGGCATGCCGGAGCTGCAGTCCTTTGACGACATTGCCTACATCAGGAAGACTCTGGCCCTGGAGAAAAGCGAGCAGGTGAGTAGGCATTGATCTGTGCTCATCCGCTCCTTCATGTCCAAGTTAGAAATCTTCTGACATCTCCCTTTTCCTTGTTTGTGCAGGAAGCGCTGGACTACTTCATGAAGCAGATGAACGATGCTCACCACGGTGGATGGACGACCAAGATGGACTGGATATTCCACACGATTAGACAGCATGCACTGAACTGATCTCCCACAGGCCACGCAGATCCACCAGTCTGACCATGGAGTATTTATTTCTGTTTGACCAATGCAGCATTACTCTCAAGGATTTTCATTGGACACTGTAAACTGTACTGACAGTGACAGGTTCTGCATAATCTTTTAGTTTTTTAACACCAGAACCCAATCTTGTTATTCAAATAAGGGTCCTGTTCATCTGCAGGATCCTGGCATCCTCCTCCTCCATGTGTGGATGTACTCGAGCATTTCCTTCATGTCCTGGTGAAGGTGTCCAACGTGACTGATGCTTGTGTTCCTGGCTGCTATTCCTCCTCTTTTTGTTTGCTCTTTTCTATTCAAAGCAAACTAGGTGAGCAGAGACATTTGACCTCTGACCCTGCTGCTCATCAACGTTCAAATCTGCCAAGCTATAAATGTAGCCACAGTCAGTCAGACTACTGCCCTTCTGCTGTATGATTGCTGCGTTGCGGCTCCACCCCTCAAAGGAAAGGAATCTTTAAGAATCCCAAACCACGGCTGAGGATAAAGGGCACAAGGAAAGGGCTCCAAGTGTTTTGTTGCTGAAGTGGAAGCTTCTACGGTGACGGTATTATTGTGTGGAAGCTTGGCTCCTGAGCTGATTTAGTTTTTGCTTTGGAACTGCAGATGAGCCTCCTGGATGTGGAACAGCTCTACAATCTCCTGTTGCCTCAATGCAACAGCTTTAACCCTTGGAAGATTAGTTTAATGATGCAGCAGATTCTTGAAGCCTCCGTCGAACAACAGCACTTAGACAAGTAATATACGGATTTATTACGGCTTTTGAAACTTATTTGTGTATCGTTAGCCCTGTTTTTTTGTTTGTTCATTCACATTCAAAACCCTAAAACATTTTGTTATTTGTGTAGGTGTATTTGTGTTGGTCTGCCATGAGCTCTGCTCCTTTTCCTTTTCTCTGTTTAGAGACTTCTCACATTTGCTCTTTTCTGCCTCAGTCACTTTAAGATAAACGGTTTAATTTGCCTCGTTACTAGACCAATTCACTTCATTGTGGCTGGTTTAAAGCCCTGCTTGGAATTTTATAGATTTGTTTGGGCTGCGGATGCAAAAATGATAAGTGAAAGTGGCAGTGTAACTCTTCATGAATAACGGGACCTATTTTAAGCCTGTGTCTGTCTGTTTGTTGGTGAGCAGAGACCCGAGGGACGTCACGTCTTCCTGTTGATGAAATACTTTGGCGTCACAGTGTACAGGCTCGACCTGAACAAGCTGGAGTGAGCAAATCAAAGCAGCACAACCTTCGTTAAGAAGCATGGCAGCTTTTATGAAATCCCTGGTGTATTCATCTTATTCGTATGTCCGCATGTGCCCCTGTTGAATGTCTGATACAAGTATTTGAACTTGTTTTTCACACACTGGTGGATAATTTTATCCGGATCTCTGAGCCCATAACCTTGAGCCATGCGTTTTGTTGCCACTATTAAAGCCATGCCTGCATTTTTTTATTTTTTTTTAAGAAGCTTACTTTTTTTCCCACCATTGACTGGGTAGTTTGTAAAGTCGTAGTGACAGTCGTGAAACAAGAAGGTTTAGTTTTAGTTGAGAGGGAAATTCTGAATCATGAGTGAAAAGACGTTCCAATCTAAAGGTTATTTGCATAATGGTTTGTTTTAATCATGCTTTAAATTGGGTGATTACAATAAGAAGGAACAGTGAACAAAGGAAAACCAGATTACAGCTGGAAATACATGTTGGTGTCTTCAGAGCAGCTTAAAGTCGACTTCGCTCTGGAGATGAATCACATTAAAGTCCAGAGGTGCCGTCGTCCCGTACAGTGTGTCCTGCTGCTGATGCCTCAGAGCCCGGATACCTGCAAATCAGTAGTAAAACTCAAACGGGTCATTGAAAAAGATGCTCACCATCAGTCTGCTGTTGATTGTACGGAGAAGCCAAAGTTCTGACCTGTTCTCACGTGGTGCATGTGTACGGTGCTGTATTACCAGAGCATTAGTGGCAGGAATGTATTTGATCGCTAGCATGTGCACTCTGTTTTATGTTTTCACATCCTATGTTCATCCTGTCAGATGCCACTAAAGGAACAGAGGGTGTTCTGGTTCTGCCGTGTAGCCAGTCCGGCTGGATTTGGGCTTTTGTGTCAGTGGAAGACTCTAAAAAGGGAAAGAGCAAAAGTCTGGGGATGCACTTAAAGAAGTGGGGTTCTCCAAGCTGAAGAGCGTTAGCCTAGCATGTTCCCCAGCAGCGTAGCCCACCTTTGTACAGGTAGTCTAACTCCTTTTACTGTAGGCCTCGTGTTATCGTTATAATCCATTGCGTGTTTGTGTACATGTTCATTGGCAGGCCCCAATGAAAGCCTCACTAACGGACGGGCGTCATGACACTGACCTCTTGCGGTGTCTCTAAATGTTTTTGTAAGCGGTTTTGTTGTTCTTTTTTTTCCCCACTGGCTCATCTGCCAGAGGACGAACATGGAAAAGGAGGAAGCTTTTCCCTGGTTTGTGAGGAAACAGAAGTTTTTCATATCAGTTGTTAATGTTTTACTTGAAATGTGCTTTATCTGAACTGTACGTGCGTGTGTGTGTGTGCGTGTGCGACAGAGGCGTGTGTACAGCCCGTCTGTTTGATCCTGGTGTGGAGCCTCTACAGATGTATCCAGTCCAACATCTGTAGAGTGATGACACGAATAATGAAGGATTCAAGTTGCATTCAAGTCCAGATTTCCATATCTGTGGCGTCTTCAGATTCAGTGATGCTGGATTTTTCATCTTGTTTTTTTTTTTTCAGCGCTCGTTCGTTTGATGCTGATTGGCAGGTTTCAGGAATTCTGAAATATTTTTTTTGTAGATTTAGCATCAGATGAGTCCACCCTAACTGTGAAACAGCCAAATATCAATGACCAACATGTGGTTCATGCTAATGACAAATAACAAGTGGACACCAGTGCAGTAAACATTAGTGTGATGCTCTGTTACAGCTGCAGGTTGTAGCCAACAACCCAGTATTGACGCCAAGTTCACCTGCTGTGCAGTAATAATGGAGTCCACGTGCAGATTGTCATGCTTTGTTCCAGTGGTTGTGTGTTTAAATTCCTTCAACGAGAGTGGACCCGAATGAAAGTTGAGGGTTTTGACCGTTTGTCATTTCTCAACATGTGTGTGCTTCACCTGAGAAGGCGACACTGACCTAAGTGTGCGCTTTCACGCTCTTTCGTGTATGCAGTACATTGTGACGTCCTTCTGTAACAGGCCGTGCTGTCAGAACCTTAACCTGTACTATGAATGAATGTACCTCGGGCCAATGTAACGTTAATCACAGCCTACATGCATGAGATCGGCTCATTTTAATTTAGCCGCTGTCCAGCCATACAGACATTGATCATCCCATGCCTTAAGTTAGCTCCACGTAGGAACGGCTTCTAAGTTCACCTCCATAACCTGTTTTTATTCATCAGTGCATATTGTGTTTGGCTCCTGCTCCCAGAGTAAAGGTTTGTAGACTGACTGACTGCTCATCTGAGTGTTTTGTGAAGATGTAGAAATAAATTTGTTAAACATTGACCCAGCTGTGTTTGCTTTTGCTCTGTGCCCTTGTACATCAGGCATTTTTATTTATTCAGTAATTTAATGTTTGCAGTAATCAGGCTGTTTCCAACTTACTTTAATTGTTGAATAATCTTAGGAATATTCCAGAAGATTAAAAGGTGATTTGCGTAATTAATGTGACTTCACAGCATTTAAAGGTCCTGAATCCATGTGCTGTGACTGTGTGTGAGCCATTCAGGTAGATGAGCGCGTTGGTGCATTAAGGCCGAGCCACATGTAAAACCAACAACCTTTATTGTAAAATGTGATCGTTGCTTTTCCCATGAAACTGATTCCACACGGATGAGTGCAGAGCTGTCAGTCCTTCCCTTTGCTCTGTTCCTTGATCGCCCTGGTGTTGGTGAGAGTGTGTGGAGCATCTGGAGCGGCCGGTGGGCGCCTCACGCCTGGCCGTCCGCGGGCGGAGCCGCCGTGGCCGTGGTGCTGGCCTGGGTGGGGGCCCCAGGGGGGGGGGGCTCCACGGGGCTCCAGGGCTTCCAGGGCTTGGAGGGGCAGTGGAACGGGTTCTTCTTCAGCTCCTCGGCAGCCGCCGTGGGGGGCGTGTGTTTGGAGCCCGTGTTGTCCTCCTCGGAGGATTCCTTCTTGGGTGAAGCCGCTGAAGGGGCCACAGGTGGTGCCGCCGTAGGCTTCTTAAAGGAGGGGGGGGTTTCCCGCAGAATGGACCTGAGTGGAGACCAGCCGGGAGGACGACGCCGGCTGAACTGAAATGTAGTGATTGAAGAATGAGTTGAATTACTGCAACAAGTGGTGCATTTATGGCAAAACTTTTAGAGAAATTCAAATTTTGCCTCTTGACACTGAAGTGACTTTCACTCCATCTGTATGATCATAGTTTTTGTCATAAGGCCCGGCGCTTCCTGTCTGGTGTGAAGTGATTGTGACGCTGTAAAAGGTGAAGTAACGCTGCTCTCACCGAAACAGGCATTTCACCGTCCGCACACTCTAACTGGACCTCTGGGTTCTCGAATCTCCACGGCGCGACGTCCACGATGGAGTTACAGGTGACAAACTCCTGCACGCACGCACGCACGCACACGCACACAGGCACGCACGCACACGCACGCACACACGCACGCACACACGCACGCACGCACGCACACACACACACACGCACACACACACACACACACACACACACACACACACACACACACACACACACACACACACACACACACAGAGCCGGGTGAACAGGGCTGGATCGACATCCCATAATAGCAGCAGTGACGTTGCTTGGTTTTATCTTTACCGCTTTCTCTCCATCCAAGACACACAGTTCGTTCAGGTCTTTGTGTTCGGCTTTGGCACATTTGGTCTTCCTCATGTCGAAGCTCATCTTGTACCTGAGGCCTGCGACGACCTGCAGGGACACGAGCACAGGCGGCTCAGAGCAGAAGCACCAGAGACGCGGGCCGTGCCCTGCGCCGCTCCGAACGGTACCTGCTGGGTGACGGGGCCCAGGTTGTTGAGGGTGAACAGGTGCGTGTGGGTGGACATGGAGTTGTACTTGGAGATGGAGGCAGAAAGAGGAACTCTGATGTCCTCCGAGTTCTCGTCGATCTCCCTGGGGCAGCCCAGACAGGGAGCCTTGTCCGGAGTCACGTGGTCTTCATCACACACGAAGGGAAAGATGACGCACACACAGGCAGCGCGAGTCAGCGCTTCCTACGGCCGCTCGGCCTCACTGTCGGACGACGGGAACCCACGCAAACGGCTCCTGAAGTGAAAACGGCCTCGAGCAGCGACAGCAGAGGTCGCTGAGGTCAGCGGTTTGAATGCGTCGCATCACTTTGGATTCAGAACTATAATAAAAACATGTGTGGCACATGTGCCTCGAACTGTTTGCTCGTCCAATATTCCTTTAATGCTCTAATAATTTTTCCAAGCTGAGCCTTTTGGAGGCAGGATTAGACCTCAGCTGTTTACTGGAGGTCAGCAGTCGTGGGCAAACGCATTAGAGTCTAGACTCGGCCGCTGCCTTTTATGGCGGGAGCTCGTACGTGAGGCTGCGCTGATGTTACACAACGGCCTCAGCCTCTGCACCCAGCGTCCTCGCTATCTCTGAGTGTGTCAATACGCCAGAGATCCTGCTGCGAGGAAGCTCACGGAGACGACTGGCGACAGTAGGAACGGCTCAGCTGACGGTGGAGAGGTCACATGACCGGCGGCAGGACTTTAACGAAGCCGTTAACGCGTCTAAATAGCAGCTGCAAAAACGAGGGCCAGTCGTCCGTCAAGAGAGAGCAGCCGCGTTCACTCGCTCACTCACTGCCTCAGTCCCTCACTCTTGCCCACTCACTCACTCACTCACTCACTCACTCACTCACTCACTCACTCCCTCACTCTCACTCACTCACTCACTCACTTACTCTTCCGCTCACCCGCTCACTCCCTCCCTCACTCACTCACTCACTTGCTCACTCACTTACTCTTCCGCTCACCCGCTCACTCCCTCCCTCCCTCCCTCACTCACTCACTCACTCACTCACTCACTCACTCACTTGCTCGCTCCCTCAGTCACTCACTCACTCACTCACTCACTCACTCACTCTCGCTCACTCTCGCTCACTCACTTACTCTTCCGCTCACCCGCTCACTCCCTCACTCACTCACTCACTCACTCACTCACTCACTCACTCACTTGCTCGCTCCCTCGCTCCCTCGGTCACTCGCTCACTCACTCACTTACTCACTCACTCACTCACTCACTAACTCACTCCCTCAGTCCCTCACTCTCACTCACTCACTCACTCACTTGCTCACTCACTTACTCTTCCGCTCACCCGCTCACTCCCTCACTCACTCACTCACTCACTCACTCACTCACTCACTCACTCACTCACTCACTAACTCACTCCCTCAGTCCCTCACTCTCACTCACTCACTCACTCACTTGCTCACTCACTTACTCTTCCGCTCACCCGCTCACTCCCTCCCTCACTCACTCACTCACTCACTCACTCACTCACTCACTCACTTGCTCGCTCCCTCAGTCACTCGCTCACTCACTCACTCACTCACTCACTCACTCACTCACTCACTCACTCACTCACTCACTCACTCACTCACTCACCAACGAGGCAGTCCACCTGTTTAGTGTCTGCCTCTGTGTCTGACATGTTGACGGTGGCGTTGCATGAGATCGGAGCCTGAGGAAACAGCAGCGCTTGTTGTCACGTGGCTTCAGTGACCGTGAGCCGAGCAGAAACGGCGGCTCTCACCTTGTGTCCGTAGGGCAGATAGTTACAGTCGCTCCAGGGCTTCCTGTCTTCAGCGAGGCAGTCGCTCCTCCTGGTGGTGAACTGCAGCGAGTACACGGAGTTGGCGCCGTTCTCTGACTGGAGAGACGCCGTCAGTTAGTGTCAGGGGTCAAAGGTCACGGTAGCGTGCGTCCTGTTTTATAAGCAGCTCTGCAGAGGGGACGCCTGAGCTGCGTTTCGTGTTTGAATGGGAGGAAGTCCTGTTTGTGTGCGTCCCGCTGGTCACCGCTACCTTACTGGCCGTCAGGATCTGGAACAGGGCCAGCGTGTGTCCGCTGGTCAGCTTCCCGTTGAACTTGGTCACAGCGCTGCTCACGGCCTTTTCTACAGACGGGTCGTCACAGAAGATCAGGACGCCAGGCTGCACGTCCACGACCTCCTGGACCACACAAAACCTATTGAGTCAGGTTTGACCTTTGACCTCTCTGCTACGCTGACATCAACTTCACTACTTTTGTCTGCGTTACTTTACCTGCAGTTTGGTCATTAGTGGCTCTAAATCAAGTCTTGTCTTATGATGGATTCATAATCTGGTGTAGGTGCATTAACTTGAGTCTGTTTATACTGAACTTCCATAATATAAAATATAAAACCACAGCATTTGTGTGATACAGTCACTGGTTCTGGTTGTCATTACTTTAAATACAGGCTGCATCAAACATGACACTTGATACATGAACTTCTATCACAGTAAGTTCATGATCCCATCCCCGTTATTTCAGGTCTTAATGCCATAAAACCTGTCAAAATACAACGAGGACCCCTGGACTCCAACGGACCCTACCTGCCCAAAGACGGAGCTGTGGAGGCACAGCAGCGCCAGCGCACACAGCGCGACTCGGCTCCTCATGGTCTGATCCTGATGTTCCAGGTGTTCTGCAAAGCAAACAAAATATATGACTCACGGTGTGCGTCTGGGTCAGTCAGTGTGTGAGGCCTGTGCACTGAGTCCCTGGACCTGCAGCTTCTGGAGCTGGACGGCTCACGTTGATCCCGCTGGCTTGAAGAGAATGAGCCGACTTGTCTCGGCGCTGGGATGAACGACTGAGCGAAGTTCTGCTCGGAGCGGAGGTGGGAATCCTGAGGACGTCGATGAGTCACAGGCGCACGCGTGCACGGACGCCCGGAGGACGCGCACGCACAGACTCGGTAAAAGGAGAGTCAATATTTGCTGCTGTGTTTGCGGTGCTGCCAGACCCGTCAATACGCGCCCGGGTCAGAACACGTCTGGACCCGAGCTGAGCCGCCCACACGCTCAACCATGGGGCTCACACACTGTCCTGCCTCAGGACACACCTCAGGTTAAAGTAGGAGTCACCCTCTCATCTGCTAAAACCCCAAAACGCCACAGTGTGGGTCCACGGCAGCTGTTTGATCAGTGAGCTTTGTGTGTTTTACTGGTACTTTGTCCCCGTCGACCTTTAGTCCAAACACCACTGCTTGTCAGGGGCTCATGTAGATGGATCATACAAACACTTACCTGCAGACTGATGACAACATGTTACACATTACACAGCCCTTTATCCTCTCACGTGTCCAATGAACCCCGGGTCCTTCTGGCCGGAGGACGACGCTCAAGCTGGACACATTTCACTCTAACCCAGCGTCAGAAGACACACAAGCGCAGACGGTGGTACATTACGTGCTGATTGGGACTTAAAATCCTAATTTGACTCTCACTTTGTTATATGAAAATGTAAAGTCTGCCCCCTTGTGGCCTTTTAGTTTGGTGCATGAATCAGACAGCAAATATATACTGCGTGTCTATGTGTATTATATATAATGTGTCCTGTCCAGCAGTTCAACAAGCAGCTTGTATTACGCTGAATGCCGTGTTGTGATGGACAGTTGTTACAAGTGGAGTATATAAGACAATTATATACTCCTCTTGATTAATGGTTTATTACTTTTTATTTAGTTCATCCTAAACATATGTGTAAAGTCACTCAGTTGGTGGACAGGTTGAGTTTGTGTGTGTGTGTGTGTTCTTTTCCATGTTTCTGTGGAATCTCAGGTATGTTTGTAACAAAATGCAACTATTTGTTCTGTAAAATGTTTCAAATCCCAAGATGACATTTAATTTATTGCTTTCTATACAAGGATTGTGCAGCAGAACATGTGGTTATAAACTAAATGTTTAATTTGTATCAAAATAAACAGCTACAGTATTTTACAATGTTTCATATGAAATGAATGTGAAACTTGTGTGACTAACTGAGGGCAGGCAGGTGATAAAAAGAAAGGACCCGAGTGATGAACATGTGTTATTTTGTTTCCACTGCTTATGCACAAAAAACACCATTGAACATGTGGTTGACGTTTTTCTGACACCTGACATGAAAAGGAAACCAGCTGCTTCACAATCAACCGAAAGGATGAAGCCAGAACAGATGCAGCTTCAGGGTCTGACTGAACTCAGCCCTGCGGCTTTTTGAGATTTGAGGCTTCTTGTTTTCCTGTAGATTTTGGGATTTGTTGCAGATTTTTGATGATTGTTTCATAACAATGTTTTCTATCTTGATGTCTCGCTGGGATGTGTTTGCTTGAAGTTGCTGGAATTCATCATTTCCAGCATTTCAAAGCTTCATGCACTGATGTCTCTTCACATTTGGTGGAATCCTGTGATGTTTTTGACAGAGGTGTCACTCCGGCCTCTGAGCATCAAGCTCTGCTCCACCTCCAGTGACGCTCTGCTTCCTCTGAAGGCGTCATTTAGCTGCTGAGGTGTGTGACAGACCGAACCACGGCTGAGCTGCTCTTCCTCTCATCAAAGGCTCTGGTTCTCTTTCATTCTGTTCGTTTTAACGATGATGCTAAAGGCTCTGGTCTCTGTCCGGTCTCTCATCATTCTGGCTGCTTTTGCTGCAGGTGAGTCCTACCATGCACCATGCAAACACGGCCTAACTATAACTCAGCCATTACATTACATGAAGGAGACTTTTCAAAAGCGAGGAGGTTCAGCTCCCAGGTTTTATCTGGTGCTTTCGTTCCCATAATGACACAAGTTGTAGGTAATGCAACTCTTCAAGCACTCTGGCTAACAGGCTCCACCGTCCCAGTGTGTGGCGATCAGAGGCATTTGTTAGCATCTAGCTGAAATGAAAGCTTCGTGCACGGTGTGAGAGAAATGACTGTTCTGGTTTCCTCTCCCACTCGCTGGTCGAAGCTTGAGCGGTCTTCGGTGGTCCCACGCGTTCCACACATCGCGCTCTCTGTGGTTAAAGTGCACAGATGAGACATGTGCAGTCAGAAAGAAGGCCACACGTCACTGGTGCTGATCTGGTCTCCTTCCTCCACTGTTCCTGGATCAGCTGTGGCCTCCTCTGACCGCTTCCTTCCTCCACCAGGTTTCCAGCTCCAGACAGACCCCAGATCTGCTGCAGAGCTGCGCCACCGACCGGTCCTGCAGCCCACTGAGGCTGCTCCTCAAGCAGGTAGACACTGACCCAAGATCAGATTTAGGACAAAGATCACATCGTCCAGCTGTTACACAGGTTTACTGTGTCTGTGTTTAAATGCAGCACCTTAAAGAGAACTGAGAGTTCATCAATAGGCTGATTGTGATCACATCAATCATTACAAAGTAATTGATGAGACGTGTCATTTGTGCAGGAACCTACACGGTGAAAAGCTCTGAGGGGAAACTCTGCATCAAAGCCACCATGGGAGCGGAATACATCATCACTGAGAAGCAGGTAGTCGTTATAAATGAGTCACATCCAAGGAGCCTCTGAGTCGCTGTTCAGCCTCTGATCTGTGTCGCTGTGTGGCCTCAGAGGAGCTGGTATTTCAACCTGGACCCCTCCAGGGTCACGGCCACCGGTCACTGTGACGACAGAGCTGCTCTTCTCTCCCTGACGCTGCCAGATGATGGTGCCGGTCTGCAGCTCAGCTTCAGGAAGGTGCCGCACAGTCCTGGCTGATAGCACATTTACAACCTGCACACACACATTTGTGAATCCGGCCCTTCTGTTTCTTTCCTTTTGCAGGAAACCAGCTGTTTCTACGTCACCAAGCTCACAGCTCACCTGTCTCCTCTGCCTGTTTGCCAGACGTGTCCCAGTACGTCCACACCAAGAAGCAGCCAACATGGCCCTTGTCCATTTGGAAGAATGACCAGCAAACTGTGTCCCATGTTTCCTCCCTCGCAGATCAGACGTACTCGGGTTTGCTGGATCATCAGAGGTTGTTCACGACAAAGAAAGGTCAGAGCTTCACCTGCCAATCGGAGAACGAGCTTTCGCTGTCGCCTCAGCTGAAGGTCAAGCTCGTTCCTCTGCAGATGCAGGCGTTTTCTCTGCCTGATGGACAGTTTGGAAAAGGTGAGTGACGACTGTACATATGGATTTACATCCAACCACAGATTCTCATCTCTACAGTGGTCATATTTGCCTTTTACCATTTAAGACAGTTTCACTGTATTCTTTCTTGTTGTGTTGCAGAGTTTGAGTGCTGGGCCGACTTTAACAAACAAGTCATCCCTGTCATCGTTGGGGCCACAGTGATGGGTCTCGCCCTCATCGCTGTGCTGACATTCCTGTTCATTAGGGACCGCCACAGATCAGGATACGACAGGATCTGAGCTGGTTCTCAGCTAGTGCTTATTGAGGATTTGGTTCATCATATAAATATATTCAAAATTCCTTTTGTATCTGTGACACAGTGGAGGTTTTGTAAATTTCATTCATCTTATTTTCTGCTGTTTATTTGATCAGCTCTAATTTATTGCATGTTTAGCATTTATTTAAAAGTCATGGTTCACACACTCACATAGACACATAAGTTGTTCATATCATTCATCCTTAATTACATCTAAATCCGATCTCAAGTATGTTGTCACTGGCAATCATCTATTTTACACACATGCATTGGTTTGTAATATGCAATTACACAAAATAACTTGACCTGATTTTATTATATTATTCGTTATCATCAGATTATAATAAAGACCATGAAACACATTTTTGTGTTCATGTGATGTTCTCTACTCATCCACTTGTGATAGATGCCGCCCGCCCCCTGCTGGTTGGAGCTGGTCACTGCAGCCTCCTCCCCGCCTCCCTGTTTAATTTTCCGATTGGCTGTCGAAACTACGAGTCCTTGGAAAGGTCATAAACAGTAATATTAATAATGCAATTTTTTACAAGATTGTAAAGTTTATCTTAGTTAAAAGGTTCAAACATGTTCACGTCCCCATTGATTCGTCTTTGACAAAGGTTAAATCAGTTCGTCGCTGTTGTTTGAACGGAGCGTATATCAACTGATTAGATAATTATCGCTTCGCATTCTCTCCTCCAGCCTGAGACGCTTAGCTAGCTAGCAGCTAGTGTTAGCGTTAGCCGTAGCAGCTGGTAGCAATGGCTGCAGTCATTCTGAGTTTTCCAACCCTGCACGGACTGAGGATATTTACACAGTGAGTACATGAACACTTGTGCTGTGTGCTGACCTGAAGGCCGCCACGCGCCGCCAGCACACGTTAGCTAGCTTACAGCGCTCTGCTTTGACTTTAGCTCGCCACATTAACGTGTGTAGCTAAAGCTGCAGCTTAACTTACAGGTCATCACGATTCCTGACCTGAGAAAACTCACTGCTGAATATCAACACGTTGACAAAATGGGTTTCAGTTCGCGAGCCACTGAATCAATAAAGCTGAGCTGAAGTTAAACGTACGCAGCGGACTCTTAACCTACTGTTGTACCTGTAGGACCAGAGTGTGACATTTACGTATTCTGGGGTCAGTGGTGATGTGATGTGCATCTGAAAATTAAACTCTAAATGTCACTGAAGTGGCTGTTGTTGTTGTTTCTTCTCCTTTTGAGAAAATTATCATGGACCAAAAGGGGCGTGAGACTTGCTTCAGGAGGTGAGTGAAGGGAAGGCTTCAGTCATCAGTTGTGTTGTCTGTCTCTATTCTGGTCCTTTTAGACTCCGAGGCACATGCTTTTTGGCCTTTTTTTGGATTTCTTAGGGGTTGCAAGGATCGAGAAGGTGCTGATTGCCAATCGAGGGGAGATTGCTTGTCGTGTGATGCGCACGGCAAAGAAGATGGGCATCCGCTCTGTGGCTGTGTACAGCGACGCAGACAGACACTCCATGCACGCCGCCATGGTGAGGAGGAACGCTGCCTGCCACAGCGCTGCGTCTGCATCAGCCTGAAATGGGTTTTTATTGTTTAATTGTAGGCGGATGAAGCCTACCACATTGGCCCTGCGCCCTCACAGCAAAGTTACCTCTCTATGGAGAAGGTTCTCAAAGTGGCCAAGACGTCTGGGTCACACGTGAGTAGTTAATGTATTGCCTCTCAACTGTTGTTCATGTTACACTTTTCCTATTGATGACCAACCTTCTTGTGTGTGCAGGCGGTTCACCCAGGTTACGGGTTTCTGTCAGAAAACACAGAGTTTGCTGAGGCATGTAAGCAGGAAGGCATCATCTTCATTGGGCCGCCTTCCTCTGCCATTCGAGACATGGGCATCAAGAGGTGACGCATCTCAGTAACAAATGAAACATGAAAACTTTATTGTATCAGGTAACTGATTTGTACTCTTTATTTTCTCAGCACATCAAAACATATAATGTCAGCTGCCGGGGTGCCAATCATCGGCGGTTACCACGGAGACGAGCAGTCAAATGAACGACTGCAAGCAGAGGCCGCTCGCATTGGCTATCCTGTGATGATCAAGGCAGTTCGTGGAGGTGGAGGAAAGGTGAGATGGTGTAAAAAAGGCAAATTAACACTGAGAAAGTGTCTTCTGGGAGCCAAGTAACTTTGAGTGTGTTGTAGGGGATGCGCATCTCACGGTCAGAGTCAGACTTCCTGGAACAGTTGGAGTCAGCGAGGAGAGAAGCCAGAAAATCCTTCAATGATGATGTCATGCTGGTTGAGAAGTTTGTAGAAGACCCCAGGTAATGTTCATGCACTCACTCACCAATGCAGACATATCTAAAATCACTATGTATGTGAAATATATAGATGATGTGTGCTGACTCTGACTCTGACTATGTCTATCTGTCTGTCAACTGCAGACATGTGGAGGTGCAGGTGTTTGGGGACATGCATGGTAATGCTGTTTATTTGTTTGAGAGAGACTGCAGTGTCCAAAGGAGACATCAGAAGATCATAGAGGAAGCACCAGGGGTAAGCACCAGTACAGATCCAGCTAATGGAACACTACAATAAGATGTGTAGAACATCTGGATGCGACACCTGGGTTTATTTTTACCATTGAACCTCTGTCACTTATTTGTTTTCTTTCAGCCTGGTATTAGTCCTGAGGTTCGAAGGAAACTTGGAGAAGCTGCAGTTAGAGCAGCCAAGGCTGTAAACTACGTAGGGGCAGGTGAGACACGCAGACACAGAGTTTTTCACAGCCACAGTAACTGTTTTCATCACACAGCGTTGGTGTGCAGGTACGGTGGAGTTCATAATGGATGCTCAGCATAACTTTTACTTCATGGAGATGAACACCAGGCTGCAGGTGGAGCACCCTGTCTCTGAGATGATCACTGGAACTGACCTGGTGGAGTGGCAGCTCAGGGTGAGACAGGAGGGAGGGGGAAGAAACCGCTGCTTTGGAACGGTATCCTCCAACCAGTGGAAGTTTCAGGGACAGAAACTGACGGCGCTTTATTTCGTTCTCCTCCAGGTGGCAGCAGGTGAGCGGCTGCCTCTCCTCCAAGATGACATCATCCTAAAGGGGCACTCTTTTGAAGCTCGTATCTATGCCGAGGACCCAAACCATGACTTCCTTCCAGGGGCGGGACCATTGCTGCATCTCTCCACCCCTGCACCAGACCAGCACACCCGCATAGAGACTGGAGTCAGGGAAGGTAGAGCCTCCAGAGTCCCATCAGATGCTCTGATTATGTTTACAAGGGCAGTTTATCAGGCCTCGCATAACGGCAATAATGCAGTGTTCTAAAGGATTAAGGCTCTTACTGTATTACACATCAGCTGCAGTAGAATCATTGCTCACAAAAACATGAAACTGAGAAAGAGATGTAAAAGAATCAAGTGTGAGAAGCAGACCACAAAATAACTTCATGTATTATTTTTATTGTTTGTTTTCAGGGGACGAAGTGTCTGCTCACTATGATCCAATGATTGCTAAGCTTGTGGTTTGGGGAGAGGACCGATCAGCTGCCTTGAAGAAACTGCGGTACTGCTTACGACAGTACAATGTAAGGCGCACTCCCATGATGCTTTGCAGCTCATTAACGATAACTCTGTATGCATTCGAATCTATTAACATTTGCTGCTCTTTTGTGTTTCTGTCCTTAGATCGTCGGACTCAACACTAACATAGACTTTCTGCTCAGCCTTTCGGGTCACCCAGAGTTTGAGGCTGGAAATGTGAGCACCAGCTTCATTCCTCAGCATTATGCTGATCTCTTCCCCACTCCAAGAGCTCCTTCTGGGGAAACCATCTGTCAGGCGGCCCTGGGTCTGCTCTTGCAGGAGAGGAAGCATACGCAGGAGTTCACACAGCGCTCCACTGGTACGAGGAGGATCTTTTGTGTGGGCTTCACACCGGTTCTTCAGCTGAGTGACGTAACTCTGTCTGTGTTTAATGTTTTAGACCCTTTCTCCCCATTTGGCTCCAGCAGCGCCTGGAGAAACAACACACAGTTTAACCGAAACATGGCACTACAGCTGGGAGACAAGAGTAAGTTGAGCCAGCTCGTGAGTGTTTTACGCCCCCTAGTGTACAGGATAGGATTTGCAATGTCTAACAAATCTAGTTCAGTGTTGCTGATCTAGAATTTGAGTATTTGCTTATCTTCGTTACATATTTTCTGCATAACTCTTTCTAATGAGATTCTAAATCAGAACGTGAAAATACTTCTGGTGTTTTATAAAAGCAGCTAGTTTTGACCTGTTAAAGGAGAGTTTGGTGATTATATTCTCACCAGAGTTCATCACTAGACCTTTGTTAATTAGTGTTACATTAGAGCTGTGTGTGTGGTGGTAATAAGCAAAAGTTCTGTAGAGGATCTGACTCAACACTTGAATAATTGGAGAGGCTAAAATAGGTTCAGCGGCTCCGACATGTATGATCATGTTCAGCTACAGACCTTGTGTTGAGGCCAAAGTGACTCTCGGACCTTCTCTGAAACTTTTCTTTTTGTTTTGTCTCTAGAAGTCAATGTTGTCGTCACCTACAACAAAGATGGCAGCTACAGTATGCAGGTGAGTACTGAAGAGGGATTTCACTGCTGAGGACAAGGACCTAAAACATCCATCCAACGATGCGCTGTGATTTCAGATTGGTGCGGACGTGTACCACGTGACTGGGGAGGTGGAGGTGGAAGGCGGAGCTTCGTTCCTCCACTGTTCCGTCAATGGAGCTAGGTCTCGTCCCAAACTGGTGATTCTGGAGAACACAGTGCATCTGTTCTCTGTGGTATGTTCCTGGCATCTGTTGACAGTGGAGCACGAGCTAAACGGCCTGAACATGTTTGGAGTCACTACATTTCAACTGATGCAGTTACGCTGCACATGTTCATCATGTTTATTAGTAGCAGCAGGAAACAGAAGCTCTCTGAAAACCCGCTTGTTCTGTTTGAGTCCAGTGAGCTTCAGTCCAGTTTACAGTTGATTTAATGCTTTGATCCAAATGAGCAGTTGTGTGAAAGCTGCTAATTAATGCCGTTAATTACACTTCACCTGTCAAGGGAAATTAAAGCCTTCTCATATCCTCTTTACTTCACTTGTCATTAAACACATCTTTGCTACAGGAGGGAAGCTCACAGGTGTCTGTTCCTGTACCAAAATATCTGGCTGGTGTGAGCTCGTCTGGGGCTCAGGGTGGAGCTGTGGCCCCCATGACTGGAACCATAGAGAAGGTGTGTTTGGTGGAACTTATCCCACCCAAAATATTTTAAATTAAAATAAATGTCAATCATACATGGACCTACCAGGAAAAATCACCAGGTGAACAAAGTGGAGTTCCCACCTGACAGCTGGATAAATGCGCTGCTGTCTTGTGTTCAGGTGCTGGTGAAGGCAGGAGATAAAGTGACTGTTGGAGACCCACTGATGATCATGATTGCCATGAAGATGGAGGTAGGGGCCTCTCACTCACCATCCCTCCTGTGGAGTCATGCATCCACGCACCGTCGGCCGCCAACGAAGGTCTAATGAAGTCATTTGTCCTTGTGTGTGCAGCACGTAATCCGGGCGCCCAAGTCAGGCGTGATCAAGAGGGTGTTCTTCAGCGAGGGCTCTCAGGCCAGTCGACACGCTCCTCTGGTGGAAATGGAGGAGGCGGTGGAGGACAATGGGGCTGGTGGCAGCCAGTAAATGCTCACCAGAAAATGACAACAAACGCATCAGACGGGTCTGATGGCTGAAGGGTGAGTCCATTTGAATGGACTTGAACGCCCAGCAGTAGATCCATGTTTCTTTAAATACAAGTCAGCACTTAAACCACGAGTTTCAGGTCACTCTGAAATGGACTAGGCCCAAACTATCAACCTGAGAACTCAAATACTCCAAAAAGTCATAGTGTCAATAAACAAGTCAATAAACTTCATAATAATAAATATTTGAACTTTGAGGCTACATGACTTTTACTGAACAGTGATGATGAGAGAACAGTTGGATCCTTGTGATGTGTGGGGTTTGTATCAATCCATTTTGTGACCTGGTTTAACTCCTGTCTATTCAATAATCAGCATTTCAGTCACTGAGAGCTTTAAACAAACACGTGGTTTGTTGCTCTTGTTGCTCACTAACTGTGTGCATTGAGGCCTTGTGGACTAAAACTGATCAATGTCTGTTTATTCTGAATTATTTTTTAGCTGTACAATTTTTAAAAAGATGATAAACTGATCAGATACTGTAATAAAGTAAAACAAAGTACACACCACTTCCTGACATGTCATACTTGATGCCCAAGTGCTTGAAGGTGTCAGGCTTTATTGTTTAGGGCGTGATCGAGGCCTCCTCCAAATTCACCTCGCGTCCTATCAAATAAAGGCCTGATCTGTCAGGATAATTCCAAACACCACGTGCCTCCGGCACTTTAATTGTCTGCTCCCTCAGTGGATGGGGCAAATGAGACAAATTCCACTACCATCTACTTGTACATGTGTAATGACAAATGTTAATACTATTCTACTGTAGTATGTATAAATAAAGTGTAATACCAGAGTCCTAATTGTTGAGCAGCTGAGTCTGGGTCATGTGAACACCACAGACCTGCAGAAACACAATCCAAACACCGGGTTCTGGAAAAATGTATTTATTTAGTAAATAGAACTGCATCTTCATAAACATCAGCTGTCAGACAGATTTACAGACACGAGGAGGAGGGAGGACGCACAGACACGGCGACACATATCAGTCAACACCAGAGTGATGATGGTGTTTATTAATCATCTGGTGCAGCCTGATTTACTGATACGAGGAGGGAGGAAAAACAGCCTCGGCAGCGACATGAGCTGTCGCTTCGCTGATGCCGAGTCACACAGCTCAGTTGACGTTTTCATTTAGATTCCTGTTTGAGCTCATTTCCTCAGTGATTCTGCAGATCGTGGTCGACCTTCGGTTCTTGTTGAATTTTCCTTTGAATGGTTTATCATAATAGGTGTTTTAGCTGAAACGTCTTTGTTCTGGCCCCAGGATGATATTTGCATTTACAAAAACAAACAACCCCTGATGCCTCATGTTAATTTATGGTATGACTAAAAATTCCAGGAGCAGAAATATGCAGTAACCACATGTAGAAGAACCCTGAACAGCTCTTTTAATAATGGTGCTTCTGAAGGATGACCCAGTGATCGTCTGGAGTCGAGGTGATAAAACACTAAATCATCATTTTATGAATTATGTGGCTGCGTAACCTCCGGCTCCTAGAAATACCCCAGAGGCCTCACATCCAAACCCACAGCTCCTCTCTTAATTAAGCTCAGATGACATCATCGCTGCCATGCTCTAAGGAATCGGGCCCAGGTTATAAACCACAGCGGATCTTAAAACATATTGTACAGACAGAAAATCTGTATCTGGATTCAGGACCTAACTGACTCTAAACAGGGACCGTGTCCTGTGGTTACACCTTCATAGCCAACACAAGGGGGCATCAGAATAGCAGCATCACTGCAGGTGCCTCTGCAGCTCAGTTGATCTACATCTACTTCAGTAAAGTGCTTTTGACCAACACAACGGCTTCAAATGCTCAGAGAATCCATGTACTGATCACAGGTCTATGACATCATCTGGCTAAAAGGACTGAAGGTGTGATGATATTCTCTCCATCCCTCATACATGCACCTGTGTTCTTCTAGCGGTTGTGGAGGAACCAACTGATTTAGGATCATGTAAAAAAACAAATGGAGATAAAAAAAAAAAAGTTGAAATAATAAATAGCTTTACATTGTTGGTTGAAAACAAGAGGAAAATTAACATCAAGAATATTCCACGAACTGAAAGACAATAATGAAAGAGCGATTGTGAACTGAAAACGCCTTCAACAGTAATATGAAAGAGCGGCCAACACAAACATCCCGTCCCGTTTGCGCCGTGAGCTGAGGATGTTAAGATTAAAACGCTTGTCTGGACAGAACTGTAGGCTTCGAAAATGGATTCAGCTAAAATACGAACTGACTGAGAAGCAAACTAATATTCAGATGTTGCAGGCAACATGGTCACTGATCATACAGGAGTTTATCTGCACATCCATCAACCGCCCCCCCCCCCACACACACACACACTGCATCAATGCAAAAACAAAAATGTAACAATGCTCAACAATGATGCATCGAGTTATGGAGGCAGATGATCTGAAACAAAAAACTAAATGATGTTTAAGATATGTGATTTGTGCAAACAACTTGCTTTTCCTTTTATGTGTGAAGCTAAATTATATTCATCTGATAAATCGCTCTGAAGATTGAAACATTCTGGCGTCTGGGTCTTGATGCATCAGAAGTGATTTGGAAAAGCATTCCATCATTAGAGCCATTTCTGTCTCGCTGAAGTCAGAATGGTATCATTATGTGATCAGATACCTTCTACCTAAAAAAAAACCTGAATGTCCATTTTGAAGCTTTAAGCTCCTTTATTACTTTAGAACTATTATTTAATGCGGAGATGCCTTCGCTCACTGGACTGAACAAGAGCAGCCGTTCAAAGGAGACAAGAACAATACAACAATAGGCTCACATCTATTTTAGTTCTATCTGCAGTACCTTTATTATAATCTTTCAATAATATGACCTCTTGAAATTGTATGGCTTTTCAAACAGACCTCATCCGGTCAGTTTCTGAGCAACACACCAGGGAGACAGAGGCCTGAGCAGTCAGACAAGAAAGCAGCACGAACAATAAAAGTCTTCTTAGCAATATAAGCTTCTGTAAAATCAGGCACAAAAATAAACACTTTCTTTTCAACTCCTGGGTCCTTTGGTCTTTGGTACCACAAGTGAAATATAGAAGCTCAAAGGAGTGAAGTAAGCGAGGAGGTGTCATTTGCAGACCTGCCGAAGTAGCGAGGCTCTGGATGCTACAAGACGGAGGGTGTTCTAGGTTTTCAGTCTAAATGAGACATGAAGGCGCCGCAGCAGAAAGCGAGGCTCAGAGAGACACAGATGGAAAGTTGATGGAATGTGATGGTCTGTAGCTTTGAGATGCGCTGCTAATGTGGTCTGAGTCTGCAATGGCCTCGTCCTGGTTCTTCATAATGATCCAGGTTTGTGGTTTTGGAAAACCACCTTAATGTGCAGTGAGCGGAGCCTGTTTGTCCAAGGCAGCTGGATCCGGCTGCAACGCTTTGACAGGACTGTTGGCTGAAAGGAGCAAAACCCCAGACTGACAACAACCCATTCTTCATTTAGCCTTAAGATGTTACAATGTAAAATGTCTGAGGCAGCAAAATGTAACATTTTAAACTGACAGACTCTAAATACGTCTTTAGGCGTTTTTAGAGGAATCGCAGATTCTGTAAAGGCAGCAGACATTTCTTTTCTATCTACAGGAGTAGCTGCACAGATGTCTGCTTCATGCTATGCTGACTTGAAGCACACTTCATTTTCATCTTCCGCCTGACGTCTTCGCTCCGGCTTTTCCTATGAGACTAAATTGACGCTGGGACTCTGATGAAGGACAGAGGCCCCCTGCACCGAGCTCAGGCCTTTGGTTTGAAACAATACAACAGCTTCTGTGCGAGTCTGCTTTGCATCCAGCTGCATTGGGTTTAAATGGAAGCAGGGTGAGGGTGGTGGTGGTGGTGGTAGGGGGTGATAATGAGTGATAGCGATGGGAGCTCTCCTCCAGCTCTGAGTTACAGTCAATAGCCCTGGAGTCAGCAGTGGGAGGCCTCAATGGGTGACAGCGTCAGGATACTGCGATCATTGGAGTAGAAGTTCTCCGTGTCGCTCCAAGACCTGAAAACAGGCAGTGACTGAGGGTTAGGAGACAGAGAGAGAGAGTGTGTGTGTGTGTGTGTGTGTGTGTATTCATCACACTGTTGTCCAGAGCTTTGTAATCTTATAAGAGGCTGGAAGCAGAAGAGTGAAGGATGGAGCGCTAATAATGGCTGAGATGGTGATGGTGACGAGTACGAAAAGTCTCTCCTCATTAACTCCCACTTATCAAACTCCATTAAGGTCAGAGAGCCTTAAAAGTTTAATTAGATGAAATATCATTTAATTCATTGCTGTGTCCAACAGGACCCCAGAATTATTTCCCAAAGTCCAAACAGTTTTGGTTTCATCACATGTTGTACTTGTTTAACTTGCCTGTTTGCCTTTAGTCTGAGGACACAGGGCTCAGTGGGGAGTGACACATAAATTAGCATGTGATGACAGCGGTGGCTTGAAAAGCACCCACGCACTCCCCATGTGGCAGGATGAGCACTGACCGCTACCGTGGAAACAACAAATGACTAAGATCACGCTTTTACCCCTTTTGTCTCACGTTTTATCATTTGTTGAGTTTACAAATAAAAAATAAAAACAGTTGAAAAGATTTTATATTAATCTGTGCAGATACTCAATACCAACTCCATGCGATGTAATAAATATAAACAGTAAACACAAACTTCTGGTCCTTGCAATAACCCCCAAGGCGTTCACAGACACTTAAGCTCCATCCAGTTAATTAAATTAAATTTATCCTATTAAAAGTAGTTTGTACTGTAGTGTAATTTCTACAAGTGGAGTCGAGGTGAGACTTTTGATTCTCAGATTACAGATGATAATTAACCATAAAGATAAATAAATGTAATGAGCATAAACATAAACATTCTTGCTTCAGCTCTAGAAACAGCCAGGATTCAAATGTGATGACGTTTAACTGTGCAGGGCCTTAATTTAACTACTATATAAATAAGTATGTGGGTGTACAACCCTCCAAACATAAAACATATACGACTAAGACATATTTATATGTAGAAACATGACAAAGCCCTTGTTCTAATCTTAGGAAGCTGGACCTCCTTTAAAAATACAAAAACAGTACACGTCATCTCGGTGTTACCTCCATGAACAGATTAGAACAGGAAACAAGTCACAGCTAAAGGTCACAATGAACCAACTCATGTCACAGCACCAGCAGGAAGACTGTGTTTCACATCCTGAGCTCAGCTTCACACTTTCTCACATGGCTGCACTTTGTTCTGTAGTAGACGAGCGTATTGTGTTCTAGCTACAGACCTGCTCATTTCTCATTCCTGCTCCTCTTCATCCATGTTTTAGATTTTCAGCTGCTCGGCTCTGAGTGACTCTGACCTTTAATCGTTTAATCTGCTCCCATAAAGAAAAGCGATTTAAGACCTGGTGAACAGCAGAACAGGACCTGGGGCCACAGACAGGCTGATGACTGGAGGCACCCTCACGTGCTCCATCAACAGTAGAATTAAGCTTCTGGGACACAGTGCAATACTTAACCCCAGAAAAGACGTAACAGGCAGATTCGGACAGGACACGGCACATGGGGGACGTGAGCAGGACATGAATAACTAATCTGCAAGGTTAAACCACATTATGCAGATTTCAGACACAGGGATGAGCACACAGAGCAGACAAATGCAATCGTGGCATATGTGAGGGGGCACAGTTCTATACAGGTTTACCCCAAAGGCAGCAGCCCCCATGCAACAAGACAGCGTTTGGGCATTCTTGTTCTGTAGCCTGGCCAAGACAAGTGGAGTTAGTCACTCAAACCCCACCTGCCTGCGGTGCCCCGGGTTAGAAAACAAGCTTGCCCTGAAATGGGGCCTCTTCATAGAAGCACTTATAAGGTTTCAGTATACAGTAGAAAAAGACTGACAGATACAGGAAGTAGCAAAAATAAAACACAAGTAATTATATTCCCAGCAGCGTTTCCGGTCCAGGGTGTGGTCCCTTTATTCTACATGAAGACGAGCGAAGGAGCAATTGTGTCAAACTCGAATTGTGATGCATTAACTTATCGTTAGTTTATTTATTTCAAGGTCTGGAAACAGAATCTTCACGTTTCTTCTGCTCAGTTTTTCTGGGAAAGGCCAATAACAACCTGTTTATTTCCAAGGGCTGAGGGAGATGTTGTGGACTAATGAAGATTGAGCTGCTGGGGTTTGATTTGTTTACCGTGACAACAGCCGTGACTCTCGACATCCACCCATGATTCAGCGACGGCCGCCATTCGATGCTGCGACAGCAGGCCAGTTTAAGCAGCCACTTACAAGTTGGGCTTCCAATAAATATGTGATAAATACTGTGTTATACAAGTTGTAAATATGCTTGTTAACTGTTGCTTCCAGTCATTGAAGACATTATATGCGACTGGGTGGAGGTCTATCATCTTTCAGCTATGGCAGTATCCTAGCATTAAGGCCAAATGTGGGCTGACTCATTAACTCGTTGGTTAATGAGTCAGTTTCATCAAACCAAGGAGGAGCGAAGCAACAGGTAGAGAGCTAAACTACCCGTGAGCGAGAAGCAGGTCGACATGTAGAAGGGACAAAAGCTAAATCTGTGTTTTAGTAGATGATTGTGTCGTTATAGGATATTGAGTTGGCTATAGGAAATCATTTACACTGTTGCACTCATTGTTTTCTACCTATTCTCAAAGAGCACAAATTTGCTGCTGCCTGCTCAGACTGAATAAAACCAGTCGCTCCGTGCCAAGGTCACACAACAAATCAATCTCCCCGACAGGAAGCAATTCATCTAAACCGAATCAAGCATTTAGGGGTAATTTGACCCTCAAGCTATTGGAACATAGTTTTACCGAAATGAAACAGACTTCATGGTGCAGGTAGCAAACTCGTGTTTAAGGTAATAATGTCTATTAGAAATATTAAAATGACGGATCTATTTTCTGCTCGTCAAAGACACGTTTGGAATCAGGTTTGGACGGCGCCGAGTGAAGGTGGTGTTTGTAGCCAACGTCTAAGCTCACATTTACCTGAAGTTCACCCATTACACTGCTGTCGACCTCAGACAAGGTCATGCTACTCGACAGACAGCTAGGGTAACGGAGGGTTGGGAGAAGCAATGCATCATTCATCATCGATCAAGGTCCAGTACAAAACAAAGAACATTTAAAGAAATGGAAAGCTACGTCTTCATTATGGATCTAGACATTACTGTGTCTCAAGCCTTTTTGGGAGGATTGATTAGTCAGCACAATGGGCCGATCACGTCGATTAATCAATGACTTCACAGGGTCACAATGATTCCTGTAACGAGACACTGACTGACAGTGGACTGAGCAGACAAGCAAACCCTGAGCGCTTCCAGTTAGAACCTCTCCTTAAAGCTGCACTAGACAATTTACGAAAAACAATTATGTTGCACTGAATCTATACTTTTACTGAAAGCTGTCAGTGCAGTACAGAGACCAGATAGATTTTATTAACTTTACTTCTTGCTGCCATTTAAAGATCCCAAATTGCCAAGTGCAGCTTAAAAGCCAAGTCACATCAACCCCCCATTAGCTTGGCTGCCCAATTACACCACAATCATTGGACGTTCATGTCCAGGAAGAACTGGGCCAAGGAAAAACCCAAAAGAGCCCAAAGAAAAAAGCAACATGTCAACTCAACAGCTGGTGTAGAGTAAACACACTGGCGGCATCTAATCAAGCACAACAATGACTTTTTTTAGACACATCTTTGATTTTAAGGAGAACAGAAGCAAACGACGACAGACAGACAGACAGACAGAACACACAGAACACCAATGGTTAGAAAGAACAAGTGTGTTAGTAGACAGAGCTGCTTCACAGACGGGTCACATACTAGACTGGAATATTGAGACCTCCACTCTACTGGCCTTATTAAGATGCTGGACCTTCCCGATCCTTCCTGGATATGTTGTACAGCACCCACATCTGCATGCAATGTAGATGGCAGGGCCATCACAATCTCTTCTGGTCTCTAGGAATTTGTTTATACAGTGCACCGACTTACTGAGGACGAGCGCAGCTTTCTAGTTAATCACAACGTCCAGGCTTCAGCATGTCAACAAGGACTCTGACGGACACAAAGTCCTAAAAGTGCATTCCAGGACAGCTTGATCCACTAACCGTCAGCCTCTGGCGTCTCCTTTGGCTGCTAAGTCACACCCTACGTCCCATCTGTAGAAACCCAGCTCCCCGAGACTCTGCTCACGCTACCACCAACATTAAAGCCTATAGTCGAGACTGCAGCGATGTGGTGGTGAAGCTTTATTAGACTTTATTCTCATTGTTTGTCGCCGATGTCCTTCCCACCTGTTGTTGCGGCTGGATGCGTGGCAATGACTGGTGGCCTGGCACTGCCCGGTCATTTGCTCCAGGTAGTGGGCCAGGCGGGAACAGCCGCTCTGCCCCTGCTGGTAGCAGCACAGGGACTCCATACAGCTGAGGGTCTGCTCCTGGGGGCTTGATAGAGACTGAAGGAAGAGCAGGAGAGAGGAGGGGAGAGAAAAGATAAAATTAATATCAACACAATACTGTACAAGTTGACTATCACACCCTGACAGGATTGTGAGGGCGAGTGGAGGATGACACACTGCATGCTGCGACAGGAGGAATGATGTAACAGAAGAAAGCATGCGACACATGAATCATGAAGCCAGTAAACAAAAAAAGACAACTCAAACGTGTCAGATAATAAATACAGATAAAAGCATCATCTGCTTTACAGCAGCAGACCATCAACCATCCTACAGACCGTGATCAGATCTCTATATAACCAGCAGCAGAACAGGCATCTGCTCCTTGGTGCAGGATGAACAGGAGACGCACGGATGCAGAGAACCGACAAAGTCACCTCCGGTAGTTTACAGGCGTGTCTTTGACCAAGCACCGCTATAGTTTGACCTGTGGTCCAGTCAGCTGAGCATCAGAATGGGCACGTCTGCCCCCTGGAGACCCCGCTCCAACTAAGATGCTGTAACAAAACTCACACCTTGAATAAATCTGTAAATTGAACCTGCCTTAAACCGTGTACATTAGTAAAAGCTGGTGTTTGTGTTCTTCACTTTAAGCAGCATTATGACATGATGGATTGCTTATAGCGACTCTAGACCCCTCTGCCAGGTTGTCATACGTGTGATGAATCACCCAGCATTCAATCAACATCCCCTAGCGTAAAGTCCGCGTGGTCCAAGGCCAGTTGATCAGACTCATAGGCAGTAATGTGAACCTTGCTCATTTAACTCCTTCCCTAAAAAAAGCATTTTATTAAATTCTCCTACACCTTGCAGTTGGCTGGACATAGTGTAACTCTGTGTCTCCAGGTATCAGAGCCCTTGATTAAGATAAATTAATTTAGCTAATTTTGATTCTACTTTCCGTCCAACACATAATATTCTCAGGTTCCAGTCTGTTTCACATGCAGCACAAAGAAACTGCCTCAACAGGCCACAACTTTATTTTTTGACTAGTCAGATTTTTCAGTGAGCCATTGATGCCCTAATCGACCACGCTGCCTAGAAACCGATGGTATCGGGTGGCTCTGTTGATCTGAGTCAGCACCCAGGAGAGAGGAGAAAGTGAAGAGCACAGAGACAAAGAGGAAACAGTGTGTGGTTACATTCCTGCAGTCGACATCCCGTCCTCACAGCAGGTCGACGTGACTGTACACCGATTTGTGACACTGGGTTTG
Source organism: Betta splendens (assembly GCF_900634795.4). Taxonomy (NCBI): domain Eukaryota; kingdom Metazoa; phylum Chordata; class Actinopteri; order Anabantiformes; family Osphronemidae; genus Betta; species Betta splendens. The sequence continues at coordinate 2,383,951 of NC_040884.2, forward strand.
TAGAGACTAAAATCTTGATTCATCTGGTGTGTCGACTATGTATTTAAACACACAGGAAGGGATTATGATTACTATATAGTCTAGAATCATCAGTATTGTGATAAAGTTTTTCTTGGTTTCTAAGACATCACATTTTATGATGCTTGTATTTGGTCCTACGCTGCCTCATTTTGAATGAGTCACTAGTGTATTACACTGTGCTTTGGCTCATCATGCGGCTGCAGTAAAAACCTGAGACAGTGCTGGAACAAAACCAAACATCCGCATCACAACGCACGCACGCACGCACGCACGCACGCACGCACGCACGGCAAACTGCACATGAATCACTGACGGCATCAGGTTTCTATAGATAATACATGCATGGCATCGATCTTCCTCTAGGAGAACAAACAGGGCTTTTCTTTTGAACAGAGCACAAACACAAGACCACCTAAACCACAGCCAAGATCAGCAAGAGGCTTTGAACTGATTGTTCCAAAACCAAAGTCAACCTAAACCACCAGAAAAAAAGAATAAATCAATCAATCAGCCAAGTCAGTTTAATCCTGGACTAGTGCTCGTTGGCTACGTCGTTATGACTATACAGCGAATAAACACAGTTAGCATTAAGTTACACATTTGTGCTGCCACTGTAAAATAAAAGGCGATCGTTTTACAGCAGTTTGCTTCAATTGGTGGAGCAGAGAACCTAGATAACAGACATAACAACACTTATGGTACATAATATACACGCTTTAACAAACCATAACTGTCTGCTTTACCAGTTCTACAGAAAAATATGAACTCCCAGCTTAATCTTATGAGTAATACTTCTGATGAAAGGGAGAAGTCAGAAGTAAAGGTTTTATCCTTGGAAGACTGGGCACGACTACATAGATGACATCATTCCCTGGCTGAACCTTAAGGGATGCCACATGAGGGTGACTTCACACATTCAGTGACAGTATTTCAGGCAAGATCGTTTTGGTGCCATAACAACAAAAAAATAAAATGAATAAGGCAGAAAAATGACTGCATGAGAACACAAGAAATGACATCAGCTCCCTCTAAACCCTGAACCCAGATCTGATCAGCGGGGGTGAACTGAGATGAGGAAGATGAGGAATTGGGAATCATGGGTGCAGTCACATCTGTGCAGAGAAGGGTGATGCTTGATATGAAAACAAAGGGATAAATGAAGTGCATCATGAGTAGGTGGGAAAGGGTGGGCTCATTTGGATAGGAGAGTAAAGGTCACAGTAGGTGTGACACAGCCATGGGGGATTATGCAGGTAGGGTTAACCAAACAGAAGGGCATATGCAGGTGGACGGAGACTTGCTTGGTCTGCACATGAAGCCTTAATGCTGGGGCTGTGACAGCACGAGGGGCATGATGTATAGTACTACCTAGGGGAGCAAGGGTCTGGACCATGGGCAGCAGGGGGAGGATAAGCAGCTAGCAGGTGCCAATTGTCCTCCCCTGGGCTCCGCTGGGCTTTAACAGGGTCATATTCTGGGCCGACTGAACCCTCACCCTCTTCCATCTGAAGGACACAAGATGCTTACAGTGAGGCCTGTTGGCTGTTAATAGGTCTGACACTGCAACACAACAAAGCCAGACCCCCGAGCTAATCAGTCACAATGCAAAAATACCCATCTCCGCAATTTAGTCTCATATTCAGTCTTTTGAGTAGATTCAATCGACGTTTTAAACAACTATTAAAGAGGGAACTGGAACAGCTAGGAAACAATATGCAAGTACTGGTTATAGCATTATTAAGACTCAATGCGAGACTAAAAGTGTAGCTGGATGATTGTTTCTGCCACTTAATCACTAAGCAGCAGATCAGATAGTAAGTAGTCAGTCACCGATGTCGGTGACGGCTGCGCTGTAGAGAGGCAGCACATGGAGGGATTTCTGACTCCTACAGAGTGGAGTAAGGGTCAGAAGTTCCCTCAGTTCAGACAGCTATAACAAGTGCTCCTATACCAGTTTGCCAAGACCAAAGATCCAATGCTGGTGACCGCTTAAAGCCCTTCACAAGCAACCTCTCCCACAATTCATTACACTTTAAAAAAATTAAAGATAAAATCAATGCACACTTATTCTTATGGTCCTCATTTTAACTAGGACTTTAAAAAGATATATAAATCACTGTTTGAGAAAAGCTCTTTCAGAAACTTTGAGTGGGTTGATGAGGTCACACGAGGAGGGCTTTAATTTCTGACAAAAGCAGAGACAACTGAACACATTAATGAGAATGCAGCTAAGCTCCAAAATAGCTGTTATACCGAGCAACAAATGAGCAGAAATAAGCTGCAGGCATACAAAAGGCGTCCCTGAGGAAACAGTGCAGATAAGAGTGAATCTATTAGCATCCAAACCAATTAACCTGATGCTGCATGGATCCGAGCTAAGGAGTAGCCCTATGGGTTCCTGGGTAATTATCTCCTTCTAATCTAATTAGGAAATAAAAACTAAGAGACATTAGAATTCTTTTAATAAATTGCCTTCTACAGCACAATAACATGGAGACTATAAATTTGAGCCAGACCATCTGTAATTTTATAGATTCAAGAAAGTAATTATTCAAAGTGAAGGAATAGAATTTTCTTTTGCATAACATGTTTTGAGGCGTCCCTGCCCATAACGGTTTTCAGCAGGTCCACAGTTTGCCTCTGCTCCCTCTGTAAATCACTACTGTACAGCTGCACTTCATTATGTAGTTTAGATCAAACTAAAGCACTGTGATGCAACAGACCTGAAATGAGTTGAAAGAAGAACTATTATTTTGTATCCCGAGAGGTTTCTGATTTTCTCCTGGACCCTATAAGTGACATCTGCTTCGATTACTCATCAGTAATCACACAGCTGTGTCATGCTCCGACAGGGCGGCAGCGTGCTGTTGTGCAAGGCAGCCCGGACCGCCCGCAGACTGTCATGCACTATAGTGGCTTTCAGTCTTGCTTTGTGGGTTTGCTGACGCCATGCAGGGGAGACAGGTGGTAGAACCAGTCTGTGTTCACCGAGACCATGGCTCATGCTACAAATACGACTGTTGTGCTTTGATGGCTTCACCATGCATGTGACTGATATGTCACCTCAAACACTGTAGAACAGGACAACTGTGTGCAGACGGACCAACTAGGGGCTCTCAGTGGGATTGACAGGATTTACAGATCACATTCATAACAGGCTTCTCTCATGATGCAAGACCGCACAGAGGCCCTCTACACGACAGCACTGACATTACATTAAGAGACGTGAGGAAGAGTTTAAATCAGGTTGATGCGGGTGCGATTTGATGGAACATTCATTCATTCACTTTCACTCATACATGCGGATGTGGGGGTGGTCCCATGCTGTAGCAGGCAGGAGTGGTGGAATCTCAGCGTATGCAACACATGCGGTGGCTGAAATGCTTTATGTCACAGCGTCTTCAACCCGACATGCCCAAAATAGATGCGTGGTTTCCCCTCTATCACAATCACAAGGAATGATTGGCTCCTGCATGGCATGCAGTCGCAGACGAGGGTCTGACACTAGAGCTCCAACACAAGCACATAACGCTGACCGTGTCAGAAACCGACCACAGCCCATAATAGAAGTGCTCATTCCACAAAGCAATGTTTCTACTTTTCAGGTGTGTCAGCTTAATTCTGCAGATCAGCCTATATAATTTTACATTTAAAGTTATGTGTGTAATTATATCGGTACACATATCTTAACCATAAACATATCACTGCACTCAAACTAAACTAAAATAATGGTAAAAGCTTTTACACAAAAAAGTCCAAATGCATTTTCTTATTATGGATCATTGAACCCAGGAAACATGGGCATTTAAACAGTAGCACAGCTCGGCCCTGCAGAGGTTTGTGTGCGTGCTACCGTAATCCAAGTACACATTATCCAGCTAATGCAATTGAAGTTTTCCTATTGAGAGAACGGCATTACTACAGAGGGAATGACCAGCCGTTATTGATGGCTTAAAAAATCCTGCCAAGATTATAGAAATATTGCTTTGAACAAGGCACTCGTGGGACACTTGTTCCATCTATCCAATTGATTTTCAATGTGCTTTAAGCCCACGGCTGAATCAGTCTCATCTCCTCTACCTAATTTTGCCCAGCTGGCTCTTGGCTCTGGACAGAGGCTGCAGAGCGATGAAGTCATCACCTATCGCCACACGGTTGGAATACATCTACAGCAGGAGAACATACAGAGAGGGAAGGAGGGTTAACATACAGACTCGCAGAGGTTAAGAATCATCCAGGCCACAAGTATTTAACAGACAAACACAGTTCATTTGTGTTTGGTGTAAACTGAAGCAAAATCTGAATGTTCCCATATCCATCCTTCAATAGAAAGATCAACAGCAAACACAAATGAATTGGTCTTGCTGCTTTACTTTTGGAAGAGAATGTACAAACAAGACAAAACAGGACAAAGATTAGAGAAGAAACAAATCACACCACCCAAGAAAGGAAGTTCATCTTATGAAACAAGGAGAGTTTCGAGAGACACAACCTCAAACAGCCTTCAGCTGAACAAATTAATGCAGTAATGGTGCATCTGCTGTGAGGGGACCTTCTCACTGTGTGCGTTACAACAGAGGGAATCATGCAGTTTGTGTGTATGCAACCTGACACCATGCCATTCCTGTACGTCTGACCACAGAAACTGAAAATGGTGAACTATTTGCACATATGAACATGTTCTGTCTACAGTCTGAGCCTAGCGTGACATGTATTTACCTGCCCAAGGCTCGTGTCACATAGGAAACATAATTAGCATTTTGGATGCAAGGTTCAGCCTAATGCTGCACACAGAAGGCGATTAAACGGCTGCACGCCTTTAGTCATTGTCGTGCCGTTTCACCACCTTTAATGATTTCCTAGAACCAAGGCCTAAAGACATGACACTATCTCCACTGTGCTATTTAACAGATGAGCCCCTGTGGTTTGGATCATCTTTTCTTCAATCAATCTTGTTCTTTAAGGCCAAAACCTTTCTTCTTCCAGATATTTTAAAGCTCGTCTGTATCCTTTTTCCTCCCTGATTTGAGAAGGTTGGTGGTGAGGTCACTGTTATTCAGCTAAACCAGCTCAGACACCCTAAAGAACCAACAGTCCTGTGGGGTGAAGGTCATGTAAAAGAGCGAAAAACAACAAGAGAGCCCATATTATCAGTTTGTGCCCCTCCACGCTGTGTTACCTGACTCTTCTGTGTGCTGGTGGGCTGCACATGTCTGTAGAAAACCTTCTTCATCACATCAGGAAAGAGGCAGGTAATGACAATAATGATGATGGCGAACCAGGCTGAACCGCTGGACAGCAGCTGGACGAAGACAAAGTACATGTCCTGGGTGTGGAGGAACGGCCTGTGGAGAAATGACGTGGTTGCACATGTTAGAAGGATGACGATGAAATATTTCACTTTCAGGAGTGATGGAAATCATCTTCCAGTTTATTTATCTATCCAGGACATTTTGTCTAAGTCACTTTGCCCTTTACACTTATTGTAGAGGGAGTTTTAGTCTCAGAGAGCAGAGTTTAACAAGCCTTCCAGCTGTCAGGCTACAAATTTCATGGTTTCATATTATCTGCCAGACTCCAAGTCTGTATATTGACGCTACTGAGTAAAGTGGTCAAGACTGATGTGATCACAGCCCACAGATAACCTCAGCTATCGCCAGTGATTTATTTGCCAGGTTAAGTTTGGTATAAATCACTCTGCTTCATCTCAAGATATTACCACTGTGATCATAAAACACATGTCCAAAATTTATACCCCTCTCTTCTAGCAAGACATTCCACACCTTTTCTTACCCACCAATTCCACCAATTTTTGGGTAGGCAAGAAAAGAAAAGAAAAAAGTTCAAACGTTTTCTTACCAGATGATGCCTCCATAGAACAGGGAGAAGATGAAATAGAAGGCAATCGAACCCCATGTCACAAAATGGTTCATCCATGTCCAGAAATGAGTGTCTAAAGCAAGCTGTCATTAAACACACCCAAGGAACAGAAGGGGAGAAATAAGACTAGTTGTGAAACACTGAGGGGGCAGACAATATCAATAAATTACAGCAATGTGCCTACGTGCTGTGGAAGACCATGACCCAAATCTGAGATAAATAATCTTCTTCCAATAATGGTCTCTGACATCATCTCAATACCTCACAACAAATCTTGTGTGTTATTGTGATTATGGCAAAATGTCATTGTTTCAGTAAACCATAATGTGCTACACTGCTCAACCAATTAACATCAGGTTGACGTAAGTCCTGAAAATGAAAAATAGACAATGACAGAATCCAAGCAGGTCCTCAAGATGTTGGCAAGTTCTTAATGTAGCAGACATAATAATATCTAATGTGTAATTTACCTTTAATGTAACAGTGATGACCATGACAGTGAACACCAGTGTTCCAAATGTCCAGTTTCCAAACATCTATTAAACAGACATACAACTGTCAGTCAAAAGCAAAAGAAAACATGAAAATAATGACAATATCTTGCACAAATCCTTCATCTGAGCCAGACTTTAGTTTCCAAATGTTTATGAGAAACCAGCCCTAACTGGCAGTGTGCTGTTACAGAACACAGGCCTTGGCCTCACATTGAGCAACTACTGTATAGACAGTAGCGCCACATCTTTACATTAAGACTCCACTCACTCCTTGACAACCAGAGCACAGACAACTAATAGAGGAGTATGATGTATACAGAGACACTCAGCATCCACAAAAATATTGCTCAAGTTAATTCTACAGTTCTTAGTGTAATTGTTAATTTCAGAGTCTTTAACAAACCCATAATAAATAACATTCTCTTCACCTTGAAAATTGACACATTTCAAGCCAATAAAATGGCACCACATCTAATCTAAACTCAGAGCTTCCCTTTTAATTTAATATTATATGATGTTCCTCCTTGTAGTAACCTAAAAATGAGCTGGAACTTGTAAACTTGTAAGTAACCCAGCGTTATCATTCCCCAAAACAAAAACTTAGGGAATCATTAGGATAACTCTCCCCTAAAGGAGTATCCAACTGTGGATAGACTCTTACCAGTTGCCTGTTAGCTCGCAAGATCTGAAGACATGCACAGCATGAAGGCAGAAAGAAAAAAAAGAGAAGTCAACAAAATTTTGAACAGAAAGACGTGAAAAGAGAGCAGCAGAAGTGAGTGTTTTCTGAAATACGAAACTTCCAAGTTCACAGGATTAGTGGTGAGAAAGAAAATAGAAGAAAAGTGAGTTTTAAAAACCAGAGGTACAGAAGATGTGGTGGGAAGGTAAATTACTAGAACTTACTTGTTACAATTGAATGACAAACAGTACATGCGGTTATAGTATAGGTATATAGAGACAGAATGACAAAGACAGAATGACAAAGAGAACGCTAAGAGAAGGGCAACGCTAAAGGGAGATGTGACTACAGAAGTACTGTACCAGCAGGCAACCAGCCCCATCAATAAAAACATCTTACAAGAACACACTCGCAGTCTATCTTCATTTGTAATCCTCACACTAAGCCACTTCTGTTACAGGGCAGTACATCATCATTCACCCACTGACAAATACAAACCTGGCCATTTCCCATAAGTGTGGTGTCTTCTCCCATCAGTATATAGGATCCAAAGAAAAAGACAAAGGCGTGACAGAAGCCCAGCACGGTCCAGTACAAGAACGTCCGGAAGGACAGCAGAGAGTTCTTGCTGATGTCCCTGTAGGACACAACCAGGAAATTCACAATATTATACACTGTTCTGGTGTGAAGGTTTATGTAGGTTTGCACAGTAATTCCTAACAGGCAATTTAACATGGGGTAGATTCAAAATGCCTATAAATGATCTGATTCATTCTATGAAACTGGACAAACTGTTTCCCCAGAAACAGGTAATGCTCATCCACAATGTAGGTGTTTCCAGACATTTCCTTACCTGTACAAGCCGGGTTTACTCTGTAGCACATGTGGATGGACCAGCTGTTCAAACAGACTGTAGACCAGGATGGGTAGCGAGGTAAAGCAGATGTTGTACAGTGTCAGGTAAACACTGTCGTACAGGGTCTATGACGGACAGGCAAACGGTCACTCGACATCAGTTCATCAACCAAAACAAAGACCCCGATCTCACGGAGCCAAACTTGCCAAACGCATTAAATGAAGTTATATAAAGACAACAAAGAAAGTAAAAAAGCCTGTCGTATGGGAAACAGTACAAGTTATAAAGAGACACATTCCTCCAATGTATCATTACATAGTTTGCAGAATGTTAAACAAATTAATAAATACTACATAACAGTTTTGTTGCATAAATATCAGAACAGGTTTTTCCCCTGATTCAGAAAAGAAAAGAAAATTAAATCAAACTGATATTACAATACGACAGGTAGATGTAAAGAAAGTCAGTTTAGTTAAGAAAGAGCTGTGCAACATCAAAAGCCATGACAATATGTAAACATGAGAAAGTGAGAGAAATGGAGGAGCAGGGGACTTACTTGTTGTGAAAACAAACAGAAGAACTGGTATAAAAACTGGGGCGTGATAAAACACACATTCTAGAAAAGACAGTGAAGGAACGACATTAAAACGTTACAGTGGAAGCAAACACACCTGTTTCCGCAGTATTAAATATGAGCTTCACTACGGTCAAGGTGATTTCAATACGGAATATACCAATGAAACGTGTTCTTTAGCAACCTGTTCAGTCAAACACTGTTATGAATTAGGAAATTACTTCTTACCTTATAGAAAAAGTACTGTACAAGCGTAGCTATTCGGATGTAGTAGAAATGACCGTGAACCAGAAGTAGTTTAGCCAGGAACTTGAACCTGGCGATTGCATAGTCACTGTTTCTCACGGCCTGACGGCCTTCCTTCCCCATGATTCCTATACAACACATGCAAACACACACTTAGATGTAACAATGCGTACGCAAAAGACGGGGAAGCTGGACGTGCACCGTGTGCGTATCTGAATGTGTGTGTTTTTACCTATGCCCACATGGGCTTCTTGTATCATACTGACATCATTGGCTCCATCCCCAATAGCTAAGGTGATGGGTTTTTCTGGAGAGGTTTTTAAAAGGCGCACGACCTAGACAAGCCAGAATAACAGTTAGCTCACGGCCAAAGGGTCTGGCTGGTGGTGCATTCACGGCAAAGCATTGGTACCTTAGCCTTTTGCAGTGGTGCCATGCGGCAGCACAGCACAGCTGAGCAGCTTTTACACACTTCCATGAAGAGCTTCTCATGTTCCCGCAGTGCTAGAGAAAGACTGGCCCCATCCACCACCAAACCATGCTGTATGACGTGGTCTTCCTTTATTCTGGCAACAAATGGAAAAGGAAGAACAACCATCAAAGATGTAGAACTTCAATACTGTAAGATTTCAGACGTTAAAAAGTTAAGCCTTAAAGTTACCCGAGAACCAGATGTAGGGACCGAACACTCACCTTCTGGCCAGTCTGCGGAGCTGCTCAGCACACTCGTTGTCAGAGCGCTGTTGCAGAAGCTCCAGGATGTTCATGGTTCTGTGGAAGTGGCCACAGGACAGGCTGACGCTGACTGCCGTCTCATGCTTGTCCCCTGTCAACACCCACACTTTGATCCCAGCCAGTCTTAAAGCCTCAATGGTCTCCTGGACTTTGTCTTGAAGTCTGAGGAAGACGAACAGAATCAATACATATGCTTGTGTTGGGTTTAATTAGTCATTTATATAAATGCATCCTATTTTGAACAAAAACTAATATTCATAAACAGATAATCATCATCTATAATGACACTGTAACTTAAATTGTAAATTGGCTTCAACATCTCATGATACTGGTTGGTTTATGTATTTTATTTAACATTTCAGTTTCTAGTTCAAAGTAACTTTCCTATTTATTCATAGTAATGAGCTGCACATGGGCAAAGCATACAACTACTGTATGCAATCAGTTCATTAGCTATTGACATACGCCAACCCAGAGGATCAGACCAACACTGACCTCCGAACAGTCAAACCACTAATGCCTCAAAATACACAGGGTACTGAAAACACCAGTCTGATGCTACATTGCATAGACTTTTATTAAAACTGGGATATTTAATTACAGTGTCTGTTACAGGTAGTGGCAAACTTATAATGTTTAGTGGCTTCTTGTGAGTGCTGCCTCACTTTTCCAAAAGCCAGAGACTTAGAATGTCTATCACCATACTCATCAATTTACACTGATCGTACAGACAGATATGAGTCAGTCTCCATACTTATCCTCAACCCCTGTGGCTCCCAGGAGCTGTAGATCTCTTTCAGTGTAGCTGAAGGCCTCCTGCAGTCTCTCCTCCCTCTGCTGCAGTGCAGTGCGGGCAGCGTTCAGACGCTTGTCTACATCGATGTACTCCTCTGGGCTGAAATGGCGACATGCTACCACCAGGGTCCGCAAACCTTTCTATGGTGGAGTAAATACAAAACACAAGGGAGAAATAAAAGACAAAAACAAGGGTTTAATGTTTGTTATAAAAAGAACAAACAAAAAACAGTAAAATTATAAAAGCTAGTTATTCATAAATCCTGAAAGCTTCTTACCAAGGCAAATTCATCAACATGCAGTCTTGTCTTTTCTATCTCACCACTGGTAGTGAATGGCAAGATGGCGGACTCTGCTCCCTTGGTGAACAGGACTTTACCTCCTTAAAAGTCGAGACAACACGATGAAGGCACACAGGCGCAACAGGATCAGGATCCGACTTAAATGAACTCCGTTACCTGAAGAATCCTGCAGTATGACGCTCATCCTCCGGCGGTTTGCATCAAACTCTAACACGTGGAGCAGTTTAAACCTGTGAGAGAGTATTAATGGTGAATCACCAACAGCCTCCTGCACACTGAATGTTTTTATTGCTATGGTATAAACCCCAATAGAAGCCCTAAGATTCATAGCCTTGTGCCTAACAACCTCAATGTAATAAATAAAACTACATATCAACTACTAAATATACTACGCCTGCTTAACTTTAGTTAATTCTTGAAGCAGCATGAAACAGTTAAGACTCCGCTCAGACTTACTTCTCTGACTTGCCAAATGTTTTGATTTCCATTGTATCTCCATTGCTGCAAGTGAAAGCTACTCCAATCCTTAGGGCAACAAAAAATAAATTCAGTAATTAATTCATTAAATTAAAAACACTTCTATTCTGGGTACAGTTTCAAGCTTTTCGAAGAGATCTAGACCATGAAACAAACTTTTAGCTACAGCACGGCCATTCATTGATCCATTCATTGATCCAATTACTAATCTTCCTCAGGGTCATGGAGGGCTAGTGCGTAAAATGAATGACGTGTGTTCGTGCTGAGGGAAATAAATGCAGTGTCCATGAACGAACAGAAGATCTAGATTGGGGTTCCAACGGTGTCTCATTTTGGTTTAAATCAACAGAGGCTCAGTGGAGCATGAGGTACAGGGTCATGGGATGTGCCCCTTCCTTCTCAACATTATTTTATTTGATGATTTAAAATCTGCTTTGACTCCATGCATCATAAATCCTGAACAACAGCGCTCGACAATTTAGATGGGTGCAACACAGCTGCAGATTTTATGCCCAGGCGTCTGTAGCTACTTTGTAGTAGAACTGGTGGAGTCGAGTCACTTTCTGTTAATGTTCTTGAGTCACTGCTCCACACAGACTTGCTTCAGGGCTTTGGAACCACTCTATGCATAAAATTGTTGCGTGCTTTATATTTCTGTGACAATAAAATGAACAAGTAAGTGAGCAAAATGTGCCACAGCAGCAGAGATGAGCGAAAGAGTTATTATAGCAGCCACCATTTAACCTCATGTGAACAGTCAGGATTTATGTTTGTCTAAAATGGTTAGAAGGAGGTGTACACAATATCAAGAGTGTTGGCTAAACTAAAGCCCTACTCTTACACCCACTCCAGCAGGCCCAAATATAGACATTAAATAAACAAATGAAACTGACGCTTTCTGTGCTGCAACAATCTCTTAAATACCTATGGTGCTGTTACAACACAACATACGGTTCTTTAACAGCCTTTTTCTTAAGATTACCTTTTCATTACTTCAGTGTTCACCTACTGCACTTCCTGGAATGCCTTCAGAGTTTGACCTTCACACTTGAAGGAACTTACCTCTTTGCTGCCTCCACCAAAGCTTTCTCATCAGGAGAGGAGGCGTAGTATTCCATGTGATTGGAGGAGAAACCATTTGTATGAGAAAAAGGGTCTCCTCCACCGACCAGGCAGTCAGGCTGATCGTAGCTGATCTGAACTGTGTGACACAGGGACACTGCCTTGACAAATAACAACTCCTCATTAATCTGGAGGAGGAAACAGGGAAGAATGGCAAAATGAGAAACCACATAAAGTCATGATGTTATTAGCTGTCAGTAATGGAAACTGCATGTATACATAGTATAATATTTAAACAGGAGAGTTACCAGTTGAGGTGTAGAGCCGTCTGGTGAATCGTCAGTCATTCCCTCTGGTACCAGTTTACCGTTAACTTCTCGGTACTTGGTTCCATTAATTGAACATTCGCGGAAGTGCATCTCGTTTTCTGTTAGCGTTCCCGTCTTATCGGTAAACACATACTCCACCTGCAAAAAGCAGGTTTACATTTTTTAATAATTACGGGACACAACACACATCCATTTTAACTCTCATACATTTTCAACTACTTATTTTTATACTAAAATCTTAAAGAATGTAATGTAATGTAAATACAGGTGTATACGTGTAGTGGCTTCCTTTACCTGCCCCAGCTCCTCATTAAGGTCAGACGTGTTGACCTGTGCTTTCTGGTCACTCTCCTCATGATAGAGATCCAAATCCCAACCAATGAAAAACGAGCCAAGGAACTTCTGCATCTCCACAGTGACGTAGAGGGAGATGGGAATGATGAAGTTATACAGAACCAGAAACGCCAAGAAGTCTGAGATGAACTTCAAGATCTAAAGGACAATAAAGAACAAGAAATATATTAGTGCAACAAGTGCATAGATGGTTGAGCAACAAACTGAATTTGACTAAAACACATCAAGCCACACTCAGAATGATGGCGCTTCAGGACTGAGCCTTCTAAATCCAAGCGGGCAGGGTAATTCATTCCTCTTAAGGTAATTACTTTATGTCACACGAAAGGAGAAAGATAAAGGCCCAGACCAAGAGACAGACCCAGTAGCTACACAAAAAGCTAAATTAATTTGAACTACAATTTAACTTTGGCTAACTAAACAAAAAGATACAGTACAAATATTTTGCTTTTTATTTTAAAGGACTAATAGATTCTTCGGAAATTGCAAACGATTGCTAGTATAGTTTGCACAGTTAATGACAAGGTATGTGCACAGAAACAGGACCAGCCGGTTTCTGAAGCGCCTCTTTGTCTAAATCTAAACACAGAGCTATTAATTTGTAGCTGGTATTACTCTGACTACAGAGACAAGGAAAACCAGGGACACTCTCAACACATAGAGGATGTTCCTTTCCCTGACTGATTAGGGCTGACAGGTGGGCTGATAGGCCGTCAGCTTGGCCCAGCAACAGTCACTTCCTCCGCTACATTTTGTCAGAAAAAATCTAGACACACTAAAAGCATCCTACAAGCACCCTTCCAGGATTTTGGGTGTGTGTATTTATCTACATTTGGAATCAAGCGATGAGCCCTTTTATACCTTCATTAAATCTATTATTTATATCTGCGTTTTGAAGAAAAACAAAAAAGACCCCAATAATTGGCAAAGAGATCAAAGCGAGGGCAATGCAGGGAGACAGAAATTAAATGTCGACCAAAACCTCTTATCTCTGGGGCTTATACCCTCGGCTCTGAAAACAGAAATCAATAACTTGTTTAATGGCAAGCAGACTAACAGGACTGCTGTTCCTTTCTTGTTCAGTCTTTTGGTTGTAGAAAGGCTCGTCCCACTTGTTCTCGGCCTGCCAGGCATACTTCAGGATGGTGCTGAGGACAGCCTCGAATAGCAAGATGCCCAGATAGATGATTAGGAAGGAGTTCATGGATCTGGCGAGGGAAAATATTTTAGACCACCACACAATAATCTGATGAATAACTTGCCCACTACAACAGGAAGCTCTTACTTCTCCACTGCAGAGCGTTTCTGGGACTTGCACTTGTAGTTAAGGGCCATTTTGGATTCCATCCCTGTGTACACTGCCACTCCTGCAAAAACACCAGCAGTAAAACAATTGTACAAAATGAAACAGTAATAATAGTACAGGAAAAAAAAGTAATACTGGTAAATACTTGTATCAAGAATACTTTTACATACATTAGTAATAAGTAATGCAGGAATAAGGTATTTAATGTTGTCTCTGTGTATTCACAGTGACAAGGACCAAGGATATAACATCAAAATGATCAGTAATTCTGGTTTTCCATAAAAAATTATCACCAACATACAAATATGCTTTGGTAAAGAACGTGGGCTTCCCATAAAACTTTTTTTGCATAAGAACAGTATTTATTGTATTTAAACTATTTTACAATACAAAGCATTTTAGAAGCAACCTTTTCATGTGCATTATTATTTGTCTAATTCAACTGGAACTTTCTCATTATAAGAAATATTTATTTCAGATGCTCCATTCTCAGATTAAGCATTTAGTTCCCACTCACCATAAATCTCTTTGGTATTTTTTAGCCTGGCTCCTCGGAGCAGCAGATTCTCTGGACCAAGAGGTCTGAAAAACAAAGACAACATAAATAGACATAAATAGTAGATATAGGCTTAAGAGACAGGATGGTACTGATATCATGTGTTGCATAATGTGTGTTATCTGAGCCATTTAAGTACACACGGCTCTCACTGGTGTAGTAACACACCACAAATAACCTTGCATCTTCAGAATAACCTTTGGTGATTTAATCCATAAACAAATTTCAGCCATGTTCTCATGTTTCACCTTCACATAATTTTTCTTTACTAGTAACACCTTAAGCGACTGTCTATACAATTGATTGTAAGTATAATCCGGTTCTAATGCAAACATGTAATAACTCATTTAGTCACCTGACTATCTCCTCCCCATGTTGAGTCACTGTAATCCGCCCAACAAACCTGGAAAACAAATTTGGGACAGACAATAAACACTTCCATGTATAAAAAAACAGGCTAGAGAAGAGGAAAAACTTTAGTGAGCAGGTTAGTGAAAAGCTGCGTTTACAAACAGCATTTCTATAATTCTAGTTAATAATCACTGCAAAAATAGACACTTTTAAACAGCAGACAGCTAAAACACACGCTACAGAACAGACAAGGCAGGATAGCAAAAACTAGCTGTGATGGCCGGTCAGGGTAAATGACAGAAACTTTGGTTTGTTTATATACAAATAGCTAATTAATTATTCTTGTTGCGTAACCAGTAAAATGGTTAAACCATAAAACCATGGCATAAAACATTTTGGCAGAAGGCAGAATCACGAGTCACCTCTATCTGATATGACCTCCTACAGTACGACACACAGTGCAGGTTACCTGTACAAATCAGCTTCTGGTTGCTGACACTCCACCACAGCCTGCAACGCCTCCAGCTGGGACACAGACTGACAGACTGATGTCTCCGCAACAGAGTAATGGGTCTACAGACACAACAAACTATTAAACTGAGCAAAACGCGTTGGTTTGCAAAAAGGGGAAAAGTCAAAAACAAATTCAAACAGGCCAAAACAAATTCAGCAAACTTTCAGCATGATTCAGCAAAAAGAACACTTGACAAAAAGGACAAATCAAGAATTTAAGGGAGATGGATTCTAACATTTTTGAGTACCTTATACACTACCTGGCTAAACATTATGCAGTCCAACAACTCTGCCTTCATCAAACAACTTAATGCCAAACTGCAGAAGGGTTCACATTTTTCCAGAATCATTTACGTATTGACAAATACCAGAAATGATTCAGATATCAGTAACACACCTCTCTAGTTATAAAGTAAGCTACCAAGAATGTCAGCACATGGCCTTATCAATGCCACACTGACCCACAGCAGAAGCTGAACCCTTTTCACTGTTACCTTACAGCCCAGTGTTCTGCTGGATGACCATGTGTGGTTGCACAGCTGGACTGTCAACATGTAGAGTTTTATGTACAGAGCACCGCTCTAATATAACCAGTAGACCACAGTACTGCTAAAACAAAAACAACAAGCCGGTAGTCAGTTTGATTCTAATGTAACCTGCAGTTGATACTCGAGACCTGTTAATAAATGTGAGGCAACGTGGGACCACCTTCAGATCTCAGTGTTCTAAACAAGCTGGCATTAGTGACAGATACTGGACTACCATGAGCTGAAAGCCTAAATGGATGAAGCCCACAGACTACATGGTAAGAACCGGTCTGTCTGACACAGACCTTGAGGTTGGTTTCTCCATCGAGGCTGGCTGTGGTAACGTGACAGGTGCCGTCTGCACGGTCTGATGACAACAATGCTAGGTCAGCTGGGAAAGTCTCATCTTTAGCCACACGAACAATGTCCCCTACCTGGACAGACAGGGACAAAAACACATGTTTGGCCAAAATATTAACCTTTTCTAATTAAATGTGAGAACCCTATTTGACAATCTTAGGTTAATTAATGGATTAACTAAATGCACTGCAATGTTTAACCTTACAGGAAGAGTTTACACCAACTGATGCGTGTGTCCTAATAAAAGCATTTTGTAGCTCTACACCGCTGCTCACCCTGATGTTCTTGGATCTTGTCTGGACCAGACTTCCACTACGAACTACAAATACCGGCGCCCCATTGACCTCATTGTCTGCCTTGTGTCTCAACCAGTCCTCGTAGCCCTGTGGGAAACATTTAAACAAAACGAACTGCTCAGACACCACCTGAAGGCCTCACAATGTGGCACAAAGTGTTTTGTGTCATTTATAACTTGGTAACTTAAATCAAGACTTTACACAGTAGAAACATATTTTAATTCACACTGTAGTTTAAATGCTCATTATCAGTTTGACTAAATGCTGAGCTACTAATGTGACACATACTGACTAACAGGTTGTTCAGGATTCATAATGTAATTTAAATGTAAGGGCACTCTGTATTAGTTAGTTCCTTATTGTGAGCACAGCAAAGAGGAAGCCACCGTGTTCGGTTGTTCTCACCTGTTTTATGGCCGTAACTGTGATCACAAAAAACAGAGGCAGACCGCTGGTGACTGGGGAAGTAGGTGTGTCTATCATTAACTGGAAAGACAAAGACACGGTGCAGGAGAGGGGATGTCAACTAAATAGATGCACGGTGAAACAAAACAAACTCAGAATCAGTAAAAGGGTATGTGCCCTGTTAGACAACAACAAACTAGACCAACAAGAGAAGCAGCGGTTGATGAGTTAAACAGGAAACCCCTATAACTTCCCTCAAAGGTTAACTGTCAGTTCAGAGCTACTCACAAGAGCACACTAGTGCATGCACACAGAAAGCAAAGTGACAAGAAAAGCGTTGTCAGCAGCAGCAGCAGCAGCCGCCGCCACCAGGGCAACCTACAGCCAACCTACATACGATGTAAGGAAGGCACTACATCCGCCTTGTGCTTTAATTGTTCTGTTCTTCATTACATTTAAAACTCTGGTGACCATGACCATGACCACATTTACAAACAAAACAACTGATGCTGTACACATTTTGGTACTTCTTCAAAATCTTCACACAAACAAGATTCAAGCCAGAGTTTCAAATTAAAGGTAGCCTGTAAAAGTAGACGACTTTTAGTGCTAGTTCTTGCATCCTGTTCTGCTTGTTCTCAAAAGCAGGGGGTGTAACACAAGATTCCTGTCAATGATTTCACACTGTTGCACTATTCTAAAAAGGTGACAAAAAGCAAAACATAGCAAAAGCAGAAAAAAAAGTTTCATATTGTAAAATGGGTCACAGCACAGCTTGAGATGAAAGATGCTGAGCATAAAAAGGGACATTTGTGTACAATAAAAGTCATCAGGGATTTTTTAATTGAAGCAGTTCACATCGGCTAAAAACAAAAAATGCCATAAGAACAGTCCTCCTTTCAGTGAGACGGATCTAAGCAGATGTCAGTTTCACTGATAATTCGAGTGGATGAAAAGAAGCCTTTTTGACAAAGTCATGTCAATTGTTCTGGCTTCACTACACAGACTCAAATCAAATCAGGAGGGAAACTGTGAAATTTGAAAGCATAGGCAGACGCACAGTGAAGACCTAATGCGCGGGTCTAATATTTTAACACAGACGCAGACCTGTCTCCCTACTGGTCTCAAAAAGTCCATGAGTCATTCACTCAAACGAGCAAGCACTTATATTTAGGACAAGACGACTTGAGGTCACAACTGACAAATCTCCGCCTGACTGAGAGAAACAAGATGCAGTTATGAGAGTTATTACCTGTACAAGGAAGATAATGAGAAAATAGAAGTTGGCTATCCTCCTGAACTGCTCGAAGAGATTCTTGGGGACAAAATTCCAAATGGTGTACTGTAGGAGGAAAAAACAGACTTATTTTACGGTTTAGTTTATATATTGTTTAAACATAGAGATTTTCTATCAACTGCAATTAAATACTGCACGACTGAAAATTTCATTGATAGATACTTTATTAATCCCAGAGGGAAATTCACAATTAGATGTCAAAAAATGCTTCACTAACAGGAGTTAATTCATCTGTGAACCTTTGCTAAATAAGCTGCTTGTGCAGTTGTAACTTGATTCAATTATCACATTCTGTGCAGCACGGTTCATTGAAAACCAGTTGATGGATGCACTTTATAAATCACCTAGTGCTTTAATTTGCTTTCATCTTGAGAATCATCAGAGAATAACTTTACTTCAGCCAACTGTCAGTAATTTAACCAACTATGTGCTGGTGGCAGGAAGCAGTCCCAGTGGATTATTATCATAGCTTAAAACTAAATCTTTAACCTGTTTGAGCAGAGCTGCTGATTTAACTCCCAGAATATCTTCATCCTTAAACAACAACATGCTCCTTCTGCAGACTCATGCAAAATGTCACTCATTGAAATTTGATTGTGATTTCAGGTTTGTGTAACGTCACCCTCTCCACATTGCAAAGGCGTCAAAACACCCAGACTAATATAAAGTTCTGCACCAATAACACCTTGTGAAAAAACATTACAATATGCCATAAAAGCATTTGGTACCTTGGATGAGATGATCCTGTTGTCAGCAAAGCGCTGTGGTATATAGTGGCCATGCTGCGGGAAACGGTTTGCTACATAAACAGTCCTGGTCTCACTCTGATGAGGGGGGTCAAAGCCCTGTAGGAGGAAAAACAGGGTGAGGAGTGAGGCCAAGTATAGAGAAAGAGAGACACACCATACACAAACATTACTCATTATTACTCAAAACTCATTTTACTGTATGTCTATAACTACTGAGGACATAGCTTCTTCTTTCATTTGTTTGTGTGTCATATAACACTGAACTGCTAAAATAAAAGGCTGGACTGACATCGAGATGTTTACAATCCTTAGCAAACAAATGCAAACTGAGACACAGGAATGCATCCGGGCCACGTCACTCGCTCGCACAGATTCTCCTCTCTTCAGCCCATATGCAAACTCTTACTAGCTTTCTGTTTCAGTCGCTCAAGCGCTGCTCGTGCTGCTCTAAACCAAACACCAAGTCTCAGCTGCTTTCTCTCCTTGACATTTGGTATATAACATTTACTTTACAGAGTCAGTAGATCCACAGCTTACATAGGGTTGGTTTACTGTACGTGACATTTCTGTTGGGTTTGCGATCTTAGGACAACATGTCAGACACTTGTTAGATAAAAGGGTGAAGACTAAATCAAATATAATATAATAAGACACTGCATTCACGACAGTGTACTCTTGGTATTGGAGTTTTTATTAGTCTTTATGAGAAGGTTCAAGGTCAAGTTCATTATGCACATAAATGATGACAAACTCTTTTAAAGTAGTATCTTGCATCACACTGAATCTGGTGGAGACACAGTGCTTTTTAGATAGAGAGAGAAGCACAAACCACATTAGCTCAGTTTCCCAACACTCCACCTATGTGGAAATTAAACTTTGAGTAATTCAGGATTTTCAAACAGCCTAATAGAGCGCTGAATGTCGGTATTGTCTGCCAGAAATCCCCACCTTGCAAAGTCACTGTTGAGTCACCTATGCCAGCGAAGGAGCGTTTGCATCCCTGCGAATAGTTTATGGTAATTTTGCACTTTGGTGACGTAAACATTCTACTTCAGACACCGTAATAAGATTACTGCAAGGAACCATGATGGCAGCTGAGGCGGACCATTTTAAACTCCCCTGTGCTCCACCCAGTCTTTCAGACACAGTCAAATTTACCGCTACAGATATGAGTTACATTGTGAAACATTGCTTAAGATGTCTTAACTACAGCTGAACGACTGCAAACGTGGCCTCTATAACTTATAAGAAATAAAAAAGCAATAAATCATTTGCTCCAATACCTGTTAAGCAGCACCAGCAACAAACGTTAAAACAATGAGGTCGTTTTAACAAAAGGGAAAGAGCTGTGAATATAATACATACAACAAAGGCACAAAAGGAGCTACACATGCTGAAATGTCATGCAACATGTGGTTAATCAATTAGGAGCTTTTGCTGTGCCGCTTTAGATCTGATCCCAAGTCGATAAAACATTGAACATAGGCAACAACAACAGAAGAAAACAACTGTTAATTTGTCAATCATCATCTGTGACCTGTAGCTGTGCAACGGGTTCCTCATTTACAGAAGAGAAGTGCATTTTTAAAAAAAGCTGCTAATTATTTTACTTCAATACACTCAGACTGAGTGTTCAAACACTGGCTGCTGTTAGTAGAGACCACAGAATTTTTTTGTACATACTAAAAGATGAAATCAGACATTTTACTTTGTCCCCGGCTCTCGCGCCCCCATCACTTTGTAGCCTGACAGGTAATTAATTCCTGCATAAAGCACACAAGTCTCACGTTGCCCCAGGTGAGTTACTGCCCTGAGGAAAAGCTGGGCAACAGACTAATGCGTCAAAACCAAGGCTACGCACTCAGTCATAGACTGGAGCATTTAATCAAATGGGAAGACCTAATCCCAGTAAGAGGAAAGAGGGAGGCGCTCCAAGACCAGTGAGTAAAACCTAAAAAAAAGGCATGAAAACACAAGACGAGGCTCAGTAAACGCATAACGTAGCACGACATGAGCAGCCTGAAGCAGCTGCACACAACAGCGAAGTTCACAGTGATAACCGGGGTGGCATTCGTTAGCTAGTCGATCATCATGTCTACTACTCCAGCAATATGATGATACACGATGAGCTGGACATTCTGTTGGCTTATTAGCTATTACCTTCATTTAACCAGCGTGGCCTAAATCCAGCCCACTGCCCTGCTGGATTTCCAACTGTTGGATCCAGTGTTCAATTAAAAGGTGAGAAGACCATTTCACATTTCTTTACCACACTCCGTATTTGTGTTTGCATCTTTCTGTTTGACTGAACACACGTGATCCAGATCATCGGTAGCACAGAAGGTATAGTTGGAAAACAAGCAGGGCACTGAGCTCGAGGTCCAGGTTTTAGAAACCTTGATTTAAGCTTTTCAAGTGTTTGTAGCAAGTGCTTGGAAGTCAAACTTAAAACACAAACTGTGACAATGCATTACTTAGGCTATGAAAAGGACAAAGGAGCGTGTGAGCTTCTTGCATCAAAACAGCATCTCTGTCGACCACACCCTGAGTATTATATTTAACACATGCAAATCAAAAAGGTCAGTTCCTTCTTAAGAGTGCTAATCCATATGGAACACGCTGCACGTGTGTTTGCAGAACAGTGAGTTATTCAGTGTGCAAGCAGCAGTACTAGTCCAACGTCTTTCTTCATTCAAGTCCTGACATTAAAACCCCTCAACACTTCCCTCCTCCACTCTCAGCCAACGGCATCAGAAAGAAACTGATAAGCGAAACGTGAGTGAATGAACATCAGAGCCACTCTGTTCCAGTTGAAATCATGGTCAGACAAATGTGGCCCAGCATTTTTCTTATCACTGCTGTTGGACTAACATGCCTTTTAATTGCACCTTAAGTTAAAGAGGCCAGATAAATTACACAGCATGGTTCCAATGAACTGAGACACCTCAAATTAATAAGAGGCCACCTTTTCTATGGACACACTCTCTTCATGCACACATTGTAGTGACGTGCAGTCGACGACTGCAGGAACCCTAGAGATGCGTCCTAAGCTTATTAAGTGTGACGACATCGGCACTTTAAGTGAGATGCTACTGATCTGATTAGAAGCTGTGGCTCATGCATTCCTCTGTCACGCTTCCTGCACAAACACCCAGCGCTTTTCCAGTCAGACCACTCATTTATTTGGGTGTCGATGCACATCTATAGGCAACTCTCGTGATCACTGTCACCACAGCGTGATGAAATACTTGTCAAGCCTGTACGGAACTCCACACACAATAAAAATATTTGTACCGGCGACTGATGTCACAGTGAAAGTATTTAAACATAAGCAAAAACACACTTCACAGCCTCTCACATTAGGTCAACTTGATGTTAATAAATGACTGCACGTTGGGGAGTTGAAGCAGCTGTTAAAGTTATTTTCTTGCCCATCGTGAATAATTTAGTGAGAAAACTCAGCAAGTTGGAGCAAACTCTAACATTAACGTAACAGCGTCACAGTAGCTGGAAGTTAACACCAAGTTAGACGAAGTAACACCTAGCTACAGTTAGCAACGCGATATAACTTAACCCACTGCTGTGTTTTACACTGGTGGTGGTATTTTATCATATGAATCAACGGTGGTTACCATGCTAATAAATTCAAAACAACTTAAGCCAAATACGTTTTAGCGTTAGCCAGTTCCCAACTAGTCAGTTTAGTTCCCCTCTGTCAGCTAGTTAGTTGAACTGGGCTAGCTAGTAGCTAACACGTTAAACCGGACGGTCATCATTGCGATACACACTGTTTTGCATACACCTACACAGCTAGGTTAGCCTGCTAAATTCTACCGAAACAAAGTTCACGCAGCAGACAGTGTCTGCGGCGACTGCTGTTGTGAGCTAACGCGGGTTAGCACGGCGACACGGGTAAGAGAGCAGGTTTACCAGCTGCTGCCGTATCCACCGGAGCATCCTCGCAAAATGCGTTCAAAGCAGCCACAGCCGCTAGCCCCGCGCTAGCAGCTAGCTACTCCAACGAGACCGTCCCGAAGCATAAACAAATGCCCCAAACGGCGGCTCCTCGGTGGCATCACGCAGTCAAACTGTGCAAAGTACTGCGTCCAGTCGACCCCATTCCACGCCGCTGTCACACAAAAGATCCGGGGGAAGTGACGGGTAGCTGGCGACGGAGTCCCAACAAGCGGCGCTACATCCCCGCTCTGCCACGACCAGCTTCCCTCCGCCGGCGCTCGGCTCTGAGCAGCGCGCGGCTGCTCTCCGGCGGTCACCCACCGCCCCCTGTCTGCCTGTCTGTCTGTCTGCCTGTCTGCCTGCCTGCCTGTCTGTCTGTCTGTCTGCCTGTCTGTCTGCCTGCCTGTCTGTCTGTCTGTATGGATAAAAAAGTGTGTAATTTAAGAGAATAAATCTCAATCTCTACGTTGAGAACACTACATCTAAACCCAATAAACAAGCCGTAAACACTTTAAGACAATATAAAGACTTTAACAATAAACTAATAATAATAACAATAACTGAGTCTGACTCCTGAATTTACCGCAGTGGCGCTTTACGTTGCAGAGAAAGTGCCCTGCGAACTAATATCGCCCGGTGATAATGCAGGATTTAGCGTCAGCCTGATGTGCTTACTGGGCACCTTTGGTGAACACTGCCTTGACAACGCGCCAGCAGAAAGAGGTCTTTATAAATACAAGTGCTTGTTGAAAGTGTGTTTTAAATCTTTTAGGTCAGAGTGAAAGTGCTTCTCATTCTGGGACACATGTGAATCTAAGTGAATGCACCCTGAGAAACTAGTGGGCCCTTTTTTAAATAATATGATGCTTTGCTAGAAATTGATGGACCTGATCTTTGAAGTAAAATGCTTTTCTTTCAGCCCTTTCTTCTACGGCCTCCAGCTCCCTGCCGTGCCAGGATCCCTCTTGTAAAGCTTCTCACATAAAGTGAGGTCATTGTTGAATTAGTGTCTTTCTCACAGGGAATCCATTTCCAGTTCCCTCCGTCCGCTGAGACTTGGCTGCTGTTCATCAGTCAATAATGTATGGACAGCAGATTAAACCACACAGAGAGGGGAGAAATGCTCAGCCTTTGACAATCTAAAAAGGCATCTTGAAGTTTTTTTTACTCAATTGCCTACTTCTGTATTGATTAAATATCTGATATATATTATTGACAGCACTAAGACGGCGTTCACATCAATGGCAAGAAAAGCAGATGGTAAATTATAATGATCCTATGATCCGTGTGTCCCTGCAGCTATTTTTAGAGCAGAACTCCTGCAGCTGGTAGGAATTTGTTGCTCTGGTTCTGGTCTAATGAATGAGTATCCAGTGCATTGCATCCAGTGCCCTTGCAGTTTGCTTCTTAGATTGCCAGCGTGACTCAGCTCCAGCACATGCAGTGCCCTTCGACCGTCGTTTTTTTACGGACCCCTGTGAAACTAAGCCAAACGCCACCAACAGGCAGGATTCGCACAGCTTTAGGCTCACTGTGAGTCAGCACAGTCAGACACGCAAAAATGTCACCAAGTCTCCTTAAAAAGGCAACTCTGCACGATCCCGTGGGTAGTCCACTCTCTGGCCCGGTTTTGAGCCCGGAGCCCAGCGCTTCATGCTCCATGTGACTGTCATCACATAATCTGTGGGCTGCACTGTCTTACATAACAGCACTGAAGCAGCAACATCTGGGAGCTCACACTTCACACACACAGACGCGGTTTGCTGTTTGTTGTGCGAGGTTGGCAGAGGATGCACGTGCCGTTGCTTTAAGGTCAAAACCTCACGTCCTGGAATGTGAACGTTTTCATAGACAGACAAAATCGTGCAGAATGAATGCCGCTGTAGGAGGCTGCAGCAGCTCTAAAGGTGTGTAAGTGAGGCCAGATTTCTCCTGGACACGCTCTGCTGTCAGAGGAACTCAGACGTCTTGTTAGTCTGTTGCCCTCCCACAGAATCTCACCCTATTTTATGCCATTAAGTCTCACATTATGCTGTTACACATTATTTTAGCCAAAGCCATTTTACGTAATTAAGGTTTCCTGAAGCACAAGCCAGATCGTACAGTTACGCACGGTGCTGCTTCATTCTTGACGCCGTCTTTGAGTGTCAGACGGAGCTGTGCTGGCCCGTGATCCCTAATGCCCCGATGCCTGTCGTGGAAATGGATGACGAGGTACCGCACGGCGTCTGGCTGCCTTCCCAGCTCGCCTCTGATTTTACCCTCAGCTCTTTTTAATCTTACAAGTGCTTCGAAGGAGACGGCGCTGGGAAACGTGTTGCCTCTGTGCATGTTAAGCAGAGACACTGTTGTTACATGTTCGTCTGCAAGATACAATGCAATAATGTGACTGATATTTAACCACTTAATTAACGTAGTACGAAGAACTACAATAAGCTGTGATTTAATTGATTTAGATATTTGTGTTATAAAATTATATTTAGATATTTCAGTTAATATCTAACTATTCTTTTCAACAATGCCTATAAATGTGAAGACAAGTTAGAAGGAACCACAACTACATTAATTTACTGTAATTCCTCTGTCACATTCACCTTTAGAATGATGTCATTTACCTTTAACTGATGTTTTGACCTTTCATAGT